>NW_006383006.1:1288569-1293506 GCF_000327345.1 Myotis davidii
ATGCCAAAAAGTTACTCAGAACTTGAAAAAAAGGTCAGCAGCAGGGAAAAAATTTGCCTCCAAACTGTTTTCCCTTGTGGTGTGAAGGAAAACCCCTATTCTGTAAAAATACTGTTTGGAATTCTCTGCTATTCTTTGGACGGCCTCTTATTCTGAAAAAGTAACTTTGCTTCTAGCCTGCTTGAATACTGGGGGAGATAAACTTAGCTCTCTGACCTTGTAGGCCAGGGACTAGATACACCCAATGCCATGCCGGGTGCATTTTTTAATTGGATAGAACTGTATAGTTTTCAAGGCCGCCGCCAGCAAGCACACGAAGGGCTGGCTCTTCTATAGAAAGGGAAGTTCTGCTTGTAGCTTTGCTTAGATTTGGATTCATTTCCCTGAGCCCGCCGCGGCGAATAAAGTGTAACTCCAAACTCTCAGAGCGCTGGTCCGGTTTTTCTGTAACAGCCTCAGAGAAAGGAAGAGAACCAGAACAGTGTCATTTAAAGAAAAATTTGGGAGAAGAAGAGTTCAAACACAGAGGAAGTCAGCAAACCCAGATGCTGCAAAGAAGAAAGAGGAATGAGACAAAATCTCTGGGTTTGACACTTAGAAGTCATTGTTGATTTTTAAAACCTTCTATAAGAGCAACTGGATAATGTGTATTAAGAGTCAGGGGGAGTTTGGCTCAGTTGGTAGAGCATCGGCCTGCAGACTGAAAGAGTCAGGGGGAAAAAAGTATACTCTAATAATTCTACTTTTAGGAATCTTGCCAAAGCAAATAATCCTAAACTTGAAAGAGTTACCTATAAAGATGTCTGTTTATAGAGTTACTTAGAAGGGAGGAGAATGGAAATTGCCTAAATGACCAACAAATAAAGTGCTGAACTAAACTAAGGTATATAATAATAGTCATTTTAATTTTTTAAAATAATAATCATTTTTAAAATATAAAGTCAACTTTTAAATGTTATTTAAACTAAAAAGAGTAAGATTCCCTTAAAGAAATGACTGATTACAGATCTTCAGCAGGGGAAGTACAAGTTGAGTCTGGAATATCTTGTGTAAGAGAGCAAGTAAGTGCTTAAAGATTGATAGGACCAAATCAAAAGGACACAGAAGCCTTCTGAAAAGACTCCTATTGGACAAATTTGGGACAATTTGAGCATCAAAAAGAATATTGGTAACGATAGATTATATCACATAGAACTAAAGAATTTTTGAGATCATGGGGAGAGAAAAAGAAGAGGAAGGATTCTTTACAGAAGAGTGCCAGATAATAAACACAGAAGTAATGACAGAAGTAGAGAGTCACCATTTTGCAATCGCAGTGTAATAACAAATGCAAGCAGGGAAGCCAAAACCACTGGTAAAACCTTGTTGGGAGCAAATAGTGAAAAAGTCTTAGGAAAGCAAAACAGAACTTACTTTAACTTGTTTTGTAGAGAGAGCTGATGAATTCTAACTTAACCAAGTGAGCAAGCCTGGCACCACCAATAAAGAGACAAATTTGCACTACTGGCCTCCCGGTGTGACACAACATCCCCTACATGGTCGTCTTTTCAAAACTGAAAAGTCTTTTCAAATATGTTTAACCTGAATCTAGTCATGAGGAAACTATGGAGGGATCCAGAATGTGGGACATTCTATATGACAACTGCTTTGGACGCTTCAAAACAATGCTATGAAAAAACAAACTAGCAACAATAAAATGGGGAACTGTTCAAGATTAAAGAGACTAAAGAAACTTAAACAAATGCAATGGAGGAATCTTGATGAAATCAAATCTATGTAAGTATATACAGGGTGTCCCAAAATTCACGCAAGATTTGAATTTTGCGTGAGCATTAACAACAACAACAACAAAAACAAAAGCCTAATTTTACTTGGTTTATTGAATCAGATTCTAATATCTGTTGCCCTTTGATTTCAATCCCTTCAATTTGATAAGCATTACCAAGTACCAATTATAGCCCAGGAGCAGGGACAATGAGGACCAATGAAGACCACGGCTTTGCGTATGTGCCAGAAAAGCCATGGATGCCATTTACCCGATGTGCTATTCCATACATAACCTTATACTGTATACTTTATGAATCAATAAAAAATTTACCATTTTTAATTATAAACCTGTGTTTTCTATCAAAATTACTTCTTGCGTGAATTTTGGGACACCCTTTATAAATACTAAAAGCCCAGTGCACGTAATTCGTGCCCTTGGGAGAGAGGGTGTCCCTCCGCCCAGGTTGTGAGAGGGCACAGGCCAGGCTGAGGGACCCCACCAGTGCACAATCAGGGCTTGGGAGAGATGCAGGAGGTTGGCCAGCCAGGGCGGGAACACAGGAGGGCTCCAAGGCGTGTCTGGCCCATCTCACTCAGTCCTGACAGGCCAGATCCCAGCCACAAACTCACCTACCAGTCAGAGCATCTGCCCCCTGGTGGTCAGTGCATGTCATAGTGAGCAGTTGAGTGGCTTTAGCATATCATTAGCATATTACACTTTGATTGGTTGAATGGCTGACTGGATGACCGGACACTTAGGATATTAGGCTTTTATTATATAGGATATGATTTTATATACATACATATATATATATATAAAATATATATATATGATTTTGCAGAGAAAAATAGAAAAAATTCAGTATAGACTGAATTTCATCTATTTGTCTATCACAATAGGCAATACTATTGTGATAATGATCTTATGGCCCTATAGAAGAATTCCTTATTCTTAGGAAATTGCTGCTGAAGTATTTAGAGATGAAGTGCCATGATATTTGCAACATGCAGTCAAATGGTTAAGGAAAAACAAGGGGGATAGAGCAAATATGGCAAAATGTTCAAAAAGAGTGAGTCTAGGTGAAAGGTATACAGATTCCCACTGTACTTTCTTTGAGCTTCTCTGTAGGTTTGCAATTTTTTAAAAAAGGAGTTGGAAGAAAATAAGACATAACAAAAATAGGGAAATTATGCAATGCTAAGTATAGCTCTACAAAATAAGAACAAGAGAAATGTTCTTTATTCATTTCAACAGGCTCCTGCCACACAACAGGCTCTGTACTAAGCGGCGGGAACACCCTGTTCCCCTTCAGAAGCCTGGTTTTATGGTGTCATGCTTAACGTGCTTAACATTCAAGACTTAGGATCTGGCCAATGCCACCCAAGTCTCAGAGGACGCTTGCTGTGACAGCTTCACCTCTGCTATCCTGGGTTCCTAGCAAGATGCCTGGCCCCATGACACATTCAGTAATGCCTGCTACCAGGAGTCCACACTTTGGTGGGAATGGAAATTGCATTAACAGATAATTTAAAATAAGATTAAGAACATGGTGCAGCCCTAGCCGGTTTGGCTCAGTGAGTAGAGCGTCGGCCTGTGGACTGAAGGGTCCCAGGTTTGATTTCTAGTCTGGGCACATGCCTGGGTTGTGGGCTTGATCCCCAGTGTGGGGCATACATGAAGCAGCCAATCAATGATTCTCCCTCACCATTGTTGTTTCTATCTCTCTCTTCCTGTCCCTTCCTCTATGAAATCAATAAAAATATATTTTAGAAAAATGCTAATTGTTGGCTTTAAAAGAAAAGAACATGGTGCACACAAGGTATTACAGCATTTTAATTATCATTTAAACTCTTACCTTTATGATATCCTCCCCCTCCTCATCTAACTTTATTTCCTACTCTTCCCTACTATGAATCCTCCCCTTCTTTATGGCATTCTGATTCCTACCTCAATGCTTTTGCCCAGCTCAAGCTGACCTCCTAGCTTGGCATAAATAAACTTTCACTCCTTTGCTCCAAAGCCTACCCAGCTCAGGTCTGTTTTTACAAGATGCACATGTCATTTTCCCAATTGTAGCTCATGAAGCCAGACAGGGTATCAGATATTTCAGTATTTCCTACAGCCCAGCTAATGGAACTGTGGCGGGAGGACCAGCAGCACCTGTATCAGCTGGGAGTCTATCAGAGCTACAGTCTGGAGTCCTATTCAGCCACAACCTCAGAATCAGACACTGCAGTTGAACAAGTTCCCGGGGAGACTCATGGTCACATAAAAGTGTGAGAAGCACGGTCCTGTCACACTAACTAGAGTATGAGTAAAGCAGAAGCTCAAATATTTTGAGACCTGAGACCCTCCCTGGGGATTCTAGGGGATTCTCAGGTTTGCCATCCAGCTTTGAGCCCCCTTTCTGGGCTCTTTGCTCCCTCAGAAGGCAGATAAGAACCTAAGAGTGAGGGAGGCGCTGTGTCCACGGGGTGATGGCGAGGTGAAGCTGCTACCTTCCCAGCAGAGCCGAAAGCAAATGTTGATGTCTGCTTCGCGGGCACTTTTCCGGGGAGAAACTGGCTTTACTTCTAAGACAAAAACGCCTATCGCTTCAGCATCCCAGCCTCAGGGTAAGAGGTATGTGATAGACAACATTGGAACGGTTTCTGGACTTGATTTATTGACTTGTCTGTTTCTCGTCTGTCACTAATCTGATAGACGACGAAACCCGGGATGTGACTTAAGGCGATTTCGGCGGGAGCGCGCTCTCGGTGGGCCTGCCGGAGGCGGGTGCTCGGGAGGATGAAAGGCATGTCTGCGGGGTCCGTCGGCGTGTGCGGAGGGCGTGTGTGGAAGCGACACGGGAGGAGTGGGCGCCTCTGGGAAGCTGGTTGTCTGTGATGGGAGCTGTGTCTGCCGGGCTGGAGTCTGAACCAGGCGAGCAGCTGGGCGGGAGGAGGCAGGTGGGGCTCCCACAAGGGAGGGTGTCGTTACAGACACATCTTAGGCAGCGCCCCCTTTCTCGCCCTCCCCAGCGTCCCCTCCTCGGGTCTGATTTCCCAATTGGGGGGCCTTGGGGAGGGGAGGGGGCGGGTCGGAAGGTGCCCGAGGGCTCTTCGCTGGCAGCAGCAGAGGGAGAGCTGGTGGGACAGGTGCGCCCCCACCGGGGCAGCAGGGCACACGT
>NW_006383006.1:1294337-1298967 GCF_000327345.1 Myotis davidii
GGGGTCCAGGAGCAGAGGCGGCGGTGGGCTCGGGCTTTGAAGAGGGACAAAGGTGGCCTGGCCGCCGGCCCCTCGGTGTCACGGCTCCGGATGGACCCCGGGGGCCCGGAGCCTTCACCCACCTTTGTTCCAGTTCTCGACCGACTCCTCTGGGCGCGCGGGCCCCAAACTCTGCCTCTGTCCCCTCTTATCGCCCAGGGCTCGGTGACCCTCCCCCTCTGGGGCTCTGATCTCCTCCTCGCAGCCCCCTGGAACCTAAACAGCAGACCGGGCTTTTTCTAACGGGATTTGAGTGTCCCCCCCCCCCGCCTATTGGCCCTTCTGCCCACGGGGAACAGCAGCTCACTGCCCTTTGATCTCTGACCCCTCCCACCAGGAGAGAACCAGCACAAAGCCCCACTCCTCCTCCTCCTCCTCTGGTAGCCCGAGCATCCTTGCAGGTGCTGGAGCCCCGGGAAGGAGGGGACGGCTGGGGTTTCTCCCCGTGGACACAGCAAGAGCTGGCCTTTGCCTCACCCAGTCGGACTGGAGCTGGGTGGACTGTTGTTCTCAGGAAGCCAGACGGGCCGTGCTCCGCTCTGCGCTGAGGATGCTGACCACTGAGGCTCGGGCAGGCCCACCCTACACTCCTTCCCTGTCCCCCCAGGTGCGGGGACAGCCAGTGCTCAGAACCTGTTGCCCAGAAGGGGCTGACCAGCTGAGACCACTCTCCTCCTCTTGGCCTCTCCCTCCCTCTGTCCATTCTGAGGGTGGCGAGAGCCTTTTATGGATCTGCAGGCTTGGGATGGAGAGGAGAGCCGGGCGTCCCCTGTTCAGAGAACACCCGCTATGCCTCGGCAGGCCCTGGTGGAGAAGCCACCCCACGCCCAACCGCAGTTTGACTTACCCCTCCTTGATAGGGGAAAGCCATCCCCAGGTCCCTCTAGCCCTAAATTTTATGATGGTCTGGGCTGCTCTGGCTCTGTTGTCCCTCTTCACTCTCCCCTGGGAGCTCAGCGCTGGGGCTTGTTCCCCCCTCCTCCTCCTCAGAGAACAGTTTTATTGGATCCGAGAGCAAATTGCTGTCCGAATCCACTGGCTCCAGGGTGGAGGCTTTCAGCGGAGAGAGCACCGTTCTGCCTGATTTCCTGGGCAAGAGAGATGTGTCAGGGTCAGAGCAAAAGCCTCAGGAATGCGAATTATTTTTTTCCCCTAGTTCCTGCCAGGGGGCACGGCTGCCCATCCTGAGCTAAGATCCTTAGCCTGCAGAAGAAGGCTGTGCTTTCTTCACATGTCCTGACCTAGTCTTCTCTTTTTCCTGATTGTCCCCGGCTATCGGTGATGTGATGGTGGTGGAGTAAGGCACAGAGAGCATTAGGCCTTGTTTTTACTATTTTTTAAAAATGCTTTTGTTGATTTTAGAGAGAGAGAGGGAGAGATGGAAACATCAATGGTAAGGGAAAATTGATTGGCTGCCTCCTGCATGCTCCCTACTGGGGATAGAACCCTGACCAAGAATGGAACCGTGACCTCCTGGTTCATGGGTCCATGCTCAATCACTGAGCCACACCAGCTGGGCTTGTTTTTACGATTGACCAGTAGTCCCCTCCTCCCTGTCCACACCTGTTCGTACATGGGCCTGAGCTGTTCCTGGCCCTCTTCCTCCTAGAATGCTTAAACCGCCTTCTCACCAAGTTGCGGGCTCCTCCACAACAAGGACCATGTACTCCTCAAGTCGGTGTCTTCCAAGTGATGGACACCATTTTTGGCATAAAGAAGGGTGCATGAATATGTCCCAAATGATGACTGTCCATTGCCGGGGTGGCCCAAGATCAGAGACCTCCTTGTACATTTTGCCACAAAGACCCCACAGTGAAGGAACTGTGCCCACACAACCATTCAGAGACCTGCAGCCTCCTCTCACTGAGGGCATCATGCCTCACCCTGGGTCAGCTCTGTGATCTGTGGGCTGTTCAGCCCTTGGGGGCCAAGAGGTATCTGACTCCTTTGTCAGCTGCAGGGACAGGAATGAAATCCAGCAGGATATCTTGGGAACCACACAATCAGTGGTTTCTTTACCAGGTGTGATGAGAAGGAACCAGGATGCCATCCAAGATGGCCCAGGGGCAGGGATGCTGACCTGGGACTTCCCACCATTCCGAGAGAGCAGCTTCACCCCTTTAGGAGCCGTTTTGGGGACCGCAGAGTCTTCCCTTAGGAAGAGCCCTGACAAGGTACCTGAACCCCTTGCCCTAAATCCAAGTGTCAGCGCATGCCTACAGAGCTCACTCTGCCCCTGAACAGTGAGCTGGCTGTGGCTCTTGAGGCATTACTGAGCCAGCTTTTCCATTCTGTGGCTGTTTTATCCCTATTCTCTGTTCTCCCTCCTCTCAGCCCTGCAGATCCTCTTGGCTTGTTGCTTTTGGGTCACTTGCTGAGGTGAGGTAGGCACTGGATGTACCTTGGGCTGGTCAGTTTCCTCTGAGAGCCCAGTGACTGGTGCTGGGTGGGTTCAGAACCCTGTGAAAGGGGCTGGTTTGTGAGGTTTGATGAAATGGGTGGAAATGCCTCTGTGATGAGCCAGAGAGATTGAGGGGAACTGAGTTCAGTGACTATGGGGTAGGAGAGAATGGGGACTTAGATGGGACCCTGAGAGGCCCAAGGGGCTCAGGACCATTAGCTTTCTCCCCAGGCAGGGCTTTGGCTGTTGGCCCACCCTGAGATCTAGTGCTGCAGTTGGCAGGGTACAAGGGTGGCCATCTGGGCAGGCCTGGCAGGACAGGCATGGGAGCAGCAGGAGCCGAGCCCTGCATGGGATGGGAAGGCAGAGACTCGCCATCTGGCCGAAAAAGAGCTCCCGCTTGGTGTGTTGGACCCTTTCTGGCCACCCGGCCGTGCTCTGACAGAGGGGTTAGAGAGCCAGGCCTGCTCTTGCTTTGCTCCCTTTTCTCAGACCTTCAACAGGAAAAACCTGGTCTAGGAAAAGGGGGTGAGGTGGGAAAGGGGCCCTAATTGGATGAAGCTTTGAGCTGTCTGTGACCATCTGCACAGTGTGTCCTTTGCCTCCATCATGCCAAGATATGCGTGTGTGTGTGTGTGTGTGTGTGTGAGAGAGAGCATGTACTGCCTAAAGTGGGGGGGGGGGAGAAATGTGATGGGAACAATAAGACAGGCATCCTGTATGAAGTGAAACTAGAGCTCTTATTCTTAGCTTATGGGGGCGTTTCTGGAATTCATGAGCCTCCAGAAATTGTGAAGATATTTGAGTAGATGAGCATTTTTTCTGGGAAAAGTCTCACAGCCCTCAGGTTCTCACAGGGGTTCACAGGGCCCAACATATTAAGAATGTAAATAAAAATAGGTGTACCTCATAGATGGTATCCACATGGACTTGGATCCCTCAGGCCCAAATTTAGAATGAATGGACAGGTAGGAAGAGTACAGTAAAGTGCAGGAGATATTTGGGTGTCTGAAATTACACAAGACATGCCTGCCCTGGGGTTAGGAGGGCAGGTAGGGGCCCTCCCTTACCCATTGTTCATTGAGTGTTTATGTATCATTAAATGATACCTAGGCCCTGAAAGGGACTCACTGCCCAGAAGACCTGGTCCTTGATTTTTTTGAGTTTGCTTGTTTGCTTTAATTTTCCTTGTTATGCCTTCCACAGAGCCCCGAGGTCTGATCTGTTTACCTAGCACATGGCCTCCTGTGGAAGTAGAGGGAGGAGAAGAGAGAGGTCCAGATCAGGAACCTTTGTGGACTGGCTGGACCTCTTAACCCCTCTGTGGCCTGAACTGGTCGTCCGTGCTGCAGTTGGTGCTTTGGGGAGGGCTGAGGCCTGAGACCTGTGGGATTGTATGGCAGGCCTGTCCACTCAACCCAGGGCCGCCTCCTCACATTGCGGCACTCCGACCCTCTTGAAGGCATCTTTGGCTTGTTGGCTTGGGCGATGACTCAGAGACACCTCAGCCCTGGCACTCTGGGCATTGGGAGTCTGGAACAGCTAGGACCCTGGAGACCATGAATGGGAATGGGAGCAGCTGACTGGGCCCTGGGCTTGGAGGGGGACTGCTTGCCTACTCCAGTTGCCCTCACCATAGAACCAGTGTGATATTATATGACAGCAGTGAACCTGTGGTGCCTCTAGGCCAGTGATGGCGAACCTTTTGAGTTCGGCGTGTCAGCATTTTGAAAAACCCTAACTTAACTCTGGTGCCGTGTCACATATAGAAATTTTTTGATATTTGCAACCATAGTAAAACAAAGATTTATATATTTGATATTTATTTTATATATTTAAATGCCATTTAACAAAGAAAAATCAACCAAAAAAAATGAGTTTGCGTGTCACCTCTGACACGCGTGTCATAGGTTCACCATCATTGCTCTAGAGCCTGGGTCCCAGACGTGGGGCTTCACAGCACCTCGAGATGCTTCAGTCTTTTGGAGTTTATTCTGTGTCTGTCACTGTGAGCTTCTGGAGGACCAAGGAATTTGGTCTCTTCATCTTTAATGGTATAATGGCGGGCATTTACTGAGCACTTACCTTGTGCCTGGTACCATTTTGAAGCGGCTGACATGGATTGGGCCAGTGATCCTTACCACAGTCCTATGAGGAAATTCAGCTGTTATCCCCGGGTTATAAACAGGG
>NW_006383006.1:1299010-1313881 GCF_000327345.1 Myotis davidii
GTTTCATTGCGTAAGCAGGAGAGCCCAGGTTGACAGCCAGGCAGCCTGACTCCGGATTGGCTGCTAGCACCGTGCCAGGGGACCCCTGCACTTATGGAGAGGAGCCCCGCAGAGCAGAGGTGCTCACTAGACATTTGCCAGTGAACAAGGGGAAGGAGACTCGGAGAAGGAATGAGGAGTGCATTCTGGGCTGAGTTCACCAATTTCTGGACGATGAAGGACAGCATTTGCCACCCAATCTCGAGGGAGCCACAGACACACCTTTTAAGGGCTGGCAGCATCAGTTGCATTCATCATCTTCTTCCCAAGCCTATGGGGTAGGTACTAATACCAGCCCCATTTTATAGATAAAAATACAGAGGCCTCCAGATAGTAAATGTAAACTAAAGAAACGGAGAAAAGGGGCAGTGGTAGATTTGGAGGACCTTGCAGAGCCAAATCCTGTAATGTTTGTCCCTTTGGTCTCCCTGGATTCACAAGCCCCGTGGAGGGCGGAGGTCAGAGACTCATAGCAGGGCCCAGCTGCGGAGTAGAAGGTTCCACCAGATGGTGGGCCTTCCAGCCACCTCAGGAGAGGCTTGGGCAGAAAGGAGAGTACAGACCTGACAGCTGCTCTGGGAGGGGCACTGCCCAGTTGGAACAGGCACAAGAGCTGCCTTCTGGAGGCACCCTGCCGGATGACAGAAAGGAGGGGATCTGCTGGGCAGGTGGTACGGGGACAAGGGGGCCCTCTGATTCAGCATTTCAACAGCATTGTGACTACCAGAGGGCTTGCCCAAATATCAGCCCTGGCCTTGATGTCTTCCCAGCTAGTTTCTCTCTTCTGCTCCTGAGTCAGGGGCTTTGATCCCCATTCTAAAGTCGAGTCTCTTGACAGCCTGCTCCTACAGCTGCTACTGGTTGGTCAGAGTTCAGATAAGGAAGGATCTGAGAGTCTATGGGTATAGGACAGCCGTGGGCAAACTATACCCATGTGGGATCCCGCCCGTTTGAAATGAATAAAACTAAAAAAAAAAAGACCGTACCCTTTTATGTAATGATGTTTACTTTGAATTTATATTAGTTCACACAAACACTCCATCCATGCTTTTGTTCCAGCCCTCCGGTCCAGTTTAAGAACCCATTGTGGCCCTCGAGTCAAAAAGTTTGCCCACCCCTGGTCTAAGGAGAAGGAGGCCTGTCGAGCCTCCAGGTAATGTGCACTGAGCACCCACTGTGTGCCAGGCTCCGTGGTGGACGTGGTGTATAATAGTGAGCACATTAGAGTCCGGTAAATACACAAAACAAATAGTGGCAGGACAAAGGTGTCGGAAGCCTACAGGGGCAGCTTCCCCCACTGAGCAGTTTTGCCTCCTTGTGTAACCCAGAGGCTCCTGAGGAAGCAGGCCTGGCCTATGACACGGGTCAGTGCTCGGGCAAGTGCCTGTCCTGCCTGGTTTCCCAGCAGGCATTTCTGCTGTTGCTCCTGACTCCCAACCCCATGGGCGGCTCCTTGGGCACCCCAGCCCAGGGCAGGGGCGTTGGGGCTTCCTGGAGCAGGGTGTGGAGCCAGGAGTGGAACAGAGGAGCCATTGAACTGCCCACAAAGCTGCCACCTGGGCGCCCACGGGCACCAAGGGCTGGCGCTAGGGAGGCCCACGCAGCCTGGGAGGGGTCGTGGCTCTAGGCACCGGCCCAGGACTCCAGTGGGAAGGGTGCTGAGTGCAGCTGTGACCCAGCTTGGCGAGGGAAGGGCTGGGGGGCTCTGTGGAGTTGGGGGCCACCGGTGCGTGGTTCTGGGTGCTTCTGCTCACTGAGCAGCTTCCAGGGCCTCAATCCCCTGACCTGGTCCTCCACCCCACCCGGATTCATGCTTCCTCCCTCTTGTGAATGAACAAGAAAATGCGCTTCCTTTGTCCATTCTTCCTGTTTTATGTGAACTGATTCAACAAAGATTTACTGAGCACTTTTGGGCACTGGGAATTTAACAGTAAACATTCTTGCCCTCAGGAAGCTCCCAGTCTGCAGGAAGACAGATAATAAAGCAGACATTCACTACACACAGGATGACAGCCCAGCTCAGAGGCACTAACCTGCCCTGGGGGGAGAATGGAAAGGCTTTCTGAAGGAAGAAAAGAATCTGATTCAGGCTTAGGGAAAGCTTTTGAGGTGAGAAAAAAAGCATTGAGCTTTCAGGCAACAATGTGATCTGAGATGGGTAAAGAGAAACCAAAGAGGAAAGTGGAATCTTAAATCCATCTGTAGCTATGGACTTTTTATTGTAGCTGCTGGAGAGCCCTTCAAGGTTTAAGGATAGCGTGTCCGTTGATTCAGTTACTGTTGAGTTGCTGCCATGTGTGAGTTGTGAGTCTGGGTGCCAGCTGGGCTGGGTACCCAACAGGCTGGCTCCAGAGCCCCCTTGGTCAAGTGGGTGGGGCCACTTGGGGGGGTGCCAGCTGGCCTGGGAGGAAGCAGTTAGGGGGAGGAGGGGTAAGTGGATTTATTTTCTTTACTTCTTGGAGGAAGGAGGATGAGGTGTGGTGGGCTCTGAGGGAGGTAGGAGGTGATCTAATAGAAACATTTTTCTAATAGAAACATTACTCTAGTGCCTACTGTGAGCTGGGTACTTACTGGAGCCAGAGAGACAATAATGACAAAGAGCTCCAGGCTAGTGGCTGATCTGGTGGTGGGTTAGGAAGATCTGAGATGATAGAATTCTCGGAAGCAGGCAGAGATCTGAGGGCAGAAAGGGGCTGGGCAGCTTGACTAGGACAAAACGGAATAAGGTGGGAGCTGAAGAGCTGAAGGGTGAGATGGCAAGAGCCTTTGGGACATGTTTTGGAGACCTTTGGAGGGGTTTTCAGCAGCCCAAAAAACATGAAGAAGGGGTCTCTGAGGTGGGAAGCTTCCTTTTTTTTTTTTTCCATCTGTGCCTTACTAAGGGTCCCAGATCCGCTAACCCAGGGCAGGGAGGCCACCCTTACAGCTTCCCTGCTCAATTGGCTCCCACAGTCCTGATCTGTGGGATCTTGGTCCAGAACGAAAGCCTAGTCCAGGAATGGGGGAGAGGCAGGAGTGGCCCCTCCCCATGCTGCTGGCCCCAGAGTCACCTCTCGTTAATGCAATGCTCCCTGAGGGGCTGGGTGGCTGGGATCTGTCTCTGCCACAGCCAGTCCTCCCCTCCCTGCCCCCTAGGAGCCGGTGCCCAGCTTGGAGAAAGGCTCTATTGTCCTCCGTTGTGCCCCACCCTGAGCACCTTGAGCTCCTCTGCAGGGTGTGCGGCTTGTGGTTCCCTCTGCCTTGACTGGGAGCAGAGATGGGGGAGGGGGCATGAGCCGCTTGTGTGGGAAAATGCATGGGCTGTGTAGGGCCAAGCCAGGCCTTTCCTGTCCCTGTTCTCCACGAGCCCAGGGGATTTCAGCAGAGCCCCAATCCTGGCTTTCCTCATGGCTGTTCTAAGGTTGTCTTTCTCCTGGGACAGCCAAGGTGCCCACCGTGGCAGGTTGGTAGCATGATTTTGTACAAAGGATGCAGGTTCCAATCCTGGTTCCTCCACTTCCTTGGAATGGTCTTGGGCATGGTGTTCCCTACCTGCGTTGAGCCTCCATTTCCTTAAACCGGGATAATGATACCCACATGATGATTATGATGGATGTCCTGCAGCTAAACCAGCAGAACTGTGGCATAGAATACTCAGTCTTTCTGTTCTTGATGGTCAGCAAATAATATTTGTTCAGCATCTGGTAACACACTGGTAGGCATGGACCAAGCTAATTTCCAATGCCTCCTGTGCCCTGTCTACTCTTTGAACTCCATTGTAACCAGTTCTCTGAATTAATTCCCTCTGTGGAACCACGTGGTGTAAGCTCTTGGGCTGCCTGGACCCTGACTGAGGCAGGCTTTAAGGCCCAGAGTCTCATCCTAGCTATTTAGCCTAGGGGTTGGCCCAGAGGCACAAAATCAACAGAAAAGAAAGGACCATTTTGGGGGCAGCCTAGTGGGAGACCCCTGCAACGGAAGAGCCTGTCCAGGACTCTTGCTCCTGTGGATAGAGCATCTGGGGAGCAGAGCTGTCTCTCAGATGTCTGACGCCTGCTCTCTTCCCACAGTTGGCAATCCTAGAAGACTATGCGGACCCGTTTGATGTCCAGGAGACTGGTGATGGCCTAGTAGGAGCTTCAGGAGCCCCAGAGAAGGTCCCGGAAAACGATGGCTACATGGAGCCCTATGAGGCCCAAAAGATGATGGCCGGTGAGTGATAGAGTAAGGGAGAGTGTTGGGGGAAGTTGTTCCCTGAGGCTTGGGTATCTGCAAAACAAGCTTTGGGACCCACACGTCTTAAGAACTGATTACTTGGTCTCTAGAAAATATGGAGAATGCCTTTGCTGGGTCCTTGGGGAAGGTGACCACTACCTTCAAGATAGTCACTTTGGAGAAGGAGCTGTGATTTGTGGTACCTGAGACTGAGGTGATAGAGAAGCCACACAACCAAAGGTCAGACAGATGGAAGCATTTGGGATTGTGAGGAAGGGCAAGATAGTGGTGTGGGCTGGGGGTCATTGGTCCCTAAAAGAGAATCACTAGCTTTAGAGAAGGTGGTAAGTTTGAAACGATGTTATGACAATTGGAAACGCATGACTATAAATGCCCATGATGCTGGGCAAGTAGTTGAAGGAGTGAGGGCAGGAAGAAATGGATGAGCCTGGGTCTGGGGAGCAGAGACCAAGAAAGAGCCCAGGGAAAGACCAAATCGGGGCAAGCAGACAGGAGGACAGGCCAAGGTCCCAAGGCAGGATGAAAGGAAGATATGTTTACAGGAGAGGCAAGATGAGAGAGGCCAAGAGGGGCATTGATAGGCCTTAAAGGCTGGAATGAGGCATTTGGACTTGCTCCAAAAGGGGAAGGGGAGCCATTATGGATTCTTGAGCAAGAAAGCAACAGGACAAATAAGGCATTTTAAGGGGATTACAGAGGCTTTGGTGTACAGAACAGACCAGAAGAACTGGGCATCAATCAGAAAGATGAGTTAGGCTGTTGTGGAAATTACTGAGGCTTTACAGAACCAATAATTAACACCCTTTTCTTCCCCTCTGGAGCTTGGAAATAATTGAGAAATAAGATCAAGGAAACAAAAAATGGAGATAACAATGTCAGTTTTCTTACTGATAAAGGTGATTGGAGAACATTACTTAGCTATGACACTACAATGGGCTTCTTAATACTTCCCCACAGAATGAAACTTGCCCACTCAGGCTTGGGCAACATAGCATGACTTTAGGCCCTTGCACAGGGGCAAGAGGAAAAAGAACCAGAATGTTCTCTCTGTGTAAAAAAGCAGATCAGATAAACTGCTCGCCCTCCTTGAAAGAGGTGGGAGACGGGCAGAGGGCAGTCAGGGGTGTTATTCCATGGAGCCAATGAGACAAAAGCCTGAAGAATGGAGGTTCGCCCTAGTAGTAATCTAGATGTGGAGAGATGAGGGTGAGACTCCTCAGGCATTGGCAATGACAGATGGGACTCAGACAGTGAAGGAGGGCCAGGACCACGGAGAGCAGTATAGTAGAGGAAATGGAGACAGTGCGAGGGTGGCTACCGTATTTAGATCAGAGGGGTGTGGCCCCCTAGGACAGCAGTCGCCAACCTTTGGACCTCACGGACCACCAGTGGTCTGCAGACCACCGGTTGGCGACCGCTGCCCTAGGAGGCCCATGAGTGCCCTGGGATTGATGAGAAAATCTGCACATAGGGGGAGCTCCATAGCTTTTATCAGTTTCACTGGGGTCAGAGATCTCAAAAAGAAAATCACAGAACAGACTAGAAGAACATTCGGGGAGAGTGGTGAGTTTGAAACATCGACTGAAACATCTTTATGGCAACTAGAAACATAGATGCAAAGAGTTCGACTGGGCAAGTAGTGCAAGGATGAGGCCTGGGAGAAATGAATGAGACTTGGCCTTGGAAACAGAAACCAAGAGAGGATCCAGTAAAAGAGATCAAATGGGAGGACAGTCCATGAAGGGGACAGATTCAAGGATGGGGTTGTCAGCAGTGTCTGACCACCCCAATATGGCAACAAAGGATTGTCATATTGTGAATGGTATCACTTGGGACACAAGGAAATAAATGGAGTTGGGTAGCAAGGAAATGGACTAGGAGAGGACCCTGACTTGGTTTCCTAAATGTGTAAGCCTCAGCTCCCCAGCCCTTGCTGGCCATCGCAGGATCCTTTTTCTGTCTTTCATTCGGGTGCTGCTGCCCCTGCCTCTGTTGGGTCCCATGCTTTTGGAACCCCGGAGGTGTTTTGAGGGAGAGGGACCCTGTATGTGTGCCCCCAGAGCCACCGGCATCTGTGAAGGAAGCCTGCCTGGTTGCTGGGAGCACTGCTGGGAGGCTGGGCCAGGCAGCCAGGCCCTCACGCCTCCCTCCCGCTTGCCCTGGTAGAGATCCGGGGCTCCAAGGAGATGGCCCCTCAGCCCCTGCCTCTGTATGACACACCCTATGAGCCGGAAGAGGAGGGGGCCACCCCTGAGGGTGAGGGGGCCCCTTGGCCCCGGGAGTCCCGCCTGCCTGAGGATGACGAGAGGCCGCCCGAGGAGTATGACCAGCCCTGGGAGTGGAAGAAGGAGCGGATTTCTAAAGCCTTTGCTGGTGAGTCCTGGGCGAAGAGGGCAGGTTTGCTGGGGCCTCTGGGCAGCTTTCTGGGCTCGTGGGAGTGAAGGAGAGGCATCCTGGGAGGGGAGGCCCAGGAGGGAAGTGTAGTTGAGTCTTCACCACGGAGCTGTGAGTTGGCAGGTGGACAAGGCGCGGTGTGCAGAGTCAGGGTGTGGGCACAAGAGGAGGATGAAGGCGTCTCCCTGCATCACCACCTCCGACGCCCAGAGGCTGGGGCCACTTCCATCTTTTGGGGGACTGTGTATATTTAAAAATAAAGAAGTTCCAAACAAAATTATAAAACTTGTGGCATATGTTAAATACTTAACCAAAGAGGGCATTAACCCTCCAAACAATGCAAACAGCTGCCTCTGTAACCATTAGAGATACCAACCCTGAGTTAGCGGCTGTGTCTCCCAGTGGTAGGCCATGCGGACCAGGGGTGCCTACCCCCCGAGGGGTTTCTGAGAAATCCCCGTCACTGAGTGAGGGTAGGTTTCTTCTGTACCGAGCACCCCAGTGGCCCTCCCAGGCCTGGAGTCCGACATGGAGAGGTGTGTATGGGTCGTTTGAGTTGGGGGTAGGTGGCACAAGAGCTTTCACCCCTGGATCCTTGATTCAGTGAGGACATAGAGGACTTAAATGCCATTAGACTCCCTTTCCGTTCCCATGTCCCTCCTACTCCTCCTTGGGCAAGAGGCTCATCTTGGAGCTGGATCCAGGTCTTTGCTCTGTGGGGAGGCCCACCCTGGCAGCCAGACCGAGAAACCACAAGGTGTCTCATTTGTTTCCTGTAAAGCGCGCACCACTGAGGATGGGCCGCTTATCTCCAGAAGTCTCCTTGGAGGATCAATACTGTTTGGCTTGCTTAATGGGAAAATCTATGCTTGTCATTAGGAAACCTTGTTAGCAGTCCTGGCGCCGCCCGTGGCATCACTCTTCTCATTGTCAGGGCTTGGGATTTAGGGTGTGGGGGGCAAGTTTCACTAAAACATCTGCCCCCACATCTGAGTATCCCTGACAACCCGGGTGGGGTTGTCTCAGCGAGGCGATGGGGACAGGAGGGAGGGAGGAGGCTGAGGGAACCTGAGGGTGGTGCTAGGAGACGTGGGCAGCTCCTTATCCCTCTTTTCCTCCTTTCCTGGCCCCTCTGGTTCCTGGAAGCTTGTGAGGTAAATGAAGGGGATCCACAGGGCTGACAGCAAGACCCTGCTTTTGCCACCTGAGCCTCCGACCTTTGACCCTGCCCACCCAAGGTGGTCAGTATGGCTCCACCCGGCCCTCTGAGAGTCCTGCTCCCCATTCAGAAGCCGCCCTGCCTCCACTCTGACCCTCCTCTCTAGGCTGTCCTGTGTCCTGGCTCTGGGTTTTGGTGTCTCAACCTCTGCCTCTCTCTGTCTGTCTCTGTCGCTGTCCCTGCCTGTCTCTCTCCTCCCTGCTGTGCTACTGGTTCCAGTTGACATTAAGGTCATCAAAGATCTACCTTGGCCTCCACCGGTGGGACAGCTGGACAGCAGCCCCTCCCTGCCCGACGGGGACAGGGACATCTCCGGTCCAGCCTCACCCCTCCCCGAGCCCAGCCTGGAGGATGGCAGCGGTGGGTCCTGTCGGGGCTTCTGGCCAGGGTGACGTGTCCTCTCATCCCTCGGGCACTGGGGGCTTGGGTTGGAGGAGCCAAGAGGTGGGGCATGGTTTGAGGGACCCAGGAGCAACCCCTCTCTTCTGCGGAAGAAGGAAGGGAGAAAGTACACACCTCCCGCTCCCTCCCCAAACATGGGGAAGGTGTCTCCCAAGGGAAATCCCCCGGAAACCCACTCTTCTAAATCCACTTCTTTGAGTCGCGCTTTGCCTGGCCCAACTTCAGCAGTGCAAACAACTCCTGAGATGGGGGAGACTAGCTCGCACAGCTAGTGTCTAGCTAGCTCCTCAGATAAAGGAAAGGGTCTGCTCCTTGCATTTGGTGTCTGAAAGATAATAAGGGCTTGAAAGTGCTACAAGGAGAGAAAAGTAGTCCAAATGGGGAGAAAGAAGGCACTGAACACCTCATCTGCGTTCGGTTTTACCCAGAATGGGCAGTTGAGGGGAGTGGGGGGCAGTGCATCTCTGCACGTGCACAGAGGCCTGAGCACTGTTGGTACATGTGTGCCCAAGTGTGAGTGGGTATTTTGTCAATACAGGATGTCACCTGTGCATGTGTGCCTCGGTCCATGTGGTCTGCTGGCTTCAGCTGCCCCTGTGCAGGCTCAGCAGTCAGGTCTGCCCTGGTCTGGGAGGGCAGAGCCCCTCTACTGGGTTTCTGTGGGGGTGGGGAGGGGAGTCTGTGGGCAGCGACCTTGGGAGCGGGGGAGGGGCGGACCGGCTGGCGGCTTTGGGCAGGATTAGCCTGTCAGGATGGCACCAAGGGGAATCAGATAATTGTTCTCAGATCAATAAGTCATTTCTACAGAATGGCTTGGCAGGGTGATTTGGAGAACAGTAATGAACTCTGAGGAGGAGAAAGAAACAATATTATCAGCACTGAAGCCACCCCGAGGAGGATGGAATAGGGGAAGGCAGTCAGCAGCTCCCCAGGGAGAAGCTTAAGTGGTTCCTCTTGTTGCTCCTCTCCCCTCTTCTCCCACCGTGTGGGGACTGGGAGGCCCTGTGTGGCACCGGAGGGCTGAGCCCCACCTTCACCTCCACCCCTGCCCCTCCTGGGGGATGGGCCCAGAATTCCATCCCTAGAGCCAGTCAGGCCCATGAGCATGTCCAGGAAATGGGGGTGGGGTACTGGCTATTCTATAGGGCTCTACTTCTAGGGTCCTCAGTGGCTGTGACTGGTATGTTCCCCACAGCCCAGTTTGAAGGATCTGAGAAGAGCTGCCTGTCACCCAGCCTGGAGGAGAAGGGGCGTCTACCTCCCCGACTCTCTGCAGGGAACCCCAAGTCAGCCAAGCCCCTAAGCATGGAGCCCAGCAGCCCCCTGGGGGAGTGGACAGACCCAGCACTGCCTCTGGAAAACCAGGTGTGAGTGTCTGTGTCCAGCTGGGGACTCTCCCCTCTCCTTTCCCTTCCTAGCACTTGCCTGAGGGGACACCCCAAATGGGTGGGCCTGGTCAGCGAGGGACCCAGCAGAGATGCTCCCCTTCCTCTCTCTCATCCGCAGCTGGTACCATGGGGCCATCAGTCGAACAGATGCCGAGAACCTGCTCCGGCTGTGCAAAGAGGCCAGCTACCTGGTGCGCAACAGTGAGACCAGCAAGAATGACTTCTCCCTGTCCCTCAAGTGAGTGGGGCTGACTGGCTGGCAGTTTTAGACAGGATTAGCCTGTGAGGGTGGCACCAAGGATAATCAGTGGGAGGACAACCGCCAGGACAAGAGGAGACCCTAATATTCTCAGGCCCAGCCAAGCTGGGGAGAACCCCACCCCCCATGAACCTTTGCCGACTCTGGGCCACACTCTAAAGGTCTGAGCTCAGCCCCTGCTCTCAAGGAGCTCATAGTTTCTTGGGGGAAATAGTTAAGCTGTTGTCCAGTTCAGAAGGGTTCTGTCCCTTACTAGCTTTGTGGCCTTCGGTCCCCTTAATCTCTCTGGGCCTCAGTTTCCTTAACTTACAAAGTGAGGGAATAATATCTACTTTATAGGGAATGATTAAATGTATGGGAAGCACTTGCTGTGGTGCTAAGTGCCCAATAAATGATCACCATCATCATTCATGGAAGTCGGAAATGTTCTAATAGCACAGGCAAGGAGATAGGAACTTTGCCTGAAAGGATCTACAGGTGAGATGGAGGCTGGGTCCTGGGAGGAGGACAGGGCTGTGGACACAAAGCTATTCTTACTCTGAAGAAGCGGACAGGAGGTCTGGTTGCTGGTAGCTGACAACTGAGCGTTAAAGATCCTGGAAGAGGTTAGGGAGGTTGGCCCTCCCTTCCCATCAGCCCTCCTCCCTGGGAGCAGATACACAGGCCAGGATTGGCTTCCCAGGCTCTCCTGGTAGGATGGCAAGTCCTCTCCTTGGCACAGGAGTGCCCCCTGGTAGAGCCTGTACTCCACAGGACCGCCTGTCAGAGCGGTGTGTCCATTTACCCCGCTCCTCCCGCCACTACTGGAGCATCTATATCACCTTCTACCACATTTTCTGGGTGCAATAGAATATAGATATACCCGCACTTCAAACAAATCCAATATATGGAAATTTGGGACTACTAAAAAGATACATTTGAAGATAATTATTCAACTTCACTAAAAGATAATGAAGGGGAAAAAAGCCAGATTATAGTCATAACCTGAGTTTTATTCTTGGGTTTAATAAAATTAGCTATGTGACCCGAGGCAACCTTAACCCCTCTGGGCCTTGGTTTCTCCATTTGCAAAATGGAGAATGGTTACTTCTTAGGTTTCTTCCAGCTCTCATACTCTGGGAGTCTGCAAATTATCATAAAATCAAAGGAGCATTTGGGAAAAATTTGTCAAAAATGTGATTTACATAACTTCCGGAATGAGTATTGCTTTAAAAATTATAGTTAAGATTCATAGAGCATATACTATATGCCAAATAGCAGCGTATACACCACCTCTTAAACCAACTAGCATCCTGCAAAACCAATCTCTTTTTATAAACAAAAATAGATTCAAAGAGGTATAACTTGCTCAAGGCTACCAGCTAATAAAGTTCTAAGAGCAGAATTTTTTAAAAATATATTTTTACTGATGTGAGAGAGTGAGGGAGAGGGAGACCGAGATAGAAACATCAATGATGAGAGAGAATCATTGATTGGCTGCCTCCTGAACACCCCCCTACTGGGGATCGAGCCCGCAACCCAGGAATTGAACTGGGGACCCTTCAATCCACAGGCCAATGCTCTATCCACTGAGCCAGACTGGTTAGGGCCAAGCCACTTTATTTTTGTTCTGGGTGGGATGTGAATTTGTGGGCAGATGACAAGGGGCTAATGAGAAGCTAATGTCCCTGCAGTTGGCAAACTGCCAACCTCAGGATGGGAATGAGAGAGAATCATTGATTGGCTGCCTCCTGAACACCCCCCTACTGGGGATCGAGCCCGCAACCCAGGAATTGAACTGGGGACCCTTCAATCCACAGGCCAATGCTCTATCCACTGAGCCAGACTGGTTAGGGCCAAGAGCAGGATTTGAATCCAGCTCAGTCTGACTCTAATAACTACATAGTTCCTCCATTGCACAGCTCCACCCCTCAAGTCTGGAACAGTCTAAGGCAAGTGGAGACTGCAGGGGTCTGGCTCCCTAGCCGAGCACGCAGAACATAGCCCTGCCTTAGCCTGGGGTGTAAAGGGGGAGGCACGTCTGGACGCCTGGCTCCAGCCCTGGCTGATCTGGCCCCGCCAGCAACTGTCTGCCAGAGCCTCGTTCACATATAAATGGCTTTTCTGAAACACAATTATGGTTTCTCTTCTCTCTGTAATGGAAGGGCTTTCATTGGTAATTAAACAGCTTCCTCCACAAGTCAAGCCAGCCCTGGCTCTGCTTCCCAGCTAGTCCCTCCCCGGCCCCCGGAGGGTCTGGCACGGGTTCTGCTGTGTCCTAATGGACCCTTGGGACTTCGTCCCAGGAGGTCATTTATCTAGATGGAGGCTGAGCTCTCAGCTTCCAACTCTGGTCTCTGGCTACGTGTTGCCCTGTTTGCCCAGATCTGTCCCCCAAAGAGAAGATATAATGCACAGGTGTTAGGAGAGGTGATGTGCCCAAGTGGACTGTGGGAAGGGAGCCATCCCCAAACTGAGAGAGGATGAGGGAAGGCAGGGTCCACGCTGCTGCCCACCGCCTTGGGCCTGGGCCTAGGCATAGGACAGACAGGGGAGGGGATCACTTACTGCCTCCCCTTTCTACAGTCCCCAGGGGCTGTGCATTTTCCTGAGGCCCTTGGCTCCTTTCCCAGGGCCTGTGTGGTCACCAGCAGCCTCAGCAGTTATCTCAGACCAACAGATGAAGGATGGCCCCACGCCCTGACACACACACCCAGAACTGGCTTCCAGCAGGCTTTGGGGCCCTGTACCCGGGCGAGGGAAGGATGGAGTTAAGGGCCTGTGTTTTCCTCCCACCCCTTTACTCTCTTCAGTCACCCCACTCCCCCGCTTTCTAACTGCTGGGCCTAGTGAAATGAGTCCAGAGGCCTCTTTTAACCCAGGCAGGGGAGGCAAGCGAGGAGGTATTCTAGCTTCGCCTCTCAAGAGCAAGGGCCTCACCACGAGTCCTGCCTCCCACACCTGCTTCTGAGCCCTGTCCTTGTCCCCAGGTAGGCTCTGACCAGCAGGCTTCCCTAAGCAGTGCTGACCACTTGCCGGTGAGTGGGTTTCAGACCTGGGGCCTGGGCTGTAGTCGTTTGGACAAATGCTGTTCTTGCTGGGGCCCCACCCCCACTCAGAGGCTGAGGGTGCCCCACATCTGGGAGACTGCCAGAGCTGGGGGAATGGGGAGGATGGGGGAAGAGGGGGGAGAGGGTATGGGAGGAGCACAGGGATGCAGGGGATGGGGTCCTTGACTTGTGGTCAGGGCCAGGCAATACTGCTGACTTCCTTTCCTAGACTGTGCCAGGAGATGGGAGAGGCAGGGGAGCATGTCCTCTCTGAGGAGGGCATGGAGCTGCAGCCTCACCCATGACGTCAGCCCAGGCTGAAGGGCTGGATGGATGGGCTGGGCGCTTGGCTCAAGGCCAGTTAGCAGGAGGGTGAAGGGATGTCCCTAGGACAAGGTGGCTGGCTCTCCCCAGATTTGGGGAGCAGCTCACCTCCTCCCCTAGTATCTGCAAGAGAGAGCCCGAACCAAGATTCTCTTGGTTGTCACATCCACCCACCACTACTGCCCTGCCAGGGTGTCTGTGTCTCCACGGGAGTGACCAAGAGCCTCACTGGTGTCCTCCCCACAGCTCAGAAAGGGGGATGGGTAAACTGGTCCTGGCCACATAGGCTGGAAGGCAGGAGTGCCTGGATACCAGGGTTTGGGGTGGGGGCGAGGGTGTTGGTCCCTCCAGTTTCCACCCGTACACACCCTGTACACTCACTACAAGCACATTCTTGGCACACCCTGTGCCCTCACCACAGAGCCAATACCTACTGCTACCTACTCACAAAATCCCCTCCGCCCCCTCCCTGCTTTCTGGACTGACCTCCATCTTCCGCAGCCACCTCCACTCTCTGCTGGTTTGGAACAAGACATTGGCTGCAGGGCTGGGGGAGGGAGGGGACTGGAAGGGGCCCCCACTCACCAGGGTCTCCTCTCCTCTTCCCAGGAGCAGTCAGGGCTTCATGCATATGAAGCTGTCTCGGACCAAGGAACACAAGTATGTGCTGGGCCAGAACAGCCCGCCCTTCAGCAGCGTCCCGGAGATCGTGCACCACTACGCCAGCCGCAAGCTGCCCATTAAGGGGGCCGAGCACATGTCCCTGCTCTACCCCGTGGCCATCCGGACTCTGTAGGTGTGAGGCTTGGGCACTGCGACAGATCTGGACCCAGTCCTGTGCCCGTCCCCCGGCTGCGGGCTGTGGTCCTTCCCAGGGCCGTGATCTCCCAAGCCTTTCTTCCCCTCTCCCTGGGATGGAGTGGAAACTGGAGATTCCTTAATTTATTCGAAAGAGTAAGGGCGATGGGGCCTTGGAGGAAGCGGAGGTCTGGAGCTGAGGAGACAAGAACCCCTGGGGAGGAAGGGCCGCCCCTGGAGGAAGGGTCTTCCAAACCCAGAGTCTCCCGAAGAGTTTAAGATCAGCAGCTGCAGGCCCTTTCCGCCCCTGGGGCAGAGGTGGCAACCTACTTCCCCTCCGCCTCTCCCCCCGGGTCAGTACGAGGCGGAGCAGGATGCAGGCCCGCAGGGCACCCTGACCTCTCCCCCTCCGCCCCCAAACGATCGGCACACCCCTGGGGTGGAGGTGGCATTGGGACGGGAGAGGCGGGAAAGGGATCGGGACGGAGGGGACGGAGGGAATTCGTGCGGTCCTCCGGCCGTTCCGGCTCCCGGCCAGAGGCAATAAATAAACCCAGTGCTGCCAGGCACTGCCGCGTCTGCGCCTTCCGCGCCGCACCCCGGGCTGACGGGTGGGGAGCGGCGAAGCGAGCACAGATCCGTTTATAAATCAGCTCTGGAGCGGTTGTGAAAAGCGCTTTGGAAGCATCAAGTTCCTTCCTTTGATATCAAAACATCCCCCACTGCCCCCGCCCCGGCTGGGGGAGGAGGGGCGGGGACCCGAGCCGGCGGCCTCGTGGCGCCCCCTCCCCGCCGCGCCGACGA
>NW_006383006.1:1314052-1316528 GCF_000327345.1 Myotis davidii
GACCCGGGCGCGGGATCACACCAGCCGGTGGCCACCAATGCGCCCCTGCTGCAAACCGCTGAGGCTTGTGGGCCCAGCTCCCGGCTATACCCTTGGGCCGCCAGGCAGGGCTGCTGTTAAGCCACTCCAGGTCTGCCCTCCTGCTCCCCTGGGCAAGCGGAACAAAAAACTCTACGAGGGGCTGAACACACCCTGGGAATGGCTGCCTTGGGAGGACAGTCAGAAGACCTCCAGAACCTAGATCTGCAGTTCCGAAATGTGATGTGAATCATGAGATTTTGGGTGTTCTAATCCAGTGGTTAATTTATCAGGGATCCGGACGGAGGATATGAGATCTGACAAATGTAAGAATTCTGTGGAGACAATAGAAAGAATCACTTGAAATTGGGCACTGCTTCAGAAATTCCCTCGGAGAGGGTTGCCCTCTCTTTAAGTAACCTTGGAGGGCATTCAGTCATTTTGTAGATGCAAAAACAGCTCCAAAAAGGTTAGGTGATGTGCTCATCTATCTCCTTGCTATCATCTCACTACCTAGAGCTCAGAGAAGGACTAGGAGTAACAGGTCCTGGAGCAGGCCCGGCCAACTCTGCCTCCCTGTTGGCTCCTGGGTGTCTCCGCCCCCATCCCACACCCCTTGTGCCCAGTCCACCTTCTCCAAAACCCCTCACACCTCGCCCCCTCCTGAGCAGGCTTCAGAAGACTCACACTCGCCACTCAGAGAGGCTCTCTGTCAGGAAGGGTGCCCTTGAGCAGGGGAAGGGGTCTCTAGCTGGGGTGTTTGGCCTGGACGGGTTCCTTTACTCAGAGGATACTAGCAAGCTCAGAGAATGTCTGCATTGGCCTGTTAGCCGGCCGGTTGAGTGGCTTCTTCTGCCAGTGCTTACCCCATCCTGGGGCAGAATAAAGCAACCCAGGGGGCAGAAAAGTGGTTTATTTGTAGAGGAGGCTATGGAACAAGAAGAGCAGGGAACGTCTGAAGAGCACTACATAGAGAGATATTGAGCCAGGTTCTGACTACAGAACCTGTTTAAGAACTTGGGAGAGAAGATAAATTGTGCTGTCAAACTGAGGTGCTGAGAGATTTCCTATAAATTTGTCTCTGGGGTCCAGCCTCTGTCCCCTTGAAGGCATTTGCCAGCCCTTTTGACAGTGGAAAGCCCAGAGGACTTAGGGGAGGAGTTCTAAGATGCCAGCATCTGTGCTCCCACTTCATCCTTAGACTCACAGCCCCCTACACACACACACACACACACACACACACACACACAACTTGCCACTTGTCAGCCCCAGTCTTTTGAAATTTTTCTTGGTTTGGAAGAAGAGATGTCATTTTGCCCCCAAACAGTAATAGCTCCCAACCTCTAGTCCCTGGACAGTGCCTCCCACTTCTCCAGGTTGAGACTATGAGTCTGGGGGTCCCTGACCCACATGCGGTGACTGACCATGGCCACCCGGACCGAGGTTGGCAGGTGGGCGTGGGGAGAAGGTGAGGGAACCAGAAACAGGAAGTGCAGAGGTGAGGCGAGGTATGACCCAAACCTCTGCTCAGCAGGCAGTGGGTGGAGCCCCTGGGCGGAGGCCTAGAAGTTCTCGTAATGGTGGGAGAAATGAGTCCGGTCCTGCCTGTTAATGAGCTGACAGGCCTTTTCCACATTCTTGGTCATGCCAGGGGGGCCACAGCTGAACACCCCAATCTTCCGGACCTGGTGGGGAAGGAAGAAGTGAGGGCTAGATCAGGGCCCATGTTAAAGCCATGAAGCATCCCTGATGAGGGCTCATCCCACATTCCTGTGAAAGTTTGCTTCTACCATGCCTGGTGAGGGCCAGCTTGGTGTTTTTAAATCTAACTTGATTTTAGTAGACCTTCTGTCTGTGGGTCCAGCCTCTACCCCTTCCAAGCATTTGCCAGCTTCAAGTGCAAGCTTCAAGAGCAGTTTCCGATATGGGGCTGGGTTAATCAATGTTCAAGTTGAGGGATAGCTTAGTGTCTCATTAAGGGCTCACCCAGTGCTTATGAGAGCAGTGGCTTGCTCAGTGTTCCTGGTGAAAATTAGCTCAGTGTCCAGGATGAGGCCTGGCTCAGCATTAGTGTGAAGGGTAGCTCTGAGTTTATGGTGAGGACTAGCTCAATCACTGAGATCTTCCTTCTGAACAAGGAAGGCATCATGGCTTCAGAAGTGGCAAGTCCCTGTTGCCTGCCTCCCCACTTCCCCCTCAGGGTGACCCCCTCTTCTCCTTTCCCATCTCGTTACCCCACCAACTTCCCAGGGGGTGATGGGTTCTCATCGGCAGTCAATAGCTTCCCTGATGGAGCAGGTTTGGGAGCTTTGCTCAGAGGATAAACTGAAGAGACCCTGGATGGGGGGGCGGGGGAACTGACCTGTGGGTGAACCTCCTGCAGGGAGTTGAAGAAGGCCTCAAAGGGGGGGCGACCAAAGTGGGTGACAGAGCGCAGGCCCGTGAAGAGACTCCGGTT
>NW_006383006.1:1316603-1317776 GCF_000327345.1 Myotis davidii
AAGTGCCGCTATGTACTGGGGGCACAGGGGCAGGTCAAGACAAGGACAATCAGGGTCAGTGCCTGGCCCAAGCCTGGGTTGGGAAGGGAGCTGGAGGCTGAGAATCGGAGCCACCTGCTCTGTGCCTCCTGCCAACTGAGCCTGGCTGTCCACCCACCTTCCCTGGCCATCCTGCCTTACCCTGCTAACACACCCAACCACTGAGCTACCCTGCCTGGCCGGCCCTGACGCACCAGCATGGTGGTCCTGAGGTCGAACTTCTCAGCCAGCTGGGTGATGTAGATGTGCACGGACACCAGGTCCTGCTGGTCGTTCTCCTCCACCTCCCGGATGATGTCAGCCAGCCACTCGAACTGCCGCTGGGTCCGTGTCACCCAGATGAAGTAGATCTGGGGACAGGGCGGGAGCTTAGGGCCCAGCTCAGCTCAGGCTCCTTATAGCCCAGGGATTTGCACACCAATAGAACTCTTCTGGCCAGCGGGTGCCCCTCTCCAGATATCCTGGGGAATGGAGTGTAGGGGGCCACAGGGCCGGGCTCTGGAGCAGGACATGGAGTTGCCCCAGGGCATGGAAAAGTGCAAGTAAGTGACAGCCCAGGGCACCTGACGGTCTGAGCCTATCCTGCCACTCTCTCCGTGTGCCCTCCTTAGGCTCTCAACCAACCAAAGCCCAGAAGGGGAGAGTACCACTAAAGGGCTTGTCACAGAACATCTTCAGGGAAGACCCAGCTAGCTGTCTGGAGGGGATGGGAATGGACTCAGAGATAAGGGGGATGGAAACTTCCCTAGGGGAACCCATCTCCAGCTTCTGATGGGAGAAAGTGGGGCTTTTTGGGTTAAGAATCAGAGGCAGCCTGGCCAGTGTGGCTCAGTGGTTGAGCGTCGACCTATGAACCAGGAGGTCACAGTTCAATTCCCAGTCAGGGCACATGCCCGGGTTGCAGGCTCGATCTCCAGTGGGGGGTGTGCAGGAGGCAGCCAATCATGATTCTCTCTTACCATTGATATTGCGATCTCTCCCTTCCTCTCTGAAATCAATCATATATATATATAATTTTTTTTTCCCCAAAAAGGAAGCACAGGCAGAGCTAGCTTGCACAGAGGAGCAGAGAACTGTCTGTCACCTCTGAATGCTGACAGCATATGGGCTGGGCCTCTGCCTGCTGCCTTCCTG
>NW_006383006.1:1317824-1330635 GCF_000327345.1 Myotis davidii
GCAGGGGCCTGCCACAGGGTGCAGGCTGGGGTGAAGGGGCCTGGCGTGGAGGGGTCCTGAGGGCCTGGGCTGTGTTCCTGGAGCCAGCCGTGCCCATCAGCCCTGCCTACCGCCTCCTGTTCTCTTACTCTTGAGAGCAAAGCCAGTTTCACCTGTGCCCCACCCCAAGCGTGCCCTTCCTTCTCCCAGCCCGACAATGCCTCAAGTGCTAGCTTTCCCTGTAGGAGGGGAGTTTCTTCACCTTTCTCCGGCCTGCCTGGAGGGATTCCCTGTGTGGGGTGCTTCATAACTGAGGGAAGGAGCTCAGGGGCATCAACAAACGAACTCTGTCCTTTAGGATCTGGGGATATCCTGCC
Organism: Myotis davidii; assembly: GCF_000327345.1. Taxonomy (NCBI): domain Eukaryota; kingdom Metazoa; phylum Chordata; class Mammalia; order Chiroptera; family Vespertilionidae; genus Myotis; species Myotis davidii. The sequence continues at coordinate 1,318,181 of NW_006383006.1, forward strand.
CACCCCACCCCAGCCCACCCAGGGCCAGGCCAGCTTGGCCTTGCCTAGATAGGGAGACCAAGAACAGAGGCCGGAGAGCCAGCACAGATGGACACAGTGATCAGGAGCAAAGGACATGGGCTGGGGGGCACTTACCTTCTTACAGAACACTTGGCAGCTGACTGACGACTTGAAGACCAGGTCTTTGAGGATAGAAGCAAAGGGGGTGACCCCAATGCCCCCTCCTACCAGCACTGACACCTCAAACTTATGCCACTCCTGGTGGCCCTCTCCAAATGGCCCATCGAGGTACAACTGCAGGGAGGAGAGTGGGTGTGAGTTAAGCTCTCAGCTACCACCACAGTTCTGAAACCAGAAATGAGAGGCAAGAAAAAGCAGGTAGGTTAATGGAGTGAGGGGGGAGGGGGACTGTGGCTTTATCTGGGACAGCCAGTGTCTGGATGGCGGAGGGAGGAGCACAGTGGGCGTCTGGTGCTGCGGAGTCGAGGCCTACTAAGGGGCTGCGGGAGCAGGTGGCACATCTGGCCCGGGTCTGGGCACCTTTGGGTATCTGGCACAGCCGTTGGTTGGGGGTGAGTAGATCTCCCTGAGGCGAGTGGTCCAGGGCCCTGCCGCCCGGATGTGCAGGCTGAGCGTGTCCTCGTGGGGCGCAGAAGTCAGTGTGAAGGGGTGGTACTCGGTGGTCCCCAGAGCCAGGCAGGCGATCCGCACCCACTGTCCTGATTTGTACTCAAAGCCTTGAGGCCGCTGGAACTGCAGGTGGGTCACCCCTGAGGAGGGGAGGTGGGCGGGAGGCTGCTGTCCTGAACCCAGCAACAGTGTGGTCTCCAGAGAGTTCCCCCACCGCAGCCTCAGCTCTGCTCTGGAATATGCCAGGGGAACCCCCCCTCATCAGACCTCATTACTCCCCTCAGGCCCTGCCTGGCCTGAGGAGGGGCTGGTGGTCAGCAGGGCAAGGAACAGCCTGGCCTGGGCTTCTCCTCTCTGTTGTGAAAGAGGCTCAGGGCCCCTGGCAAAGAGCTTCTTTTACCAGCTCCCCCATCCCTTCCACCCCAAGGCCCCTGCCAACTCCACGGGGCCAGGCTAGGAGACTGCAAGGTCCAGGCTCTGCTCTGCTTCCCAGTCCCCCCAGGCTGGGCCCCTGACAGCCTCTCGGCTGGTACCTGAAGGCAGCAGCTCGGCCTTCACCACACCGATCTCCACCTTCTTCCGGCTCAGGCTCACCAGCTTGTCCCCCCCGTAGATTAGTGCCGGGACCAGGAAGAAGATGTGGAAACGGGGCAGCTGGATCAGAGCGAAGCTGCCGTGGATGATGAGCTGAATAGAGTGAAGGATACCGCTCAGACCCGGCCACACCCACAATGGTTCTGTGGCCGGCTCGGAGCTTAGACCCCTGTATCATTCCTCACTGGCATGTCCACGCCTCACCTCACCGTGTGCCATGCTCCTTTCAGGTTCCAAAACCGAACCATTCCCAACCCCATCCTCCAAAGCATCCTTGACGAATAAGACTATTTGCATCTCTCCGACACCATGCTAGGACCTAAACCAGTGATGGTGAACCTATGACACGCGTGTCAGAGGTGACATGCGAACTCACTTTTTGGGTTGATTTTTCTTTGTTAAATGGCATTTAAATATATAAAATAAATATCAACAATATAAATCTTTGTTGTACGATGGTTACAAATATCAAAAAAGTTCTATATGTGACACGGCACCAGAGTTAAGTTAGGGTTTTTCAAAATGCTGACACGCCAAGCTCAAAAGGTTCGCCATCACTGGCCTAGACCAAGCCATGTCAACTCTCCCCTGCACTCATGCAGTAGCCTCCGAACTGGTTTTCCACTGGGTTTCCCCATGTGATCGATTCTCTTCAAGGCAGCCAGTGTGACTCTTTAAGTTCATTTTATCGTGTCACCCGCAGCTTTAAAAGCCTTAGCGGCCTTCTCATTGCACCACAAGGCCTCGTGATACTCTGATCCCTGCCTGCCAAACATGGCCAGTCCTTTCTGCTCCACGACCTTTGCACCTGCTGTTCCCTCTGCCAGAAATGCTCTTCCCCTGGCTCTTCCTAGATGATCTCCATCTCGTGCTTCAGGTCTCAGCAGAAACACCGCCTCCTTGGGCTTTCCCCGAGTCCCCTCTGTCACAGGTCCCTGCTAACTGCCTTCAAAGCACTTGTCAGCCACAGTAATTGTGATTCTCCATCATTGACCCGTTTGCTGTTGCTTTCCCCAGTGGACTGCTGGGGTAGGTCCTGCTTCCATTTTGTTTGCCACTATTCTCTCAGCTCCTAGTGGTTTCTGCCTGGCACATGGTAGGCACTCAATGAAAGAAGTTCCCCCAATGTATCTTCTGCCTTTGGAGTCTAAGAACACATAACCAGTCTCTGTTTTCCATGAAATAACTGACAGGCATTGTCCAACTCTAGTCCTTTCCTCCATAAGCTGGTCAGACACTCCTTGCCCCGTTCCTCCCACTTGCTTGCTCCTAAGTCTGGTCAGTCTGGCTTCCCCCTCAAGCTCTTCTCACTGAGGGCTCACGAATGGCCAAACCCCAAGGTGTCCTTTCAGACCACTTTCGCTCCCTGCCTTGGCACCTGTGGCACAGTGTCCCCCCCAGCCCCCCTGACACTCCCACAACAATACAATGCTCTCCTGGGTCTCTGTCCTCTCAGGCCTCTCACTCTCCACCTCCTGCACTGACTGTTCCTGCTCCACCCCAGCCCTTGTGTTGCCCAAGCCCAATTTCCTCACCCTCTGCTTGTCTTTCTATGCTCTCCCACGTAGCATGGCTCCCAGCTGAACCACCGCCTCTCAGCTTCAGTGCAGTTCACACAGGTCGACCATGTCCTGCCACCACCTAACGCCCTTGGCCAGCCAGCACTGTCTCCTCGGTGCCCTGAATACTCTGTCATCATCCACACTTTCACACCTGTGCTCATGCCCTCCCTTCTACCCGAAATGCTCTTCAGCTTCCACTCTGCCCTGTCAAACCCTAGCTTATCTCTCCGTAAGGCTTGGCCCAAGTCCCATCTTCTCCCCGAAGTCCTCCCTAACCAGTTTGGCCCAAATGAGGCTCCCTTCAATGAGCTCCTGTAACTTACTTTTCTGAACACTCAGCTCAGCAATTAATCCTGTATTGCCTGCTCATGCCCATCATTTCACATGCATGGTGCTTACCTCTGCCGCAAATCCTAAATTCCTGAGGGCAGAGCATCCAGTCTCCCCTTCCCTGCAGGGCTCAGCACAGAGCTAGGACCTAACAGACTCTCAGCACAACTGTTAAACTCTGCTTCCTCATTCAACTCTCCCTTCCCCCAGCTGAGGGTCCCCGAACTCGTGAGCCTTTCCCCACAGGATTCACTTGAGCCTCTCAGAGCTCTCCTCTGAACTGGCTCCAGTCCCCCCAGTTCCTCTTTCATTGTGGAGCCCACGCCCACCCCCAAGGCTTTCTGAGCATCCAACCAGGCTGAGAACAATGCCAGGGTGACCTCATGCTATACGCCCTGTTTGGTGTTAGCTCTACTTTTTAACCACAATCTGTCCTCTGGCTGCGGAGCTGGGGGAGCAGCTGCCAGCTCAGCTCTGGCTGTGCTAGCCCTGCCTCTCCAGCTTTCTCAGGGTCTACTCCACCCCACCCTGGGTCCTTTACTTGTAACGTCTCTTTCTGCCTGAGGTCAAGTGGCCACACCTGTGATAAATGGGAAGGAAGCGGGTGTTCTGGCCCTGACCAACCCCCAGCAGAGAAGCTCCCAAGCTGCCAGGGCTAGGACGGCCCAGCAGAGGGGCCTACTCCTTTCTGAGCTGCTGACTTCCCTGCTGGCAGGAAGGGTGGTTCTGAACTCCAGTGATTCTCCCCAACCAGCGATTAATCAGAAAGGGGTCTTGGTCTCAGGGAGCCAGTCTCCCATTAGTTCAAGAAGCTCCTCTTTCACCAGGAATAAGAACATCACCTCCACCCCTGCCAGAAACAGTAACGAGGGCTCCACCCATTACCGAGGAGGCGGTGAGGAAGGGATAAATTAGCTTGAGAGAGATTTCTTTGGAAATAAACATCATCAGTTCTAGGGAACAACCTAAGCCGAGGCTGGGTAGTCACCTTCAGAACTGTGAAGTACCAAGCCTTGGGCAAGATAGAAATAGACCCTTCTATCAATGAGGACGGAACAGCCCCTGGGAGGAGACCCCTGTGTGCAGTTCCGCCCAGAGCCAGTGACGGAGAAGGAAGCCATAGGGACTATGCATTTCTTAAATGCTCCCAGCCAAACTGTCATTACTGGGGACTTGGTTTAGCTCCTCAACAAGCAGGTCCTCAGGGTCCCCTTTTGGGAACTGCCTGTGTCCCTGAGGAAGGTAGGCCAAGCAGCTGTGACACAGGCGCACAGATCGAAGTCAGCTCCGAAGCAGCCGACAAACCCAGGGAAGCGGGAAGGGAGCAGGACAGGAGAAAGGAGGGAATGTGAAGGAAGGCAGGCAGGAGCCCAGATTAAGGAGAAGGAAAGGGGAAAGGTGGCCTTCAAAATCCAGTTTATCAGCAGTCCAAGTGAAGACTTTGGGAGCGAAGTCATTAGCTTTATAGGTAGCACTTAGTTGGGTGGGGTGGCTAACATCTTAGAAAATGGGATCAGAACAAAAGTGGCAAAACCCAATGAAGATAAGTCTCTCTAAAAAAGGGCAATGCTCCCTTGAGTGTAGGCAGCCCACCCCGGAGCCCTATCCGGCCACTCAAAGTGGAGGAAGACTGGCTGGGCAAAATGATGCGGGGTATCTGCTGGGAATGCAGATCCGTCTGCTGGAGCTGCTACTGCAAAACGCAGGCCGGCAAGTCCATCTCCAAGCGCTGCGTATCAGGGTCCGTCTACTTGAAAGTGCCCTACCATCCTCTCCATCTTCTAAGTGACAAATGAAGAGGATACTTGAAATAACTAAGGGGACAGAGAACTGACATCTCAGCCCTCACTGCCTCCCGGGGAACGTCTTGCCCAGACCCCATTGGCCTGGCTCAGAGCCAAGAGTCCTCACCAGGACGTAGAGCAGGACGTAGAGGTGGTGGGTCAGCCAGAAGCTCCGGAAGCTGCAGCGCCGGAAGTGGCGGGAGGCGAAGACGTACATGACGGCCAGGACCAGGAGCATCATCACCCCGGTGAGGCCTGCAAAACGAACAAGGGTTCCGAAGGGCAAGGGAGCGAGGCTGTTCTGGGCCCGCCAAGGGCCTGGGCCCTTTGCCACCCCACTGCCCAGCATCTTCCTCTGTTCCTCTCCCTTCACACCACTGGTCACAGGTACCTCTCGCTTCTATAGACCCTACTCATCCTTCAGAGACTTTGTCAGGATATATATATATATTTTGCCTCCAGTCTCTTTATTGGTGGGAGTTTAAGTTGGTGTATCTTTTTAAAAGTGTACATACCCTTTGAGTAAGGAATTCATCTGTTAGGAATTTATTCTACAAATATATCAAGAGGAATGCAAGAATACATGTACAAGATGTTCATGGCAACATAATTTGTAACAGTAAAACAGCTAGAAATAACTTATATCTCCAGTGGGGGTTGTGCAGGAGGCAGCTGATCGATGTTTCTCCCTCATTGGTGTTTCTAACTCTCTATCCCTCTCCCTTCCTCTCTAACAGCTGGCTGTGTTCCCCTGTGATGGAGTTCTGACTTGGCTCAAACAATAGTTCATTCAAGTGGACACTTTCTGGGCTGTCATGGAAATGTCAATAAAAAATCTGGTTAGTCTGAATGCTGACTCCGGGCTTTTATTTCTGCTAAGCTGGTCTCCCCCTCTTGGGGGACTGAAGCTGCTGCCTCCTCCTCAGTGTCCTCTACCTTAGTCACAGTAAAGTGTGGCATTGCTGTTGAAATCCTGTGCTTTTTCTGTATTTAAACTTCCTTCCAAGTCTACTCTGCCCACCCCTTCCTCGCTGTGTCCCTTTCAGATTCTGTCAGGATATTTTTCAAGTACCTGTGTTTTATGTTCATCACTTTCCTGACTCTCAGCTTCACAAGAACAGGGCCAGGCTAGGCTAGTTCACCACTGAACCTAGTGTAGGGCCTAGTGTAGGGCCTGGCACACCGTGGGCCTTATATAAATGTATGTTGGATAAATGAATGCATGGGGCTGGGACTCTGGACATTGCAGGCCCTGCCTTATGCAGTCAAGGCTTGTACCAAGTCCCTGCAGCACCCCACCTCACTGCCACAGCACACAGCATGAGCACTGGTAAGTGCTACCCTCAGAGACCCCCCCTGGGTTCAGCCCTGAGTTAGTGGGAGGCCCCTCTTCAGAGGGAATCCCAGGCCTGGGCTACCCAGGAGGGCAATACTGGAGCCAGAATGGGAATGCAGGGGTCAGGGAAGGGCCCCTCAAGGATTAAGGAGGAGAGGGGCACAAATTAGGAAGATTAGAGCCCTGAAGAACGGCAAAGCAGAGGTTAAGAAGGGATCTAACCAAAGCCTGTCAAGTACAGAATGGAGAGCAGAGCATAAACACAGGCTTATCCTGGAAACCCCAGTGTGCAGGAATTAGCAGGCACTCTCTGAAGTTCAAAGCAGATCACTTTGGGATTAAAAAAAATAAAAAATTAAAAAACGGTGCTTTGTTTCATAGCGGAGTGAGTGTAGAAAACGTGTTGCCCCAAGGAGGGAACAGATTGAAAATACAAATAGGTTGAAGAAGTGTTTGAATAAATGCACAGCTAATAGCTCTAAAATGGGTGATTATGGGGCGTTAGGAATATGCCTCGAAACAGCCCTTGTCAAGACAGCCTAAAAGGGGTGGGGAGGGGGGTCTGCCTGACTTGACAAGAGCCTGGTCCCTCCCCCATGCAGCTGGGGCACAATGTTTCTCAGAACCAGTCCTGGCAGGTGTGTGCACCAGGGGAGCGGAGGGGGCCCTCCCATCCCACAGAGGGAGGAACTAGTTCAGAGCTGGGGTGGAGCCCAGTCAAGCTCCGGAGAGAAGCACTAGAAAGCAGTCTCCTACTGCCCAGGAGAGTCCTCGGGCCAGAGGGCAGGGCCTGACTGACCGTGAGAGCCCAGTGGGTGCAGCTGGGCTGCTCTGTTGGTAGAGAGAGCCCAGAACCTGGAGCTCGGAGCCAGGCCCAGAGATTCACGGAGCAGGAAGGGCTCTCACCTGGCACCGTCTGGAAGAACCACCAGTAATACTTCTGAGGGAACTCGGACCTGTGGGGAAGGGACGCAAGGGAGGATCCTGAGAGGAGATGTCTGGGACGTCCAGAAAGGACCCTCCAGATGAGGCACCCCAACCCAGCCACAGCCCCCCTTTCTGCTGACTCGGGGCGGGGGGCTCAGGCTGGTCATTGTCTGTCCTATAACCTGGAAGGTGACACTCTTCTCTGAGCAGAGATAATTAGATTCTTTCCACTCACAAATAATACACCCTTTCCCCCCGCTCACTACTCACCCATCATCATGGAAGAGGCCAGGGAAGAGGCAGGAGAGGATGCTGAGTGGGCTGATGGAGAACAGGTACACGTTCACCACGTGGCCTGCGCTGTGTAACACTAAGGAAGACCAGGCAGATGGGTGAGCCTGGGGGCAGCCACGGGGGGGGCGCTCAACCCATTCAGCCCAAGGCGAACTCCCACCAGCCAGAGCTGGGGACCTGAAGAAGGACCCTAGGGGGTTGGATTTCTGATCTCTGAGAAACTTCCTGTTCCTCCCCATGTCCCATATACACCCCCCTCCATGAAGACAACCATGAGTCTAAATTATATATTAAAAGTCCACTCCTTTGGTTCCTCTCACAGAACTATCTTTTAAAACATAAGCGTTGCAAGATGGCACATTCTGTACGCTCATCCTGGGGTGTTAGGAACCTGTCAGGTGAAGGCTGGTGAGGTGGCCCTGAAAGTATAGGAAGAGGCACTGGGGTGGGGGTGGGGGGCATTGAGGGGCTCTGGGCTACTGCACACCACTGCCGGCTGCCGCCATCCTTATGAGAAGGACCTTGAAGACTCACACTCAAGTGAAGCACAGCCAGCGCTCACTCTGGGAGAGGGACTAGGGCAGTGATGGCGAACCTATGACATGCGTGTCAGAGGTGACACACGAACTCATTTTTTTTGGTTGATTTTTCTTTGTTAAATGGCATTTAAATATATAAAATAAATATCAAAAATATAAGTCTTTTTTTACTATGGTTGCAAATATCAAAAAAAATTCTATATGTGACACGGCACCAGAGTTAAGTTAGGGTTTTTCAAAATGCTCACAGGCCGAGCTCAAAAGGTTCGCCATCACTGGACTAGGGGCTCTCGGAGGAGGGGAAGCCAGTGGGGGCGGAAGGACAGGGAGAGGATGCCCTCGACCCCAGGCCCTGCCTGTGAGGACGAGGGCAGTGGAGGCGATGAGGCGATGGAAGTCCACGGCGGCGTCGAAGGGCACGTAGCGGTTGAGGAAGGTCTCCCGCAGGAAGGTGATGAGGTTGCGGCACATGGTGAGCAGGATGTAGGAGAACATGAAGGAGATGCTGGCGGCCGTGCCCCGCGACAGGATGATGCCCACAAAGGTGGTCTGTGCGATGCCCGAGGGTGGCGAGGCAAAGGCGTAGTCTGCGGAGGGGCCCAGGCGGGTGAGGGGGGTGGGGGGCGCAGTGCAGTGGAGAGGGCGCTACCGAGGGAGGTCACCCGCAGGCCCCGGCCAGTCCTTGCCCACAATCGCCTCCCCAAGTCCCCATTCCAGCTGCCCAAACACCCACTGCAGGGTGCCCCCAGGGTGTCTGTCATTCACACAGTAGGCCCGCTCTGTCCTCCCCGCAGCCGTCAATCAAGCAGGCCCCGCCCCCAGGGCGCTCTGTTTTTGTGAGCCCCGTCCCCACCCCCGGGGCCAGCACGCACAGTAGGCCCGCTCCAGGAAGAGGCCCGCGGCGATGGTGTAGAACACAGCCACGCAGCCGATGTGGCGCCGGTAGTTCTCGATGAAGCGCTTGAACTGCTGCACCGTCTGGTGGCGACGGCTCCGCTGGAACTTCTGTCGGTGCGCCTCAGTGAACAGCCGGGGCTGAAACAACGTCACCCTGGGAGACAGCAAGTCTTCGCTCTCTGATAGGGACCCGGCGCTAGTGCAGCCCCGCTCCCCTCCCAGTCTGAGCCCGGGAGAAAAAGGGCCCCGAGTAGTTCAAGCTAAGCATGGCTCAGAGTCCAAAGGCTATTACCACACTCTTCCAGCGAGCTGTCAATGCAGGGACCTCTGTAAGTGGGTCGGTTCATCCCAGGGGACGCATTTCATCTACCCCAGTTCTCACTCACAGACAGCCTTTTCCTCTCCCAATCTGAGCTCCCAACTCCACATCTCTATTCTCACTCTACACTGGAGCTCAAAGGTCGCCTCCTCCAGGAAGCCTGCCCTGACCTCCCAGACAGAGATGAGCATTTCCTTGCGCTCTGAAGCCCCTTGCTCTTACCACCATTATACCATTCAGCAGTGGGACACTGCAGTTCTCAGTGTACCAGGCTGTCTCGTATGAGGCTTAAAATAGTGCCTGGCACCAAGTAATCAATGCACGCATGCTGAAAGGATGGATGAACTGCCTGGGCTTAGGGGAAGAAGCAGGCGTACTTCTTGCCAAACCTCCGTCGAACCTCCTGGGGAGGATCGGTGTCCATGGGGCACTGCAGTCTCTGTGGTGTCCGCTCCACCTCGACATCACTGCGGGGACAGCGAGCACCCACTCTGGGAGAGGGACTAGGATAGGAATGCAGGAGACAGAATCTTGGTTACCCAAGCCACTTGGTGCTCCATTGCCCCTGCTCTGCCTCCATACCCACTCTGTTGAAGAAGGGCCAGAGCTCTCAGCCAGAGGACAGCAGGATTCCCAGAGACCTAGATAGAGAATGAGTCGCATCCTGGGGGTTCTAGAGAGGGCTGTCACAGATAGCTGTGCCCGTTACAAGGGCCTCTGACCCAGGCCACAGGTGAATGCAGGGCTGTGTCAGCAGGGGAAGAAGTGTCTTTTTCTGATTTGCATGAAGGCATGATATAGGCTAGTGAGGGCTGTGATCCCCGTCATTTTGGGGAGAAAAATGGCAACTCCCGGTCCCCAGCCCTCCGTCCAACATTCCCAGATGGGGGCTCACCAGAGCTTATCCTGGCTGATGTAGGAGGCTCTCCGGCAGAGATCCTTGATGCCTTCAGGCACCTCCACTCCTGCAAAATGGAGAGCTGGGCTAGGGAGCAGCTCAGGGCCTGGAGCCTCAGAAGGACCTGGCTCAAATGTCCAGACACTATACGGGTCGCCTAAGACCATCCTGCATATCAGATATTTACATTACGATTCATAACAGTAGCAACATTATAGTTATGAAGTAGCAACGAAAATAATTTTATGGTTGGGTCACAACATGAGGAACTGTATTTAAAGGGCCAGAAGGTTGAGAAGGACCCTGCTATAGAGGGTCCCTGGCCAATACCCTACCTCTGGGTGCCCCAGCCTCAGCCTGTGTCCCCAGTGGAAGCAACCCTAGCCCCCGTTGGTCAGGGAGAAGGCCTGCAACAAAGCTGGCCTGGCAGGCTCCCCCTGAGTGTGTGCTCACCTTCAGTCTCACTCCTGGGACTAGAATCAGGCTTATGGGGCGGAGTTCAGGAACTATATGCAACCCGTCTGCTAAAAACATTCTGCCACAAACCCCCACTAATGACCCTCCAGCTTAAAATCTCCGTGGAGTTAAGTGTAGAATCTAGGTGGTGCATATATGGGAGATTCCACTTTTCTGTGTTGGAAAATGTTCATAAGAAAATGGGGGTGGGGGGAGAAACACCCTTCCAGGAGCTGCCCATTGTTCCCTGTCTGGGCTGAGCACTTAGGGACAGGGCAGGACTGAGCAGCCAATCCAGGTTCTCACAGGAGACCTGGGAATCTGCAGGTCACTTCCAAGTGCTAAACCAATCCTAAAGATTACCCTGGTCTACAGGCCAGAGGCCAAATGTGATTAAGCTGAATTTAATGAAATCAGAGTATTGAAAACAAAGTAATCTATCCCCTCTCAAATGCTTTAGCAAACAGCAGATGTGGCAAAAACGGTAACAAATGACAAATCTAGGTGAGGGAGAAAGAGATGCTCCTTTAAACTCTAGGTTTAAAATGTTTCAAAGTAAAATTTGGAGGAAACAATAAAGTACAACAATTAAAAGTCAAATGGGCCCTGGCTGGGTAGCTCAGTTGGTTAGAGTGTCATCCCAATACACCAGCAGTTCTCAACCTGTGGGTCGTGACCCCTTTGGGGGTCGAACGACCCTTTCACAGGGGTTGCCTGAGACCATTGGAAAACACATATATAATTACATATTGTTTTGTGATTAATCACTATGCTTTAATTATGTTCAATTTGTAACAATGAAATTGGGGGTCACCACAACATGAGGAACTGTATTAAAGGGTCGCGGCATTAGGAAGGTTGAGAACCACTGCAATACACCAAGATTGCGGGTTTGATCCCAGAGCACATACAAGAAGCAACCAATGAATGTAGAAACAAGTTGAACAACAAATCTCTCTCTCTCTCTCCAATAAAAAAAATTTTTTTTTCATTAAAATGCCAAACAAAATACTCATTGCTAACCTTCTACTTAATCTCCTTTCCCAAGCCTGGTCCTTCCTCCACCCCAGGGGCCGTATATCCGGGACTCTGGCCTGCGCTCACTTTAGGCACCCTCTCCTGCTCTGCCCTCAGGCCTGGGTGCCTCCTGCCCTGGCTGCCTGGGAAAGGTGAAAAGCTGCAGAATTAGACTTGCTGGGTCTGCACTCTACCAACTCTCCTCCCTACCTGGGCAGGGAAGCCCTGACCAGAAGCCCAACTGTGCCTTGTCTAACTCGCCCCTCTCACCTGGACTGCTCAGCTCCCCCAGGGCCTCATAATCCTGGGAGGGGCTGGGTTTGGTTTCAACATGCCCCAGTGAGAATCCCAGGCTGTGAAGACACAGTAACAGCTCAGAGCAGGCCAAGCAGTCCCTCTGCCTCTCTCTGCCCACTCCTCACCCTGATTCTAGCCCCACCCACTGAGTCAGACACAGGGAGGGCAGGAAGTAGGGGGGAGACAACAGAAGTGGGTCTCCATGCACTTAGCAAACATTTACTGACCACTCCTCTGGGGAATAAAGTGGCAAACAAAACTAGAACACCCACCACTACCAGACATCCCAGCTGAGATGGGTATGGCCGGGGTAGGGCTGTAATGAGGAGACACTGTTTCCCTTCTGCACTGGGCTCCAGGCATAGGGTTCTTTGACAAGAAAGGAATTCCAGCTGCCATTCCCCACGCTATCCTGACCCTGCACACCCCACCAGCAGGGCTGCAGTATGACTGCTGTGGGTCCCAGGCCCCGTTGTCTTCCTGGGCCTCTTCCTCCATTAAAAAATAAATTTAAAAATTATATTTAAAATAATTATATTGGTGTAAAGCAGAGGTGAGGAACCTTTTTTTCTGCC
>NW_006383006.1:1330694-1336374 GCF_000327345.1 Myotis davidii
ATGTTTCTCTCTCATCGATGTTTCTGGCTCTCTGTCTCTCTCCCTTCCTCTCTGTGGACAATCAATAAAATGTATATTTAAAAAAAAATTAGCCTGCTATATTTGGTCAAACATTTAAATAACTCACCCCTAATGCCTCGGCAGGGCCGGCCCAAATGATTCTGTGGGCCTTATGCAGCCCGTGGGCCAGACGTCCCCCACCCCTGGCGTAAAGAATATAATCCAGGCTGGATATGTCATCACATATTTATTATTATTATACTAATTCTCTTTTATGATTTTATGATTTTTTTTCTTGTCTTCTGATTTTAAAAGAAATGAAAACATTTCCATGGATTCCCAAAATGCATGGGCCTTGTGCACCGTGCCTGCTGTGCCTAATGGATACGTCAGCCCTGCCTCCAGGCTCCCTCACCTTTGACACAGAGCTGTGTGAAGCGGAGCTCGCTGTCGTGGTCCCGCAGCATGAAGTGGAAGTCCTCCCATGTCAGCTCCTCCTTGTCCTGGAAGCCCGACTCCCGGAACATGGACTCCACCACCTCCGCCAGCTGGGCCTTGGACAGGCAGTTGTTGGAGATCTCGATGAAGGACCTGGGGGTTGGGGGCGGGGAGCTATCAGGCCCTGACAAGGGGCCTGGGGCTTAGACACAAGGGCCCACTGGCCATCCCCCCAGGCAGGCCTTCAGAGCCCACATGGAAAGACCCCACTGGGCCTTTCCCAAGCCCCCTCTTAGCTCTAACAGTCTCTGGCTCTGTGGGTGAGCAGGGGTGGGGGCCCCTGCTCTTTACCCTCCTGCTTCTTCCTTCATGTCCCACCCTCCCCCCTGTGGCCCCTGCTCTGGCCCACTCTCCTAGCTGCCCCATGGGACCAACCTCAGCATCCTGATGAACTCGTCCTTGGAAATGAGGCCATTCTCATCAAAGTCGTACATGCGGAACATAAGGCGAGACTTCTCCTCAGGGGAGCCTGGGAGAGGGAGGGACCTATGAGCGGCCCAGACCTCCTGCCTAAACCCAGGCTGGCCGGGAGGGGCCTTACACTAGTGTGACCCACTGCTGGACACAGCGAGAGGTTGCTCTGCTTCCTGACTCTATCGGGTCACTCCCAGATGTCTGCCATGGCTAGAGACCTGACCCCAGTGCTTCCCCATCTCCAGCAGGTCAGCCACACCCCAGCCTCAGGCTCCAGCCCCTTCCATCTTCTCCTATCTGGGCAATCACTCCCTCCTCCACTACCTTTCATGAAGACCACCAGGATGTCCAGGAACTCCCGGAAGGACAGGTAGCCATTGCCATCTTTGTCGGCCAGAGAGAACATGGACTCCACAAACATGTCCTGGGGCTTGAGGCCCAGGGACTCGGCAAACTCGACCCTGCTGAGCTCACACGTCAGGGCCTCCTGCACCTTCTGAGATGAGTCCAGGGGCAGGGTCCCTGCGTCTGCCTGGTCGATGTCCAGCACCTGCACTTGGGCAGCAGCAGAGGGAGGGAGAGAAGGAGACAGGGATTCCTTGACTTGAAGGCCAGTTGAGCCACCTTTTAAGGTACCTGCCCAGCACCCCCTCCCCTAAGCACTACCCCATAAGCCCTGTGGGTGGTCCCATTTATTCTACAGAACCTTGGCCCCGTGCATTAGCTGACTGGACCAGGGATGCCGACTTGAGCCACGCAGGGGACCTGGAATTGGGACTGGGAGGTCCTAGGTCTGTCTTGCCTGAGCACAAGGAAACTCAGAAGTTGTGGACCATCCTCTGTTCCTCCAAGTGCTCAGAGACACAGAGACAGAGCGAAGCAGCAGCACAGAGGAGAGGAGGCAGCCTTGTTTGCTGACAGCTTTCCCTTCCCTGGTCCTTTCCAGGCAAGGCCACAGCTCTCCCTTTGGGGTTCCTGAGACACTGCTATATCCTGAGTCAACTGACCCTTCATCAGTGCTGGCTTGAGCGGGTTGCTCTTATATCCAGAGTTTAGACTGAGAAAAAAGCTCAACTGGGTTGAGAAAAAGCTGGGCTTGGGGAGGGGAAATTCTCATCATGAGCCATCTTCATCCCCCCGCAAGGGGCTGCCCAGCATAAGGAGAACAGACAGTTAGGGAAGCAAACAGCCTGCAAACCACACCACCTGTTGTTCGTGCCTGTCAACTAGAAGCCCCTACTTCAAGCCTGGCTGTGATTTCATGAGGTAAACCTTGTTGCTGGGAACAAGGTGCTTTAGCGGAAAGAGCCTGGGGCTAGAGGCAAGAGACCCAGGTTCATGTCCCAACGGTGCCACTGTCTCACTGCGGGCCTCAGGCAAGTCTGTTCCGTTGTCTGGCATTCGTTTCCTCACCTGCCCCACCTCTCTCACAGGGTTACTGTGAGAATCAACAAGAGAGGCTGTATGAAAAAATATCTGAAAGCTGAAAACACTGAAAGGGTTGACAGCTACCCCAGGAAACAGTAGCGCACCCTCCCCTCCCAACACAGGGAGTTCTCTTTCATAGCCCTGGCGGATCCTGAACTGAGTGGAGGTGCCTGCCCGGGGCCTTGGCAATGAGTCACCCCAGCAGAGGGACCCTCCATTCTAGTACATACTCAAGTTCAACTTGTTTGAAGAGTACGTGATGTAGTCAGGTGCACACAGCTAATGACCACTACATGGTAGCTTCCCTCATGGGTCCTTTCTACAGCTAGCCAACCCTGCTCCTTCTCCTCAAACACTGATTTTTTTGCCCTTCTACCGGGTACCTCTTCTTCTTTTTTTTGGTTAATCCTCACCTGAGGATATTTTCCCATTGATTTTTAGAGAGAATGGAAGGGAGAGGGAGAAGGAGAGGGAGAGGGAGAGGGAGAGGGAGAGGGAGAGGAAGAAGGAGAAGGAGAAGGAGAGGGAGAGAGGGGAGAGAGGAAGATAGAGAGGGAGAGGGAGAGGGAGAGGGAGAGGGAGAGGGAAAGGGAGAGGGAGAGGGATGTGAGCCCCTTTCTTCTGAGCCAACACTTTTCCAACTTTGAGTCCTTGCCAAATCTCACCTCCACCATGACTTTATACCTGCCTGAAGCTTCAACTACCTTTTCTGAACTCCTAGACCACTTTTTTCCTGGGTCACGTTTATAGCTGTCATTCTTTGCCAATTATCTTCCTCTCTGTGTGCATCCTATCTTCCCATTGGGATGATAAACACCTTCAGTGGGCGCCCATGCTGTGTTATATCTCCCAACCTTCTCCTCTCCACTGTTCTGCTCAGGCTGCCTTTATTTTCATGCCAGGCATGGGTCCCAGTCCTTGCATTTCTCTTCCTATCTTATTTCCCCACAACCTCTCAGTGCCTCTCAGAAGTCTACAAGGTAGGCACTAATACCCTCTTTAGGCCTCTGGCAGCTACATTCCTCCAAGGAGGAGTGGCTAAGGGCTCTACTGCCCCGCAAAGCCCATCTCACCCTAGATTTCTGCAGCCTTTAGGTGAGGGCAGAGAACTTGGGCAGCCCTGAGGAGAGATATCGACACATGCAGATGAGCCCCTTCCCAGGAAATGCCTCTCTGAAGTCTCACAGGTGGGTGGGATTGGAATGGGGGCTGGAGCATCTCCTTACAGTAAGGTCAGGTGACCTGGCCAAAATCACAGTAAAATTGACTCTTGGCTGTGATCTCAGGGTTTTTGACTTGCCCTGGAGTCACCCCATGGCCTTACACAGGTAAGGGCACCACCATAGACAGACGTGCAAGAACAGATCTGATCCCACATACACACCTGGGAGAAAAGGTGCCTGAAAAAGGTCTCCAGGAGGTGGCTCCGCTGCTCCCGCGTCACAGCTGCCCTCAGCAGCTCCTGCTCCCGCATCTCCCACTCCTGGAAGCTCAGCCCACTTTCCTTCAGAGCCACCCGAAGGTTTTCCACCAGTGCCTGCCGCTCGTCCTCCAGGTTAAACAACAACACCTACGGAGGCAGCAGGAGGGAGAGCAATCATTTGTCAAGGCCTCTTGGGTCTAGGACAGCGGTTCTCAACCTGTGGGTCGCGACCCCTCTGGGGGTCGAACGACCCTTTCACAGGGGTCGCCTAAGACCATCAGAAAACACATATATAATTACATATTGTTTTTGTGACTAATCACTATGCTTTAATTACGTTCAATTTGTAACAATGAAATTGGGGGTCACCACAACATGAGGAACTGTATTAAAGGGTTGCAGCATTAGGAAGATTGAGAACCACTGGTCTAGGGGCTTTATAAGAATTTTGTCGGGGCCACTGGAAAGAGAGCCCTTGTTATTTCCTGGGCTCAGGGGTTAAGTGGTTTTCTTATATGTGCAGAGGTAGCATTCAAAGTCACATACATGTATGAAGCATTCTTCCCTCCCTGTTCCATACTGGAGAAGGGCAAGGCAGGGAGGCCAGAGGATTGAGGGGACCATGAGCCAGACACTCGGAGCTAAAGATCAGCCTCTGATGGACTCCCGTCCGAAATCTTTAACAAATCACTCCAGCCTGAAATCAGGGGACAGGGAGGAGCACCCAGCTTCTTCCAAGGAATCCCAGCTGGGACCTGCCACAGTGGCCTTAGAAAAGGAGAGGCAGACTGTCTGCAAGAGGAATAGGGGACTGTGGAGATCACATCTAACTGGTCCAGAGCAGGACAGATGTGCTCAAGTTTCTCTCTCTATCAGGTACTACAGCCAGTAACCAGAAGCCAGAAACCCTGTGTGGCCCAGTGCTCTTTTCCCTCCACCCGGCTGGCCATGTCTGTGGACGAGGAGCCAGGGAACAGCGGGGCCATACCAGGTCATACTCCTTGGGGATCTTGAGCAGCAGGGCACGGCGTCCACGGTTGTTGGAAAGGATGAGGTTGACCTGCTGCAGGGGCCGCAGCTGGATGATGCGGAGCACAGAGAGCCTGCCGTCCAGGACACGGACCTGCCCGGGTTGCAGGTGCACAAGCACAGGCCGGCAGGGCTCCTTGTGGCCCTGCCATTCCAACGCTGGGGAGAGACGGGGCTGGGTCAGCTGGGGCCTCCGGGCCTGCCCTGCTCGAGGCACACCCACAGGAAGAAGGCCAGCTCAGAGCTGGAGTTAGATCAAGGCCTCCACAGCTCCTTGCCTCTTCTTGGGTCCTGAGGGACACCCCCTCCCCCATAGTCCCATGAGAAGAATAACTACCATTTCCTGAGTGTTTACCATGTGCCCAACACAGCATCAAGTACTTTGCATGAACGAATTCATTTAGTCTTCATAAATCGATAAGGTAAGTGCTATTATTATTCCTACTTTACAGATAATGAAAAGTTTAGAAAACTTAAAGATCTGCCTAAGGCCCAGCTGGTGGGATCAAGATTCTAATCCTCAGTCAGTCTGACTCTAGACCTTCCTTAATTACTTCTCTGTTGCCTGAAATTCCAGTTTAAGATGCACAAAGCAGCAGTTCTTGGGAATTTGTGAGTCACAGAAACCCTGTAAAATGTAGTCCAGGTTCTGTGACTCCTCCCCATGAATCTATCTCATTCTCTCTGGGACCTTTAGGAGGAACTACAGAGGTGGGAGGACTCCAGGACCTGCTGGGAGCCGGTCCATCCTTGCTGCTTGACACAGTCGCTGCAGGGAAGGAACATCTGCACAGCATATGTTTCAAGGGACCTGGCATATATGGCATACTGTTCTTAATATGTTTGCTCACCTTCTTGGCACTATGTGTTTTAACCAAGGTCACCTCT
>NW_006383006.1:1336597-1343277 GCF_000327345.1 Myotis davidii
GGAACATGGCTACAGAACCTGGCTGGAGAACCTAGCAAGAGAACATGGACACAGAACTTGGCTGGAGATCCGGACCAGAACTTGGCTAGAGATCCTGGCTAGGCTGCTGATCAACTGAATGCTGTCTCTGTGTCATTCCTTCTTCACTGACTCCGTCCACACCTTTGGGGACCCCTGGACCTGCTGGGGTTGGACCCCAGCACAGGACCAACTTCCACCCAATGCCCCTGTGGCCCTTCCCCTGCCCGGCTGCCAGGAGGCCTAGAAAAAGAAGGCCTTTCCTGAGGCTGCTGAGGTGGAGGAAGGGGCTGTCGCCCTGAGTCAAGTCCTCCTTCTCACCACCATGGCCAGCCCCAGGCTTACCTTCCACGCCCTCCACGAACTTCTCAGACTTAATGCTTTGGCAGTTCTGGCCTTGGAGCTTCTTGAAATTTCTCTTGCGGAGCCGGGCAACAATCCAGGCAACGAGCAGGCTCACTGGGCAGGGCAGAGGCAGTAGGATGCTCAGAGGGAGGTCTGGGGAGATCAGTGGCTCCTTTGCCAGACTCCTTTCCTTGCCAAGACCCCTGCTTTCCCCAAGTCCTAGATCAGTCCATTCTCAAATTATAAAGCTGCCTTCAGAGAGGCGGGGAGTTCCATCCTATGGGGAGTTTGGGTAGCATCTAAGATGCCTGTGCAGGCTCCTCCTCTGCTTCCAGCACTCAGGTCCTCACCCAGCTAGAGCTGGACCCACTCCGCCAGGCTGCTGGTCCACCCACACACAAGTCCAAAGCCTGTGCCCCAGCAGCTACATCCCAGCTCTGGTTCTCCAGCAGGGCATTGCCTCTGGCAGGCCCAGGCTCCTGCAAATAGCTGTGGATTGTGGATTTCTGGGATGCCTGACCAATCTGGGCCCTGAGAACAGGGGGGCAGTTCTTCCTGGTGCCAACTTGTCTGCAGGTCAGACACTTCTTGTGTCTCCTCCTGCTCTGATGTTTTTGTCATCTGCCCAGAGGAACATGGCTTGTTGCCACAGATGGAACCAACCCTACTCCCAGCCTGCATCTCTTACCCAACCCCACCCTGCCCATCACTGTTACCCAGGGGGAAGCAGCAGAGGGTCCCAATGGTGACCCCGAAGCCAAATCCACTGCCCTTGAAGTAGTCCCGCATGACAGGGGGAACACAGGCTGGCAGGCCTTCCGTGCTGAGTTGTCCTGGCTGTGGGCAGGGGTCTCCTGGGGAGGCAGAGAAAGCTAAAGTCCTGGGGGCTCAGGCCCAGTATTACTGAGGTGGTTAGGGTGGCAGAAAGGGGGAATGGTGGTGGCTCTGGGCACCAGAGGGGAGGAAGCTGCTAACCCCTGCCATTGTCCCTGCCATTATACCAAGAATGTGGTGTTTTCCTACTTGGGTAACAAGTGGGGTCCAAAATGAACCTCAACCTCTAGCTTTCCTTCCTATGCACGTGTACGCGTGCGTACACACACACACACACACACACACACGCGCGCGCGCGCACACACGCACATACAGAACCCTTCTGTCGTCACTGCTGTGGGTTGGGATATCTTGACTACACTCAGCCCTCCTAGTGTCCCACCCACCCCCAGCCCCATCCCAGCTGAATGTGTCTCCTTACCAGGACTCTCCGAGTCCCAGGCCTGTTCTCACTTGGGCACCTGCAGTTGTGCAGAGGGGAACCTATGTAGCTGTATGTGGCAACCTTGGTGCCCAGATCCAAAGTTCCCAAGGGCACAACCATACTTCACTCCCCCCTTGGGGTCTACCGTCCAGCCACACTGACCCAAACCCACGGTTGAGGAGGAAAGAAACTCCAGACCCCAAGCCCCTGTAAGCACCCCTTGGCCACTCACCCACATGCCAGAAAAAGACATTGGGTTGCAGGGCACTGGGGTCCACGTTGGTGACAGCCACTAGAACATCCCAGAGGGATGTGTTTCTGATCTCTGCGATCTCTTCCTCAGAGAAGAGTCTGGGGGTGAGAGAGGTGGGGTGTTCTCAGAGTGGGAGAGAGATGCAGGCCCCAGGCCCAGGGATCCAGATGAGGAAAGAGCT
Organism: Myotis davidii; assembly: GCF_000327345.1. NCBI lineage: Eukaryota > Metazoa > Chordata > Mammalia > Chiroptera > Vespertilionidae > Myotis > Myotis davidii. Next base: position 1,338,653 of record NW_006383006.1, read on the forward strand.
CCAGAGGGACTGGGGAGGGGGCGGTGCCAGCTGGGAATCAAGGGCCCATGGGGGCTGCTTATAGGCAGAAGGTCTGGAGTCTGAGGTGGGAACCCAGGCAGGCCTTACCCATTCCTGGTGTTCTCAAACCAGTAACGGTCACCATCCCGCAGACGCACAAACTGGTCGAGGACTATGGTGCTGAAGAGGGGTCCGGGGTTCCCATGGCTCTCCAGGAGCCCCCCGGGGAGCAACTCCAGCAAGGACAGGTCCTGGTTGTACAGAGCAGCGGTGGCTTCCAGCACCTGGGGCAAGAAGGGACAGGAGTGAGTGTAAGGACCTGGCATCACCCTCAGGCAAAGAGATGGTTCCCAGGGATCAGCCTTAGGGATAATAATAAATGACAGTAACAGTAACTCACTTATTATGCCCCAGGCACTGCTCTGAGTGCTTTGCATAAGTTCACTCATTATGTGAATCCTCTCACAGATTCAGCTGCCTATTTTACAAAGTTGGAATAGAATAGGCGGCCAATCCCCTACGTAACTTATTCTTGGAAAGGTATACAAGTTCAAGAATCAAATCAGTGCAAATGTTAAATGGTAGAATGATGTGTTAGAAAAGGTTTCCATTTTTTAGATCTAAAGAAGTGTTTAAAAAATCAAATCCCTACATATACATTGTATTTTAAAGACAGCCTTCAACAATATATGGGCAGCATATTCTACCTCACCTGTACTTTAGTTCTTTTCTTCACAGTGTTAATAAGCACTTGACCAGTTTAATCCCAATGAGGTGCAATTGAAGCTAAAGATCTGCTACTTTGGGTATGCCCACTGATTCTTATCTTGATGTTGATTTTATAAAGTTCACAAGCCCCACACATGTATCACATCTTTGTTGGTCTTTCAATTCTCTATTTTCCAACAATTTTATAAAATAGTAAGGGCAAAGGCAAGAACACTGTCATCAATGATAGAAACCCTTTTGTACCAAGATGTTAAGGAGCTAAAACTAGTCTGTTGGCGGTGATAGCGTAGGGTGTGAGAGCTGACTCCCCTAAGGCAGTTTGAATACCAGTGTGCGAAAGCACGACTTGTTCCTGAGTCAGTAACTTTCTTTACCCACCCAGGGAATCGGGGAAGAGTAAATGAGGTAACGTCTACTAAGTGCTTGGCATGCAATAGATGCCCAACAAATAGTTGCAGAGCCTAAAGCCAACTCCTGCTGGCCTGGTCACCTACAGCCTGATGTGTGATACTGGGAAAAGCAAGGTGGGTGAGCCCTGCCCCTCTCAGCAGGTGCTTGTCTCTGGTACCCGGGTCGCACTGCCCATCTTCTGTGTCTCAGGCCAGTGTTCCCATGGCCCTCCCACCCTGCCCTCTGGGTCCCGGCCACTCCTCACGGTGCCATGACTCTGGGAGAGTGCAGGGTTGATGTCCTGCCATCTGGTAATGGGAGGCAGGCCCAGTGCTTCCCTGGCCTTGGTGTAAGAGGGCAGGCCCAGGTCCCGGCCCCGCTGCAGGCTGCTAGCCAAGTGGTCAGTGCGGGAGTACTTCAGTGGCCCGGGCCAGAAATCTGTGAATTTGACAGCAGAGAGTTTCGGGGAGCTCAGCAACACCAAAGCCCCTCCGGCCCATGCCCCAGGCTTCCACCAGCCCCCGGGACGTAAGCTGTGCAGAGGGAGCTGGGCCATTAGGTCAGAAGCTCTCTCAGCAGTGAAACAGCGCAGGTTCCCAGCCCTGGATACCCGGCCCGGCCTGGCTCTGGAGCTCCGGCTGAACCTCCTCCCAGGGGCCAGGGGTGCATGGCCTACAGGCAAGTCTGGGCCTCACCTCGCACATCCTCAACCACCACATGGTCTTCTTGTTCGGCAATCTGGGAGGCCATGCCCAGCAGCAGCGCATCTACATCTTCAGCTCTTTGTAGGCTTGGGTGCTAGGGGAGTGAGGAGAGGAGACGAGTGTGGCTAATGGGGCCAGGATTTGGGCAGCCAGACTCCCTCCACCTATAGTGTACGTTCTCTATTCAGTCCTGCTGTTCACTCCCAAACTGGTGGGCCGTTCCTCTTCCACAGGCGGATTCACCACTCACAGTGAGCGATGTCCTCAGCCAAAGCCCATGCTGCTGGGAGAAAGGTCTCCGTGAGCACAAGGGACCCAACACTTGATTTTGTTTGTTTATTTATTATTTCTTCTATTTTTAGAAACAGACTTGAGATCGTGGTTGACAAAGACACTAGAAAATACAGGTCTTGGCTCTTGTTCTGTTTGGTAACCAGCTGTGTGATTGTGGGCAAGTAATAGGATCTCTCTGAATTCAGTGTCCTCCCCTTACTAAAAAGGGCATTAGAGATTTTAAAAATAATGAAATAAAATTAATAAAGTAATAAAAAGGGATTAGGAGGACACTGAGCTCTCTAAACTCAGCTCCATGACTCTGATCCCATGCCTTCCTCTTCTCTCTTCCCCTCCCTCCTCACTTCCCCCTTATGAAGTCTGAGTTTGTTTGCTTTAAATTAATGATCAATGCTCTTGACCCACACTGACCTGGTTTGGGTGGACAGACTATACCTGGTATCTCTCAGAATCCCTCCCTTCTCCTTGCCTCCAACCCACAAAAACATATTCATTTGCTGCCCTAGGTAAGTCTAATTGGAGAGTTTCTTTGGGGGCTGGGATGACTGGGGTACTCCAAGGCTTAAAGGGGACTCAGGGCTGTCAAGGGAGAAGAAAAACCTTGAGGAAGCAATAAATGTAGAGCCACACTTGCACAGTCCTGAGGTGAGAATAGAGAGCTGACTTTTGACCATGTACAGCTACCCGGTCACCTCAGACACTGGTAGGAGAGAGGGCTTTGGTCCCCAGGCTGCCTCCTCCACCCAAGCCCATCCCAGTTGCTGGCTGTCTCAGCCCTACTGCCCACCTTCACCACATACCCTAACACACACAATACACATACCCACCCACATATATGTCCCCAGCTCTGACCTCTCGGCTCCAATAACTGTTGCAGACCCGGAGAGCTCTGGAGACGCTTGAATTCCGATTGATGACCCTCTGGAAGTGGCAGCTGGCATTTCTGAAATGCAAGGAGCAGGGGAGTGGTGACTGAGACCCCAGGGTCCTAATGTCCGGCATCAGCTCTGGTCTCGCAGGCTGTATCGAGGGGCCAGGCCATGGCTTCCCTGAGGTGGTATGTGTTCAGGGAAGGTCCTGAACAATCTGATTTTGGGGGAGGTCCCTCTCCCACATCAGACCAAATATCTAAAAATGCACCCATAGAGTTTGCTTATACTCTCTTTCTCTTTCCACATGTACATATACATTTTGAACGAATTTGTAACTGTTCCTTTGAAATTACTTGTCTATGAATAACTCAATTGCTATGATTCCTTGGCCATCATCAGGCATATCCAGAAATTGTTCCAGCTCTGGCTCAGTAGCTCAGTTGGTTAGAGCATTATCCTGATATGCTGAGGTTGTGAATTTGATTCCCGGTCAGGGCACATAAAAGAAACAATCAGTGAATGCATAAATAAGTGGAACAACAGAAATTGTTCCAGAAAAAAAAATTTTTTTTTAATTATAATGCAGATCTGCTCCTGTCTGGGGGCTGATGCGGTGGCCCATGGGGCTTTGCCAATGCCAGCGTGAGCTAGTCAGGCTTAGCCAGGGCGATCCTAGGGGCGCCGTCTCAGCATCCGGGCCCCTCCCCACCCAGACTGGCATCCCTCCCCTCTGAGCCGGGTCCCGTGGGTGGCCTGCCAGGCCGTGAAGACCCTGGAGCCTTCGTGTGGCCCCAACCTCAGCCCCTGTGCTCACAACCACCTTTGTCGCAGCCACAGGCCCCTGGTCTCCTAAGAGGTGACCTCGCCCAGGGTGCAGGCTGCCTCCGCTGGTGGAAGCCAGTTGCTGAGGGTTGGGAATACACAGACATTTTTAATGGAAGCAAAATGGGGCAATGGAGAAACCAAGATGACATCATAGGTAAACACAGGAAATTGCTGCCTCACACAACCACTTCAAAAATACAACTAAAAGACAAAATGGACAGCATCCAGAACCACAGGAAGGCTGGCTGAGTGGAAATTCTACAACTGGAAGGAAAGAGAAAACACATTGAGACTCAGAGGAGGTGCAGAAGTAAAGTGCAGAGAGATGGAGGCGCATGTGGAAAGGGCTGGCAACTGAGGACACAGTTGTCTTTTTCAATTGGGAGGGAGTCTCAAGCTCCCGACGTCTCTGAACTCCAGTTCTGGGTGAGTCTCTGGGGAGAAATGGACTGTCTGGCATCGGGCAGAACTCGAGGGTGGCTTTCTCTCAGAGGTGCTTGCAGCGATTACCATGGGACACTGAGACCCTGAGCCTCTAAGGGCAGGGCTGAGAATCAGCCATAGCTGTTTGCTTCAACCTGTTGATCCCCTGAGACCCCGCCCCACCCAAGCTGTGCTCAGAGGCTTTTGCATATGAAAGGCCTGGCCATTTGCAATCTGAAAATTACTTAACAAACTGCAGCTGGGTCAGAGAGACCCAGAACATCCAAAAGAAGGACCAAGGCCCCACAGCAGTTTGCATTGCTTCACAGCTGGGACTAACCTAGGCATCTCCAAACTCCAAACAAGCAAGAGGAATCTGCAGGGGACC
>NW_006383006.1:1343730-1344098 GCF_000327345.1 Myotis davidii
AGCCTGCCTGGCAGATGCTAAGAGGCAAAGTAAGGGTGTGACCAAGATCTTTACATACATTCTCCTGGGTTTCAATCCTACTCAACTACATGCACCTGAACTCTATCAAGCCCACATTACTCAGGCACGTGGGGCCATGTGTTCGAACCATAGGTTCAAGCTCACAACTACAGCAGTTGGCTATAATTGTGCTGGGAGGGAGTTGCACGTGGCAAAGAGACGAGTGTGCCCTCTCCTCAGTCGAAGGCTTGAACCTGTCCAAAACACCGTAGTGGCTCCCCACAATAACGTTTTAATTCTGTTTCTTTGTTACTAATGTTGTGGCCCCACCCCATAACAAAGAAACAAAGGAAAATTTCCCCATGGAA
>NW_006383006.1:1344726-1347348 GCF_000327345.1 Myotis davidii
TATTAGTCAAGCACTCTGAAAGTGTTTTCACTCTTAATGTGGTGTACAGGGAGATATTAGAATAAGTTTAATCACTTTATCAGTCATTGTTGGCATCACTGTTGTTTTTATATCATGTTTTGTTTTTGTTTTGTTTTGTTTTTGTTGTTTTCATATCATGTTTTTGTCGTTTTATATCATGCCTCTGTTGTTGTCATATCCTTTTGTTACTGTTATTTATTAATAAATGTATATATTATTTTCAAAAAATATAATGCGATTGTAAAAAAAACTGATATGCTTTGCTTTGTATACATTTAATTAATTGTTTTTAAAGTCCCCTTTTTATTATTTTGGAGCCTATATTTTCTTCAGCTCTCACACATTTTAAAAAATATATATTTTTATTGATTTCAGGGAGGAAGGGAGAGGGAGGGAGATAGAAACATCAATAATGAGAGGGAATCATTGATTGGCTGCCTTCTGCACACCCCACACTGGGGATTGAGCCCACAACCCAGGCATGTGCCCTGATTGGGAATCGAACTGTGACCTCCTGGTTCATAGGTCAACGCTCAACCACTGAGCCACACTGGTCAGGTTCACATTTGTATTATAATTTCTCCAAAAGGTTTATAAGCGCCAAGTTCTGTATTTACAGCTAAAAATGCCCCCAGGGTAGTGTCAAGTTCAGCACAACAGGCTTTGTGACAGCCTCTGAGCCTCAATTAGCCAGTCTTAAACTGGAGAATTAAGAGCTACACCAGTTGCAGGAAAATGGACCTAAAGTGCTTAAACACCACAATAATGTATCTTTTTAAACAATTGTTTTTATTCTTCCTGTCCTTGTTCACTGTTCCCTGATAATCCTGTCCTAAGGACTCAAGAGGGCAATTTTCTCAATTGACAATCCCACCCCCACCTGCCGCCCCCTCACCTCCCAACACACACTTGAGCCCTCCTTTACCTCATGTAGACGCCAGGGGGCACCATGGTGGAGAGGAACTGTTCAGAGGCTGCCAGGAACTCTGGAGAGATGCTGGGGTCCAGGAAAGGGCGGTACCCTGCCCCACAGGAGCAATAGGAGAAATGAACTCCTGAACCCTCCATCCTCCCAAACAGGCATCCACCTGTCTTCTTTCCGCCCATGGGTCCTCACCACAACCTCCCTCAACACAGGTGCCCCCCATGCCCTCACCTGTATATTCTGGGGGTGTTTGCTGCAGGAAGCTGGGCAGCCACTCATACAGAGCAATGTTCTGAGGGTCAAGAGAGAGGAAAGGTGGAGCGAATGCTCCAGCTGCCAGGACAGGAGGGATCTGAGCCAGGGAAGGCTTAAGTGGGAGAGGACGACCAGGCAGGGGCAGTCATGGGAAAGGCAACTCAAATGGGAGAGGAGCTGAGGCCTCTCCCACAAGGAACAAGGGACTGGGGGAGGGGGGGGGCAGCTAAATCTCTTGTGTAAGTGGCACTTAGCCTCTCTGTCATCCCTAGACTTTAGCTCTCCACACAAGCAGGGGTCCTGCGAGCGAGGGAAGGCGGGTCACCCGGTCCTGGTCACCAGCTGTCCCAGTAAAGGGTGTTTCTGGGTGGCCGGTGTCCAAGGATGGGGGCTTTGCACGGGAGCAGAGTCCCCGTGGACCAGAGCAGGAGGGCGGGGCGGGGAGGGCCGTGGCACTGACCTGGTAGGTGGCAATGACCCTCTTGCGCGCGTGCTGGAACAGCTCCTCGTCCCCCCAGCGCGGGTGCTCGCGGGCCAGCCTCTGCGCGCACAGGTTGTGGTAGCGGAACCAGAGCAGGCCCAGCGCCTGCAGGAAGGGCTCGCGGTTCCCTCGCTCGGCCCCGAAGGCTGCATCCGCCAGGGGGACGCAGGAGGGAGAGGAGCGGGTGTGACCCAGGGGAGCGCCACCTCGCAGACCCCAGCCCGCCCCGCATATGAAGTACTTAGAAATGCATTTAATGTAATTTGGGCAACACTTATTTCCTGAAAACTGTTCACTGAGAAAAAGTAATGGAAACCAAAATAACTGTGATATGTAAGAATACCTATATTAATCAACAGGGGAATCTCAATATTAAGATACCACTTCTTCCCATATTGATCTACAGATTCAATAGAATCTTCATCAAATTGCTAAACATTGACAATACAAACAGCCAATAGCCATATGAAAGATGTTCACCCTCACTGGCAACTAGGGAAGTGCAAATCAAAACTACAATGAGATACCACCAACCACCTGTTTGAGTGGCCATTATCAGCAAGACAAGCAGTGGTAGCCTGTGCACACAGGGGAGGGGCGCTAGGGCCAGGGAAGCCCACTCTCCTTTCTCCCCCAGGTAGCTAGTTCCCCCACCCCCAGGCCCAAGCTGCAAAAGACTCAACAGCCATTATGGGCAAGTCCCCGCCTTGACCTCACCCAGTCCTTCCCAAAGCTTTGTTACACCCTGGTCCAAACTGTTTTCATTGACAGTTTGGACCTCTCCTTGGTAACTGGGAGGTGCCTAGTGAGTGTGCCTGGCAGCATGGGTTCCAACACATCGCTGGAAGCAGCCCGCCCAGAGGGCCTGCCAGCCCTGGTGGCCTGGTGGACACTGAGAAGCAGGTGTAGGCATTTGGAATAACTAGCAGGAGCCCGGCAT
>NW_006383006.1:1347392-1355905 GCF_000327345.1 Myotis davidii
TGTTTGACAAAACAAACCCGTCACTAGGCCCTAGCAACCCCATTTCGACACCCTCCAGCCCTCCTGCCAGGATAGGAACCCTGTACTGTGCCTGTCTTAGGAGCCACAGAGGCAAAGAGTGAGAAGAGCATCCCACCAAGAGTCCCCACCAGATTATTTTCATGCTCCTGCTTCTACCCCCACCCCCGTCAACAGCTCAACCTGGGGCACATTTATTCCTCTTCTAACCAGACTTTAACCTTCTGCTCCCACCCCTACCCCACCTCATTGCCAGCCCCTCCATCTCTCTCCCCAGTCTCTCTGACCCTCCAACATTTCTCTCCCTCATTCTCTGAGTCCCCCTCAGACATAGAGGTGTCTAGCTGACCCCCCTGGACTCTGTCCCCTACAGGTGGAGGCCCTTACCGAAGAAGACCCCCAGCACTGTGCGGTTCTGCAGGGAGGCCTGCCCTGCAGGGCCCCTCGTGGCAGTGTTGCTGATGTCACGGGGATTAGGCAGGTAGGGTTCTCCCAAGGGCTGGTACACACCATCTGCATAGGTGGCTGGGACCAGGCGCTGCAGCCGATAGCCTGCAATGGGATGGGTAGGGAGAAGGACCGATCCTCAGAGGGGTTCTCTGACCTTCTCTCTCCCAGACTTCCTCCATACCACAGATCTTAAAACCCTGGGACTGGATAAGCCTTTGCTGGTGCCTGCCAGTCCTTGCTCCTAAGCCAGTGGTTCTCAACCTTCTGGCCCTTTAAATACAGTTCCTCATGTTGTGACCCAACCATAAAATTATTTTCGTTGCTACTTCATAACTGTCATGTTGCTACTGTTATGAATCATAATGTAAATATCTGATATGCAGGATGGTCTTAGACGACCCCTGTGAAAGGGTCGTTCGACCGCTAAAGGGGTCGCGCCCCACAGGTTGAGAACCTCTGCCCTAAGCAGTGGGTACCATCCTAACCCTTGGCTCTGTATCCACTTGACTCTCACTTACCTTTGCTGCCCCATCTGTGCTCCATGAGGTTGTTGTACCATCCATCAAATCGCTGCACCTCCCAGGAAATAGCATTCTGAGCTCCTGAGTGAGGATGGAGGGAAGGGACAGCTGGGCAAGTCAGTACATGAGCGGATGGGCAGGCCTGCAGAATCTGTATCCTGTGAGCCTGACACTTGGGTCAGCAGAAAGTGGACATCCAGCGCAGATGTGGGAGGTAGGGTAGGGTACAGAGGGAGCCAATCAGAGCAAAGTGATGTTCAAATTCAAGCCCAATCTTTAAGCTGTTGGCGGGGAGGGGGTCAGATATGGCAGGGAGCACTTCAGGATTGTAGCCAGGCAGCCATGTGCAGTGTGCTGACAAATGGCCTCAGAGAGAAAGAGGAAGCAGAAGAACAGGGGCAACGGAGAAGGAGATGCGAGAGACTTTTGTCACTCTCACACTTCAGCTCCCTGGGGGACATGGCTGGACAGCAGCCATTCCAAGCCTTAAGACATCACACAGAGCAAGAGCTAGCCACCCCCAAACAGCCAGCCACCCCCAAAGAGCAAGCCACTCTTCCACACCGGAAAGGACATGTCATTCTCTGATCCGTCCCCAGGCAGGGGCAGGGGCTTGGCCCTCTCCTGATAAGCAGAGCCCAGGGCAAGGATGTGGGCCACAGAGCTGTGGTTTTGATCTTTTTTCCAGTTTCTTGGGTGGGATCAGGGACTGATAGTCAAGTGGATAACCTTGCCCCCCTTCTCTTTGGGGGCCAACATGTCCCCCATATAATTCCTCCTCTTGACACTATTTGCTCCAAAAATCTAGGGTTTGGGAGGGAGTACTCAGCTGCTGAGGGAAGAACTCAGGCAATGGGGGCAGAGGGAAGGATCCAGAATCAGAACGTTATCAGGGGGCCTTCTGGTCAGGAGATCAGAGGACCAGCCAGATTCCTTTCACCAAATGAGGAGGCCATAGCGCTGAGTTTCCCCCTCTCCTCAACTCAGAGAACAGAGCAAAGAAAAGGACTCTCATTAGCCAGAGGGAGACCTGTTCCTCAGATTGTCTCCCCACTCAGACCAAGGACAGGATCTCAGAGCTACTCTCCTGCCCCATAGTTCTCACACACACACACACACACACACACACACACACACACACACACCACGTGGTCAGAGAGGAAAAATGACTCAGGCCCTGATATTTGAGCAAAGAACTGAGGAGAAGCAGAATAAGTGACCCCAAAATATGTCACTTTGGCATGTGGATTATTTTGAGCTGAAGGCAGTCAAGCTATAGCAGACTCAAGAAAAACCTACCCTTTTCTCAACCACCTAAAAAATATTAGGTAGGGGCCTGGCCCAGAAAGAGGGTTAATACCAGAGTAACTTTTGATCTGGATGGCAGGGCAAACATCTAACCAGATATCTGCTCTTCCTATTGTCTTATAAATTTCCCTTCTCCCCTTTGATGCCCCAGACCACTATCCCATTCCTCAGCTTAGGGTGGTAAAGAAGCCCAAGAATCAAGAAGGGATGAAGGGAAAAGTTTTCCATCCCTGCAGAATCCAACTAAGGATCCCAACTTGGGGCAGAAATAGGGCAGCCACATACATTCTATCTCTAAAACAAGATGAACTTGTGGCAGAACAAGGGATGGGAGCTGTTGGGGAGGGCATGGGGGAGAATGCCTCTTGGGAATTAGAGGCAAAAGAAAAAGGGAAATCTAAGGCCAAGGCATAGATAAGGCTGGAAGAAATGCAAATGTGAGCAGCTCTGGCAAGGGAGAAGCTGCAGGGGCTGGCTCATCACCCTATGCCCGTGGTCTGCAAACTGCGGTTCGTGAGCCACATGCGGCTCTTTGGCCCCTTGAGTGTGGCTCTTCCTAAGCCTTAGGAGTGCCCTAATTAAGTTAATAACAGTGTACCTACCTATATAATTTAAGTTTAAAAAATTTGGCTCTCAAAAGAAATTTCAATCGTTGTACTGTTGACATTTGGCTCTGTTTGACTAATGAGTTTGCCGACCCTAGGCTGTGCCGCCAGCCAGGACAGATCATTTCACAGATTTTCTTTGCTCCTTGTTCTTGCATCCCCGCCCCTGATGATCACAGACTTGCTCTTTTAACCTAATTTGTGGCACCTTAAGCCCACTTCCCTCCTCAGAGACCCAGACTAGAGGGAATTGCCTCAGATTCTAGCAAGAGACCATCCAAAGCCAAAGGTAACAAGATGAAACTCTTGTGGATTTTTTCCCTAATCATGTTGTTTTAGAACGCTGGTGACTTCCCTTTGAGGAAGTCAGCATTCAGTCCAATCTGACCCCAACATCCTTTATTTGCTCCTGTGTCTAACCAGTCTTTTTCTATTTGGGGTCTGGGGTGGAGGCCATAGGGCTGAGTCTCCCCTTCTCCTCAACTCAGAAAACAGAGCAAAGAAAAGGACTCTCATTAGCCAAAGGGCCACCCACTCAGACTAAGGACAGGATCTCAGAGCTGCTCTCCTGGCCCCATACTTGACATGAAAGGAAGGCACAATCAACACGCTGGAGATGAGTGCCTGCAGGCTACTGTGTTAGCTAGGGAGCAGGCATAGAAATGAATGTGATAGAGCGTCTGTCCTTGGAGAAGCCCAGAAGATGCTGGGTTCCTCTGCTCCTAGCCATGAATCTCCTCCAAGCTGTACTCACCAGTGGGTATCCATGGCCCAACCAGGAGTGTCCATGCCAGAGCCAGGCAGAAGCCCATGATGAAAATGGAGAATACCGTAAAATGGAGACCCTAGAAAAAGACAGAGTGCAGAGAGAACGAACCCCAGCAGTTAAGGAAAGTCCGGTCAGGGCTTTGGCAGAGCTTTGGCATGAGTCCAGCCGTGGGGCTGGGACAAGGCCACAGTAAGTAGCACAGAGCAGGGAGACTCTCTCCCTCCCAAGAATCTTTCACTCATTCACAAATTACTTGATGAACACTCACTACGTACTGGGCATGGGCCTAGGCACTGGAGATTAAGTGGTGAACAAAGCAAACAGAGATCCTCACACTCCTGGGTGCCCAAGAATAAATGGAAAACTGTGCTTATGCAGGTGTTCCTTGGACGGAGCCTCGTTAGGAGGCCGGGATATGGTGCCACTGCCAGTCCACTGTGTGGATCTTAGATCACTTCTCTGGTCTGGACCTTGGTTTCCTCTTCCAGTTATGGGAGTAAACATGCTGAACTGTCTACCTTCTAGCACGGTTTTGGGAATCAAATATGAGATTGAGAAGTGGCAGGTGTTATGTAAATGTAATACAGTGGGGCCTTGACTTACCAGTGTCCCGACTAACAAGTTTTTTGAGATACCAGCTGTCTCTTCACGGATTTTTTGCTTTGAGTTTACAGAGTAATTTGAGTTAACGAGCTCCTTAACGAGCTCGGTCTCAGATGGAATTAAACTCCTAAGTCAAGGCCCCACTGTATAGAGAGTGTGGGCTGGAGCTTGGCTCCTCTGAGTCAACTCAGAGGGGTTCCTATGTTTAATGCCAATGTCCTGCTCGCTCTCCCCAGGCCAATAAATCACGTAGCGACAACAGGGAGACAAAGGCAGCAGGGGACTCAGGTTGGGACTTCTAAGTGGCACAGGGAGTGCCCAGCGCCAGTGAAGACCTCCTAAAGGCAATATGGAGGTTGCGGGTGGAGTGGGGCTGGGGAACTATCTAGTGGAGGAAGGTGGGAGCTCATGGAAAGCCTCATCTCCAAGCCAAACCCTCAGGGCTCCTGGACAGGTGGTCTAGCCACAGAGGAGGGAACCCAGAGGGTGACCTCAGCCCCACTGACCATATCTCATTAAAGAAATGAGCTCAGCCAGCGTGGTTCCATGGTTGAGCATCAACCTATGAACCAGGAGGTCATAGTTCGATTCCTGGTCAGGACACATGCCCGAGTTGTGGGCTTGATGCCATGTGGGGCATGCAGGAGGCAGCTATTCAATGATTCTCTCTCATCATTGATGTTTCTAACTCTCTCTCTCTCTCTCTCTCTCTCCCTCCCTCCCTCCCTCTCTGAAACCAATAAAAATAAAAAAATAGAAGAAAAAATGTAGGCCCTGTCATAATTCAAAAGTTTACTGTTCTACCCACTCCATCCCAGAGACTGTCCAGACACCACCAGCCTTTGATAGTTTGTGAAGAAAGAGCGGGGCTCTGGGTGGTTGAAGCCATAAGGCTGGACATGCCGAAGTGCCCACAGTGGTCCTTCCCTGATCTAGAATGTCCTGCCCCCTTCCCCTCCCACTCTGACTTCTGGATCCTTGGTCCGGACACCAATGTACCGCTCAGTCCCTAAAAGCAGGCAGCGAGCCTGCAGGCCAGGCTGTGGGAACCACCTGAAGGAGAAGGCGGACACGTAACAAGCACTCCTTGTGGGTGGGTAGCCACGGGGATTTACACAGCACATTTGTTCCCTAACTTTTTACCAACCTTCAAAGGAAGGCACAACCTCAGGAAAGGACTGTAAAGCCCCAGGCAGCGGCAGAACCAGGAAGCGAATACAGGCCTGCCTCCTTCTTGACCCACATGGCAACTTTTCCAGCCACGAAGTCCTACAGCAGTGACTCTGGGGTGGGGAAAGAGGAGTCAAGGCCGTAGGGAGTCCAACTTGGTCCCAAGGGAGGACTGAAGAGGAAAGCCTGGTCTCTAACAGTCCCCAGTTCCCTCCCTGGCATGATGTGCTGCTGCCAGGAAGAGCTCAGAGAGATCCCCGACGCCCAAGCAAACCAGGTCACCCAACATTCCCAGACCCCAAAGCATCTAGTCTCCCAAAACCTTGGTGGATGGAGGCTAGGCCCTAACGGGACCCACTGCAGCCTCAGGCGAAGAACCGAGGCGCGGGAGGGTCTGGCTGAATTCCCCTTGCCTCAAAAATGTGGCGGAGCTGGGGCACACTCTGCCGCTGGAGCTCCCTCCGCTCCCCCCTCCCCCGCCCCCCTTCTCCCAGCGCCAGATCTGCAGGCCCAGGGAGACCTCCGGCATCTGACCTGCGGTTGCGGAGTCCCCGCTTCAGGGACTGCGGCTTCGCTCCCGCCTGGCTCGAAGTTGAGCCCCGAAGTTGAGCCCCGGACTCCCGCTCTCGTCCAGCTCCCTCTCTAGTTCTGCGCCAGGACGGGCGGGGCTGTGTGTGTGGGGGGGGAGGTGAAGAGGAGACGGCGCACCCCAGATCTATGGCTGGGCGGGGCGAAATGGGGCGGGGTAGAAGCCGGCGCACTGGGGACCCGCGGAGGTGCCCCGTGGAGACCCGGGTGCGCAAGGTGAGACGTCACGTGCTCGCAGGACCCAAGTGGAGGGAAAGTTCGCGTCCGTGGCGAGGGCTCAGCTGGTGTGGCCACGTGGGGAGCGAAAAGGGCACGTCCGCTTGCACGGGGCTGCCGAGGCTGGGAGTGGAAGACGGAAAGGGTGCAGGGGGGCGGAGAGGCGCTCCCTAAACCCTCTCAGCACCGTGGGTTCTGGGCTCTAAGACTTTGGTCCGAAGACCTGGCCAGGCGACCCAGCAAGGTACGCATCCTCAGACCCTGTTGGAGACGGTGCTAACCACCGCGCCACCCCCGAGGAGTTCACCGTGAGATCGCGGAGGTCTCACGCCGCCCGCGCCCCGGACTGCATCGCTAGGTTTGTGCTGGAGCTGCCGGGGCGCTGAGCAAGGCGGGGGATGGGGGGGCGGAGAGCGGAGTCTGAGGAGTGGCTGCGGAGGGGCACGGTCCCTCCTCTGTGCCGGGCTGGCGTGGGGCAGCGCCGCGGAGCCTGGGCTGCAGTCTGAGAAGGTCGAGGGTGGTTTAAAATACGAGGTGGAGAAGCATCCGGGACCCGGTTTGTCGGGTCAGAGCCTGGTCCTTAAGAGATGAGGAAAGTGGGGGATGGAAGGGAGCCCCGCGGAGAGAAAGGGCGCGCGCTTTCTGGACAGAACGTCCGGACCAGGTCCCCTGATTCCACCCCGGAGAGCGTCGCGGGTGCGGTTCCATAGGAGGAGGCCGGCGGCGCGAGCTGCCACGCACGCATTGTTTGAAGACGCGAAGGTGGGGAACCCTGGTACCCTGTGAGTGGCTGCAGTCCCGGTGCATTTTGGAGGGGGGCTTGAAGTGCCGCCCTCCCCGGGCCCCTAGGGGCGCACTTCTTGTGTTCAGCCGGATCAAAACCAGATTTTCAAAGAAAAAGTTTGGTAAGAAACTAAGAGGAAGCAAGAAAAATCTTGTAAGGCCATAAATGTCGCAAGACTTACAGACACCCAGTCCTTCTCCTGGCTTAGCTAAAGTCTGGATAGTTCGGTTTGTATGATTCAGTACCCCTGGGTCCTTACTGCCTCAGCCCTTACTGGAGATCCTGGTCTCAGGCTACTTTTCAGATCTTGTTCTGATTCTCCATTTAATTTTTCCTTTAGTGCAACAACGCACATACACATGCCCACGCACGTTCTTGAGGAAGAGAGGCGGGGACAGGAGTTTCTGACGGGGTCTCCTTAGCCAGCCAGGGCTGTAAAGTTTTAATGGGGTCAACCCCAGCCAGAGAAATAAACCATCAATCACAGTATAGTAGCTGTGTATCACCAATTAGAGCTCTTGGCAACTCCAGGCATGTGACCCACTCCTCATTTGTAGGGAGAATTAATAGTCCTTACTCTATGGGCTCCAGAGATGGGGGAGGTGGGCAGGAGACTTCAGGAGAGAATTCCTGTCAAGCTGTAAGAGAGGCTACAGAGCAATAAGAAAGTGGCTGAGAACTTTGGATGCTGGGGACTGTAGCTTGTACTAGGATCAATTTTCTTAAAGATTGGATCTATTTCTTGCTGGCCCCTCATGCATACATGGGAGTCCCTTTTCATCCTATGGCAGGAAGGATGTGTCCGGAATACAACTTAATATGAGAAATGTTTCAGTATTTTAAGGGGCATCAGAAAGGGTACATCTTTCCAGGTCAGGTAATAAAGGAGGACCCCAAAGTGTGAGGATTGGCCTGCCCCAGTGAAAAAGTACCCCAGTTTTGTTACAGGGGCATCTGACGCAGGGCTTTAGTGTCTAGATGTCTGTTACTGAGAACTTCTTCCTTGTTGTGCCTGTATTTCTGTTTATATGAACTTGTAGGTGTATGTCTGATTGTTCCTAGTGTTTTGTTTTGTTTTGTTTTAATTAAATCTTTATTGTTCAGATTATTACATTTGTTCTTCTTTTTTCCCCCCATAACTCCCCTCCTCCCAGTTCCCACCCCACCATCCGCCCTCACTCCTCTCCCACTGTCCTCATCCATAGGTTCACGATTTTTGTCCAGTCTTTTCCCGCATCTCCCACACCCCTTCCCCCCCGCCAAGAATAGTCAGTCCCCTCCCTTTCTATGCCACTGATTCTATTATACTCACCAGTTTATTCTGTTCATCAGATTATTTATTCACTTGATTTTTAGATTCACATGTTGATAGATGTGTATTTGTTGTTCATAATTTGTATCTTTACCTTTTTCTTCTTCTTCCTCTTCTTAAAGGATACCTTTCAGCATTTCATATAATACTGGTTTGGTGGTGATGAACT
>NW_006383006.1:1356678-1370195 GCF_000327345.1 Myotis davidii
GGGATCAGCAGGGTGGGCTGGAGAGAGCAGTTATGGTGGCTCTCAGTTCCGTCCCTAGGGGCTCTGCCTCACAGAGTCCCAGCAACTGCTGCAAACCTCGGAGAGAAAGCTGCCCTCGCTCGGACTGAAGCCAGACAGTCCCGCTTCTCCCATTTGAGTCTGGGTCCCTAGAGACTCGCCCAGATCTGGAGCTCAGAGTCTGAAACTCCCTCCCAATTGAAAATGCCAACCAGGCCCTCCGCCGCCAGCCCGCTCCGCACCTGAATATTTCACTCCAGCACTGCGCCTCCTCTGAATCTGAGTATGATATTCTCTTTCCTCCTAGTTGTAGAATTTCCACTCAGCCAGCCTTCCTGTGGTTCTGGATGATGTTCGTTCCGTCTTTTAGGTGTATTTAGATTTGGTTCTTCAAGGCAGCAATCTCTGGCGTTAGCCTATGCCGCCATCTTGGTTCTCCTCTATAAATGTTCCCTAGTGTTTATTAATAACCATATGCATTGTGTTTATTTACCAATCATGGTGATGAGCTCAGGGAGAAGTGGGTCAAGTGAGGACTGACATGAGATTTGTATCAGATTAGGTGCCGGGAGCCGGTCCATCCTTGCTGTTTCAAGGGACCTGGCATATATGGCATACTGTTCTTAATATATTTGCTCACCTTCTTGGCACTATGTGTTTTAACCAAGGTCACCTCTCTGAGAAAGGTTGTTTCCCCAGGTAGGTATTTCCCCCTGAAGTTAAGGAGGGAATAAAACCTCTTAACTAAGTTCCACGAGAGAACTCAACTATGCTAATGAACTGAATGCTGCCTCCATGTCATTCCTTCTTCGTCGACTCTGTCCACACCTTTGGGGACCCCTGGACCCACCGGGGTTGGACCCCGGCAATTAGGAGAAATTCTACTGTCAGACGCTTCTTGGCAAATCAGGGAGGAAGGTGTTCCTGAGGGAATTGATAGGCTTCATAGGAAAAGCAGGATTGCTAGATGTGGGACTTTTCATTTTAGTCCCACCTCTTCATGCAGGAGAGGCCTGTTCGCTAAATCATGAAAATCAAATTAAGACAGGATCATGAAAAATTAACTTTAAAAATTAGGCAATGTTGCCTGGCCAGCATGGCTCAATGGTTGGGCGTCAACCTATGAACCAGGAAGTCATGGTTCGATTCCCAGTCGAACCATGCCTGGGTTGTGGGCTTGATCCCCAGTGTGGGGCATATAGAAGGCAGCCGATCAATGATTCTCTCTCATCTTTGATGTTTCTATCTCTCTCTCCCTCTCCCTTCCTTTCTGAAATCAATAAAAATATATTTTAAAAAAAACAACAAAGAAAAAAACTAGGCAATGTGGATTAAGAAAGACCTAATTCATTAAATTAAACAAAAAAACTTATGGCAAATTTCATTCACCAATTATCTCTTTGCTTTAGTCATCTTTAATAAATATTTTGGAAAATTGGAAATAAGTTAACAATGTTCTGTGCTTAGGATACAGAAAGCTTTTGGTAGTGTTTCTTTGCTGCACCATACTAATAGAGATGAGCCATTCTTGTAACATATTGTATAACTTCCCTTTTAAATAAATGCAGGAATAAGGTGACCCTGATCAAAATATATTACACTATTATTTGCTTATATTGCAAACATTTGTTTTTGAAGTTACAGAATGTAACATGTATTAGCAAGCTTGCTTTATCTTCCTGTCTTACTAACTAATCATTTTATAAACTTCCTAAAAAATATAGCCTTCTATCAAAATTATAATGGTTTCATTTTAGGTATTATAAATTTAAAATTCTTAGACCAATAAACATCTGCTTTAAAACAGATATCACTGCCCAGCCCGTGTGGCTCAGCGATCAGACCTATGAACCAGGAGATCACGGTTCGATTACTGGTCAAAGCACGATTCCTGGTCAGGGCACTTGTCTGGGTTGCAGGCTTGATCCCCAGTGAGGAGCATGCAGGAGGCAGTCGATCAATGATTCTCTCTCATCATTGATGTTTCTCTCTCTCTCTCTCACTCTTCCTTCCTCTCTGAAATCAATTAAAATATTTTAAAAAATAAAATAAATATCACTATGACATATTTTACAAAATAATTTAATCCACAAATTCTGTTACTCATGTTGAGCTAGAGTTCAAATGTATGTTTCAGATTCAATTTAAAATGAACACTCGTGCTTTGAAGAATCCAACTATTGGAAGAGACTTTCTGAAAATTTTTTGAAATCATTAAAAATTGACATGGTTAGTCAAATCCCTTCCTGCCCAGTCCTTAGCCCTATATTGGTGAGAACTCAAAGTAATGTTGAATGACAATGAGGGAATATAGCTCCCTCTTGTGTTCCAAATAGAAGATGCTGCCTGCACAGGGAGGAACCCGTTCATAATATTCATTCATTTGATCCACAGACTGATTAGTATATGCTATGTTCAGGAGTTGCAAAGATGGAATAAAGATAGTCAAAGCTAAAAGGAAGGGAGATGTTCAAACAGTCTATAAGTTGATTATTGGTATCATGGACGGAGGTGTGTTCAAAATGCAACCAGAACATTAGATGTAGGAACATCCACATAGACCTGATAGCATCCTTCACAGAGGGGTTAACACAAGCTGAGACTTGAAAAGTGAAAAGGAGTTTGCCAAGAAGGTAAGAGCATTCCAAGCAGAGGAAATAGCATGTACAAAGGCATGAAGGCTTGAAAGAGCATGTCAGATTCCGAGGAAGACCAATAGCTCAGTGTGGCTAGAGATTAGGCTGAGTGAAAGATGGAGATGGAAGGGTAGGTGGGACCAGACTTCAAAGGACTTTCTATATGATGGTGAGATTAGATTTTCCCCAGAGCAAAAAATTGAAATAATTATATTTGCTTGTTAGAAATATTGTTCTGACACCAGGCAAGACAGGATGAGGCTGAATTAGGGCAGAGGCAGTAGGGAAGGAAATGCATGGATGGTTTCAATAAATATTTAAGAAGTATGATACTCCAGGTCTCTGCTTTATTTGATTAATGGAGTGGTGACCAAAAAGATAAAAAATGAAAAGCAAAATAGAGACAGTGAATTCAGTTTGGGACCTGTTAAATTTGAGGCATCCATGGAACATCCAAGTGAAAAAGCCCATGGGGTAATTGACCCTGTTGTGTTTGGAGCCCAGATAAGAGGTCTACTTAGAAATATAGATTTGAGAAGCATAAGCTATGAGAAAGGTGGTGGTGAAGGCAGGCTGGATAGGTTTCAGAGTCCAGAAGAAAGAGAGATACTCCTTCCTCTGGGATGGGAGAGTTGACAAGTTAAGAAAATAACCAGCCCATAAGGAAAGGGGAAGTCTGGGAGCTATGATGTTTTGTAGGAGAATCACAGTATTTAGAACTAGAAGGGACTCCAAGATCATCATATCTAATTGTAGAGAAAGAAACAGGACTGGGGAAATTGTCATTTGCCTTCCTAATGTTACATTATTCATTGAAGAACTGGAACCAGACCCAGAAGTGATTCCAGCCCAGTTCTCTCCAAAAAGGGTTGGAAATAAATGAAGTAATAAATTGTCATCGCCTTCTCAATCTGGTAGCTTCCATGTATTGATATTCTGTTCCAGGTACTATTCTTAGCACTTTACATACACAGTCTCATTTTATATTCACAATGACCCTATGATGTAAACATTATTATCATCTCCATCCTATATAATAAAAGGCTAGTATGCAAATTGTCCTCACGGGCAGGAGTTCCACTAACCAGTTTGACTGACTGGGAGTTAGACGTGCGTTGACCATCAGGGGGTGGCACAGAAGATGGCAGGCATCGGTGACATGGTGCTGGCAGCAGGCAGCAGCGGAGGCACTTCTGGCCCCAGTGGGCCCCAATGAGAGCAGCACAGTGACCAGTGGCAGGGGGCGGGGCCGGTGATCAGGTGGCACCAGGTCAAGGCAGGTGAAAGCAGGGGCCCCGATCATCCTGCTGGTCACCCTACAGATCAGCCCTGATTGCTGGCCAGGCCTAGGGACCCTACTTATGCACGAATTTTGTACACTGGGTCTCTAGTCTATATATATAAAAGCCTATGCAACTGTTCCACCATTTGACAGGTAGTTATGATGCACACTGACCACCAGGGAGCAGATACTCAACGCACAGGCATGGAAACATTGAACAGACTGATTAATCTGAGGGAAGGGGAAGGTGGGAGGGCGGGAAGAGATTAACCTAAGATTTTATATGCATAGTAGAGGCCTGGTGCATGGATTCCCTGGCCTGTGGGGATCGGGATGAAACCGGCAGCCCAACATCCCCCAAGGGGTCTTGGATTGCAAGAGGGCACAGGCCAGGCCAAGGGACCCTCCAGTGCACAAATCCATGCACTGGGCCTCTAGTTTTAAAATAAAATTCTCTGTAGAAGTCAAGTAACTTGCAAGAGGCAGAGGTGGAAATTAAACATAGAACTACTTAACTCCAAAGCTTGTTCTTTCACTCTCAGCCTATATAATAAAGAGCTAATATGAAAATGGTCATCACACCCTCACGCTGTCATGCCCTCATGCCATCATGCCATAATGGCTCAGACACTCAACACTGAGGAGAGAGGAATGGTGACCAGCCAGGCACAAATGAGCTCACAAGAGAGGAATGGGGACCAGCCAGGCTGCGGCCCAGGAGGAGGACAAGTTGCCTGCCCCGCAGTCCCAGGCGCCAGTGCCTGTGCCTGCGGCCCAGGAGAGGGACAAGCTGCCCACCCCATGGTCCCAGGCTCCAGTGCCTGCGGCCCGGGCAAAGCTGCCCACCCACGGTCCCCTGCAGCTGCGGCTGGCCCGGGTGAAGCTGTCCTGGATCCTGGGTGCCTGCAGCCAGCCAGAGGGAGGGAAGCAGACTATAAAGCATGGAGCCTCCTGTGCAAACCAAGAACCCAGTGTAGATCACACTCAGGAAAATGAGCAGAGCTGGAATCATTGATTGTAAAATGTGCTTTATTCTCACATGTTGACATCTCTGAAATTGAGGTGTATCTTACCAACAATGGCTGTCATGGTTTAATTCGTAGTTTCTTTCTTTCACATAAAGTAATAGTGTGTCTTGTAATCCATTTTGTCTGGATTTAATAAAACACACTATCTGTCTGCAAAGGGACAAATTAGAGTAAATCTAGCTCTGAAATCAGGGAACAGGCAGAGAAGAGCTGAGCCAGTGGGTGAGCTGAAATAAGGCCTGGGAATTTAAGTCAAGGAGGAAGGCTGCAGTTGATGGCGTGTGCGGTAGAAGGACATCTGGCCTCTGGCCCTGGCGCCATGTCTGGTGGATGACAGGTGCTCCTTCAGTGCTTATTGAGGTGAACTCAATTCAGCTCAATTGTTCTGAAGTAGCCAGAGCGGGAGCCACGCACTTGAGAAAGCTGACAGACTAGTGTGGGCAGTGCCAGATCTGGAAATCAGCCTTCTGATAATAGAGTTGGATCATATACTTAGGTCAGAGCTGTCTGACCTTTGTTCCTTTGGGGACTGAGGAGGAAAACCAAAATTTGTGTCATCTGTACTATCTTTCACCCTTATGCTTTCACTTGATAGTAAATATAGCTCTTATTTTGTTCTGTGACGTGTCTGGAGGCCTGAGGGAGATAAAAAAAAAAAAAAAAGAATTGTGTCTCTTAAGACAGTGCCAAAGGAAGCAGAGAAGCCTCCAGGATGGTGGCGGCACTGATTTAGCGACCTGAAGGTTAGGAAGGGAACATGGAACCACAGAGACTGATTGCCAAGACCCTCATTTATTCACAGCCAGAACATGGGGAGATGAATGGCTGAGGGGCAGTGGAATGGCAGTAACAGTGGAGTCTGGTGAGCTCAAGAGAAGAGGGGCCTGATCTGGTTTATTCTCAGCTGTATCTCCAGCACCAAGAACAGTGCCTGGCACACAGGGCACTCAATAAACATCTATCCTTGTTGTACAGATTCTGTCTTCCCTGCTCAACCCCACCAGAATGGCTGCTTTTGGACACACATTCCCCTTCTATGCTGGCCCCAAGCCAACCTTCCCAATGGACACCACCTTGGCCATCATCATCACCATCTTTCTTACTGCACTTGTCACTTTCATCATCATCCTGCCTGGCATTCGGGGCAAAACGGTAAGAAACAAGCCCAGCCTTGGGGACCATGGTCCCAGAGAAACCTTGCCTTGAGGTGAGGGGGCCATACTCTCTCACTATAACTAGACTCAGGAAACAGGCTTCAGTCCTGAGAAAGGCCCCCCGCCCCGCCCCCGCTGCAGCAGAGAGCTTCCCTGCTCACTGATTCAACAGATGATTATTGAGCACCTATTATGTGCCTGCCAGGCACTCTGGTCTCCATCCACAGAGTAATCCCAAGGCTGGAAAGAGGAAGGGTGGACTTGGGAGGAGGGTGCTCCTTCCTAAACCCACCCATCCTGTTATGGCGCAGAGGCTGTTCTGGCTGTTTCGGGTGGTGACCAGCTTATTCATCGGGGCTGTGATCCTGGGTGAGTGTGAAGCACAGCTGCCTCAGGCAGTGCCTCCGTCCCATCTGTCCCATCCGGTTCCCTCAGCAGCCGGTCTGGCGTCTCCTTGTTTCCTCAGGGCAGCCTCTGCTTCAGTGTGGTCTTCCACACCCTGCCCACATGCCTCCCTCATTCTGGCCATATCCCCTCCCTTTTACCCCTGCTCAGCGGGGTCTGGGCCCTGGGAAACCATCCTGGACACATCTCTCCAACCTTCATAACATTTTTATTCAGAGGAAAGCAGATCAAAATGAATGTCTGTAGGGAGAAGGCCCTTGGATACTGGAGGGAGGAAATGGGGGAAGGCCTGCTTGCTTTGCTTTGAGAATTAGGCAAGTAGGAGAGATGAAGTCTCAAAGTTGAAACTGTGTTTGCCCAACATGGTTTATTACATTAATGTCTTCCTCCCCCAGCTGCTTGAGTAGCTCTCTCTAAACAGGAAGAGAAAGGGAAGGAGGGATAAGAGGAGCATGACCAAGGGAAGTCTAGGATTCATCTCACACATTATTGACAAACCAACCATGAGCCAGACCGTAGGCTAGTTAATGGATATACAAATATGAGCAAAACAGACCTGGTCCCCCTGTGGCTCTCCCTCTGACTCTAACTCAGCAATGCCCACAACTCCCTGAGCTCCCATATGTCCAACTCCCCAACCCCAGCTGTGAATTTCAGTTCTGAGTGGTCTGTGGGCCAGGTCAGCATCAACACATCATACAAGGCCTTCAGTTCCCAGTGGATCAGCGCTGATGTTGGGCTCCATGTTGGGCTGGGAGGAGTCAACATCACACTCACAGGTAAGGAAGGGCTCTTGTCGCTGAGGGAAGAGAAAGCTCTGCTCTGTGTCTTTGGGCTCTAGTTTGGTGTGGTCTATAGAGCTGCAAGGTGGGGGGATGGTAGGAGGGGAAATTCCCAGGCCTTGGAAGCTGCCTTTTCTACATTGAGACCAGCTCCTGTCCCTCTGCCCATTGTGGGGAGCCCCTTACCCAGGCAAATGCCCCACGCTGGCCCTTGGGTCCCTGCTGAGCACAGCTGCCCCATTCCCCAGGGACCCCAGTGCAGCAGCTGAATGAGACTATCAATTACAACGAGAAGTTCACCTGGCGCCTAGGGAAGAACTATGCTGAGGAGTATGCAAGAGCGCTGGAGAAGGGACTGCCAGACCCCGTGCTCTACCTGGCTGAGAAGTTCACCCCGACCAGCCCATGTGGCCTGCATGGCCAGTACCGCCTGGCGGGACACTACACCTCGGCCATTCTGTGGTGAGGGTGGCATGGAGGCCCTATTGCTCTAGACCCAGGAACAGGGTTTCTAGCCATCTCCCCCATCCCCACCCCCCTCCTTATATTGCAATTCCTATGAGGAAGGTGGCGCCGGTCACCACAGTACTCTGTTGGGAATCCCAAAGCAGAAATCCCTACCTCACATCTTTCAGGTATCCTTGGGTCCCTGAGCCTCCACCTAGAGTCCTTCAGGTAGAGGTGCCCGGGCCAGCCTTCACAGGGTCCTGGTTTTCCAGGGTGGCATTCCTCTGCTGGCTGCTGGCCAACGTGATGCTGTCCATGCCTGTGCTGGTCTATGGTTGCCACATGCTGCTTGCCACGGGCATCTTCCAGCTGTCAGGACTGATCTTTTTCTCCATGGCCACGACACTCATCCCACCCTGTCCTCTGCGCATGGGCACTGCTATGCTGCACTTTCACCGTGGACCTGCCTTCTGGATCACGCTGAGCACAGGTGAGGCTCAGCCCCGAAGACAGGCACTTGGAGAGCTCGGGGCCAGGGAGGGAGAATCAGGGACCATTATTTTAGGGGGTCTGGGAGCCAGGGTGCCTTTCCCTTCTTTAAAGCCCCATTCCTCTTATATTCCTCATCTCTGGGTTTTCTCTCCCCAGTTCCACTTCCCCTCTATTTTTGTATATGCCTACTTCCCTATGTCTTCTCTCTTTCTCTGTCACGTGCCTCATCCCCTAACTGTCTCTTTGTCCAACCCTTTCCCAAATCTTCTAATCTCATGTCCCCTCCCACTTCCCCCAAACATTATTCTTTGTGTCCCCATTCCTAGAATTCTTCTCTGTCCCTGTTTCACATAACCTTTACGTGTCCTGCAGTTTATTGTCCTCTCCTGTCCCACCCACTGTGTCTGTCCCTCATGCCCTTTCCTATGCCTCCTCCTTGTGCCCTGCCCTTCCTCAGGGTTTCCTGTTTTCAGATTCACATTCATTCTCTCTGGCTCATGGGATGTAATGGAAAGCTTTTGGCTTAGAGTCCAAAACTCACAACTGCCTCTCTGAGCCCAAGTTGCCTTGAAGCCAGGACGCCAGGCCTCCTTTAGAGTTGTTCTGATGCTCTTAGGACAGTGGTTCTCAACCTTCTGGCCCTTTAAATACAGTTCCTCATGTTGTGGTGACCCCCAACCATAAAATTATTTTCGTTGCTACTTCATAACTGTAATGTTACTACTGTTATGAATCATAATGTAAATATCTGATATGCAGGATGGTCTTAGGCGACCCCTGTGAAAGGGTCATTCGGCTGCCAAAGGTGTCGCGACCCCTGTGAAAGGGTCATTCGGCTGCCAAAGGTGTCACGACCCACAGGTTGAGAACCGCTGTCTTAGGAGAACATGTCCTTGGGAGGGTGTTGTCATTACTAAACAAGACGCCTATTGCCTCATTCCCAGGACTGCTCTGTGTGCTGCTGGGCCTGGCCATGGTGGCGGCTCACAGAATGAAGCCCCACAGACTGAAGGCTTTCTTCAATCAGAGTGTAGGGGAGAACCCTGGGCTGGAGTGGAATCCTGAAGAAGGAGGACTCCTGAGCCCCCGCTACCGGTCCACAGCTGAGAGTCCTGAGCCCCAGGACATTCCTCTGTCAGAGGCGTCCTCCCAGGCATGCTGTAAGGAGGAGCAACCCAGAATGCCTGACCCTGACCCATAAGGTTCCTCTCCCGGGTGGCCACCCAGACTTCCAATGTGATTCTTGGCCTCCTTTGGGCCTCCCGAACCTCCCTCCGGAACTGCCCATAGAATGGGTTGTAACGGCCCTCCAGTTCCGGTCTGTAAGTGGAGTCAAAAAAGGAGACTCTCTCTATCGATGTTGACAAAACATAAGAAAAGACCTAAGGTGCTGACCAGATATTGGAACTGCCCATAAACCTTGTCACATGAGAAGACCAAATGTTTCCACACAGCAACCCTGCTTTTTTTTTTTTGTGATGCTTTGCCTGTGTCAGATTCCATTTATTGAAACCTAACATCACCCCCATAATGATGATTCTGTGGTCCCTCTCATCCCTCTACACCTCTTATTTTCCTTTGTCCTGGGTCCCCTTTGTTCTTCCTTTATTTCCCCGGCTTGTGTGACCTCTTGGTACAATGAAAGAGACACTCGGAGGGAGAAGAAACCAAACTTCTTACCCTAGGCCTAATATTAACCAACTGTGCCACATTCTCTTTGAGTTTCAGTTCTCAAGTTGGCTAAATAAAAGTGTAAGACTTGCCAAGGACCTTTTAAAAAATCCCAGGATTTACATTTTTATGCCTTGCTTACATCAACCTTGGGCCTAACACCATTCCATAGTGAATAAACTAGAATCCTATATAATAAAAGGGTAATATGGAAATCAACCCAACGGCTGAACGACTGGTTGCTATGACGCACACTGACCACCAGGGGCAGACGCTCAATGCAGGAGCTGCTCCCTGGTGGTCAATGGGCTCCCATAGTGGGAGTACCTCTCAGCCAGAAGCCGGATTCATGGCTGGCAAGTGCAGTGGCAGTGGTGGGAGCCTCTCCTGCCTCCATGGCAGCGCTAAGGATGTCTGACTGATGGTTTAGGCCTGCTCCCCACACTCCCCGGGCCTAAGCCAGCAGTCAGACAACCCCCAAGGGCTCCCAGGCCGGGCTGAGGAACCCCCCCCCCCACACACACACACCCAGTGCACGAATTTTGTGCACGGGGCCTCTAGTTAGTGAATAAACTCCCAAACGCCATTTCCTCTTAGCTCACTTAGCTAGGCCAGCGGAGGGGGATCCCACTGGGTGTGTCAGTTGGAGGGTGAGCTGTCTGGTCACCCGTGCCCTTACCATCCATCCCTTTTGGGTGGCTCAGGAAGATGCTGGCTCCAGTCGGATCTCCTCTGAGCTCACTAGAGGGCGCCCGTCTCCCAGATCTTTTCCTGGGTTACTCTGGATTCTCCAGATGGAGAATCGGGGTGCCAAGGCAAAGAAAATGTTCTATGGCTGCCTGCAGCCCAGCGAAGTTTCCTGAGGCCGTGTGTCCCACAAGAGTCTGAAGTAGCCATGGAAATGAACGGAGAACCGTTTTTACAAAACAAAAGGGAAAAAAATTTATTTGCAGTTCATCTTGGGAGACTTGGGTGCAAGGAGCATGCCTGAGGCCGCCCACCTTTCCTTGGCGGCCCGCAGCGCAGCGCCCCTCCCAGAGCAGTCCCGGCTCACGTTTGGCGGGCACTGTGGTAAGGAGGGGCACCCCAGGGTAGCGTCCCGCCAGGCGGTACCGGCAGTAGAGCCCGCAAGGGCTGCTCGGGGTGAACTTCTGCGCCCGGGGACCGAGGCGGAGTCGGAGTCCAAGGTCGAGTCCCCTTCACAGGTTAGTACTGATCGTTGCGTCCGAGGCCCCGAACTGCTTGTAGTACGGGTTGCTGAGGCTGAGAGGCGAGCCCCCTCGCGCCTGGTTACCGCAGTTCTTGACGCTTCCGTCCAAGAAGATGCGAAGAGCGCTGGGCTTAGCGTAGTGGAGACCAACCACCGCCCCTCCTAGAAGGAGGCACAGGATGCCTGCGGCAGCGCGGACGTAAGAAAAGGGGGCTGTTAGGGCTCCGGGACAGAACCCGGCCTGCCCCCGTCATCTATGGAGCCACCCCTCCCATTTCACACACACACACACACACACACACACACACACACACACACACACACCTCTGATATGGATGGCATGATACAGGGCTCGAGTGCTAACTGGGCAAGATGCCACACCCTTCTGCAAGATGGGCACAACAGTTGCCTGCCTCTACGAACTATCGAGAAGGGCAAAAGAGCAATGTAGGTGAACTCACTTTGTAAACTGGAAAGCGCGCAACCGGTATAAACCCCGTCCCTATCCCCCGCCGCCCGGGCCCATCGCTCGGTCCTCACCGGTGGCCAGCGTCACCCAGAAGGCGGCGCCGTAGTGACTGGTGATGGCGGAGGAGCCCAGGTGCAGCGGGCAGAACGGCACACTGGCGATGGAGACGAAGGACAAGACGGCGAAGATCGCGAAGGCGCCGGTGGCCAGGAGCGCCAGGCCTCCGTAGAGCGGGACGGGCATGGAGAGCAGCGCGTTGGAGAGGAGCCAGAGGCAGAAGGCCACCCTGCGGGGACACGGTGCTGTGAGCCCGCTCCTCCCCGTCCGCGGGCTCCCGCAGCCTCGCGTCCTCTACCCCAGGCCGAAACCCCGGGTGGCGTGGCGGAAGTGCAGGGGGAACCCCCAAAGGGTGTAGCTGGATCCCAGCCTTTGATGAGGCTCTGGGAGATTCCGACGGTCTGTGCGGTCCCCCTGACCTTCTGACCCGAGGGGCGAGCACACACCCCGGAGCGTATTGGACACACGCGCGCACGGCGCCTGCCCGCCAGGGCTCACCACAGCGTGGCTGAAGCGAAGTGTCCCGCCAGGCGGTACTGGCGGTAGAACCCGCAAGGGCTGCTCGG
This sequence comes from Myotis davidii, assembly GCF_000327345.1. Lineage (NCBI taxonomy): Eukaryota > Metazoa > Chordata > Mammalia > Chiroptera > Vespertilionidae > Myotis > Myotis davidii. The sequence continues at coordinate 1,368,896 of NW_006383006.1, forward strand.
GGTGAACTTCTCCGCCAAGTAGAGCACTGGGTCGGGCAGTCCCTTCTCCAGCGCCTCCGCGTACTCCTCGGCGTAGTCCTCGCCCAGACGCCAGGTGAACTGCTCGTTGTAGTCGATAGTCTCGTTCAGCTGCTGCACCGGGGTCCCTGCGGAGGGCGGCGGGGTCATGGGGCCGCGCCCAGCCCCGGACCCGAAACTAAGTGGATTCGGATAGCAAAGCGGAGGCGCGAGAGAAACGGGTTTGGCAGGGGTTGGGGAAAAACACAAAGGGGAGAGGACCACAAGCTCTATGGCCCCGAGAGACCCCCCGCCCCCAGAGGTCCTGCATCTGCCCCTGGCACACTCCCCCCGCCCCATGGGGTCTGTCCATCCCAGAAGTTCAGGTCGCCCAGCCCCTCACCTGTGAGTGTAATGTTTATTCCCTCCAGGCCCACGTGCAGACCCACATGGGCTCGGACGCGGGCTGCGCTGAAGGCCTTGTAGGAGGTGTTGGTGCTCGCGCTACCCACTGACCATTCCGCACTGAAGTGCACCGCTGTGAGGAGAGGCACGGGTGGGAGGCGGTTAGGGGAAGGGCTGGGGAGATGGAATTGGGAGCGTGGTGATGGAAGGTGGGATACTATGAAGAGAGATGGGAGTGGAGGTCCAATATGGTCTACGTGGTAAGAACTGAAGAGTGGGCACTAGAAAGAGCTGGAAGTGGACAGAGGAAGAGGGAAGCCCAGCTCTCCATTTTCCCAGGTTTGGAGTAACGGGTAAAAGAAAATATATGGGAGCAAAGATCCCTGAATGGAAACCCCAGATCCCTCTGAGATGAAAAAAGGCTCATGCTGCTTAGTCGGGTGTGGGGGGGGGAGGGGATGTGGCTGTGGACTGGCAGAGGGGCTTCAGTGGGTCAGTGAGGTGCCCTCTGCCAGCTCCTTCCCCACCCTAGGTCCCCTCCCCATCGGTTGCACCACGCACTCACCCACGATTTCTGCGCCGATGAACAGACTGAGGAGAACTCTCACCAACCAGAACCAGCGCTGCAGGAACAGGCAGGGGGTCAGGACTGGGTACTGTCCAACCAGAGTCCCCCTGCCCCCTGGATATTTAGTGCTCCTGCAGCTGCCCTTTCTCGCCCCAAGTCCTTTTCCCAGTTACATTTCTTGTGCCTTGAGGCTGAGGTCAGGCTTCCTTTTCGTGCAAGTCCCTCTGAGCCACTGGCATTTCTGATGTTTTCTGACCTTGTGTGATGTTTTCTGTGCTTGCATCTGCCCAACCCCATTTCCCAGTCCACTTTGCAATCGGCCATCTCTCC
>NW_006383006.1:1370306-1372739 GCF_000327345.1 Myotis davidii
ATGGAAAGGCTCAGTGAGTCTAGAAGTGCTAGGCAGGGAGGGGGCACCTCCCCCAAGAGAAGGAGGCCCTGGGTTTGGTGACCAAGTAGGAGAGGTATGAACACCACCTCTCAGGCATTCCTTGGTTTCCCAGGAAACTAGTGCAGGACAAGACCCAGGAAGGCTAAGTCTTCCGAGAGAGACTTGAAAAACAACGTAGGTTCTTGGAGAGGGACGGGAGCCTCAGGGCAAGTCTCCAGGCGGCTACAGCTTTGGATTCTGTGGGGAAGTGTCTGAATCCATGTACACGTGTCTCAACCCAGCACACAAGTGAAACAGCATTCTGAGCAGCTAGTTTCTGTCCTGGGGAGGAGTGAATGGGAGTGGGGGAAATGGAGCTGCAGTAGGGGGAGAGGCAAGGAGCCAAGCCAGCACACAAACTAGAATGGGCCCCAGGTGGGTACCTGCTCTTCACAGCAGCCTCCTGAATGACCCACTGGGCCAGGCTCTAACAGTGGTTCTCAACCGTCTGGCGCTTTAAATACTGTTCCTCACGTTGTGACCCAACCATACAATTATTTTCATTGCTACTTCATAACTGTAATGTTGCTACTGTTATGAATCGTAATGTAAATATCTGATATGCAGGATGGTCTTAGGAGACCCCTGTGAAAGGGTCGTTCGACCCCCAAAGGGGTCGCGACCCACAGGTTGAGAACCGCTGCTCTAGGATGTCTAGAATGAGACCTCTTCCTGTCCTTGGAAAGGGGTGCGTGCTGCGCTAGGCTTCTGGGTCTGCCCCATCTATGCTTGTCTGACTCTTCCATGGAAGTCCTCGCTGCAGTCTTAATCTGTCCTGGGTCCTCCCGAAACAAGCTGCCCACAACATCCCCAGACCCCAGCTTCTAGCACCCCCTTACCGAATGGCCACGAATCCCGGGCAAGATGAGCAAGAAGCTGGCAGCCAAGGTCAGGAACACCAGAATGACAATGAGCAGCGGGACGCTGAAGCCAGCGGGGTGCCGGGGCTGGGGGTAGAAAGGCAGCTCGCCATCCCAGAGCGTCATGCTGTAAGGAGGCCGAGCGCTGTGCGTTGTCGGGCGGGAAAGCCGGGAGCGGAGCCTGCTGGAGCTGGGAGAGCGCGTCCGTGGGGTTGAAGCTTGAGTTCCACTTCTCTTCACTCCGCCTCTGGCGTGCTAAGGCAAGACCCAAGGGGTTGGTCAAGTCTGCGCCCCTGGGCTAGGAAGCACAGCCCTCGAGCGCTCGGGGTTGGCCCGGGAGGAATCGGGCAGCGGGAAAACGGAATTATTTCTCACAGTTCCCTTTGCAGCTCTGCGGTTTGCTCTGCGTTTGCAAGTCGCTCGGGACCCTGACTCCTTTTATAGCTGCACGGGCAGCGTGCCAAGCAGCGTCGGGGCTTGGAAGTGGGATCCGTCCGGGAAGAGATCATGCAAAGTAGAGGAGGCGGTCGCTATGCAAATGAGAGGAGACCTGCCTCCTCAGCAGAGGGTGAGCGCAGAGTCTAGCCCGGTCACACCTGTAACCGGTCTAGCCAGAGTGGACACGCGCGCACCGTGCCTCAGAGGAGCCAGAGCGCTGGCGAGAGCGCAGCCGGGAGGCTGAGCTGGTGAGTGGCTGTGGGAATGGGGTGGTGGAGGCAGGAAGCAGAGCAAAAAAGCAAAGATTCCAAGAGGAAGAAAGACTTCTGATCCCCCACGGGGGCTCTAAACCAGAGGTTGGACCGGGGCTTGGGGCTTGATCTTCCCATTCCTCCAGTCCATGCACATTCATTCATTTCGGAGGATGAGGCGCTGCATGTCCTGGCCTCCAGCTTACTAGCCCCTTTCCCTTCCCTGCTTTCCTGCTTTCTAGGAGAAGCCGTTCCCCAGGTGGGGAGGTGAGGGCTGCCACGTCCGCCGTCCGCCCCAAAGAGCAGCGTGCCGGTGCGGGTTTTTGGTAAGGCTTCTAAAAGCTTCGCCCCAGAAGTGAAAACAGCTGATGCCTCCTCCTTCTGTGCCGGCTGTAGGCTTTGGGGACGCCAGCTTTTTGTCCCTCACATACCACCTCCCATTCCCCAGGCTGCAGCTCAGCATGCTCCACGCAAGACCCGAGACACTGGTGCTCCTGGGAGCTCTACTGACTGGATCCCTGGATCCGGCGGGTAAGCATCGGGTGCCCTCCCGGGGTGTCCCTCAGTACCCCTGGGGTTGAGGGAAGGGAGCAATGAAGTCAAGCGGTTCCCGGAGCCTGGAAGATCGGGTCAGGTGGCTGCTCGGCTCAGCAGGCCCGGAAACTTCCCAGCGCAGCCTCCACGCTGCGCAGGCACAGCCGCTCGGGTCGGTTTGGGGACGCTGGGCGAGCCGGAGAAGCTCGGGCTGAGGTCGTCGGGTACCGGGGCGTCGCGGGGAGGCTAGCCCTGAGGGGGCCACTCTCTGACCCACAGGCGGCGCGGAC
>NW_006383006.1:1372878-1374025 GCF_000327345.1 Myotis davidii
ACGCCTGTGCATCCCTGCCGGGGCCAGGAGACTAGGGAGAGGGGTCTTGTCCCTGGTGAGGGAAGAGGAGGGCAAAGTTCGGGGCTTGTTGGAGACGGAGTGCCCTCACACAGCCTGTTCCCTGCAGGCGGCCCATTGCGACGCCTGGTGCCGGCCAATTACGCAGACGGTGTGTACCAAGCTCTGGGAGAGCCGCAGCTGCCCAACCCGCGCCAACTCAGCAACGCCGCCATGCAGGGCCCAGCCGGGCTGGCATCCCGCCGCAACCGCACCGTGCTGGGGGTCTTCTTCGGTGAGGGCCACGTGGGAAAACACGAGGGCTGGCCCACTGAAGCCCCCCTGCAAGTCCTCAGCCACATCCCCCGACCCCCACTAGGCAGCACGAGGCTTTTTTCATCTCAGAGAGATCTGGGGCTTCCATTCAGGGACCTTTGCTCCCATACATTTTCTTTTACCCCTTACTCCAAACCCAGGAGTAACCCTGGCCCTCCATTATAGTTCTCAGGAGCTGAGTCCCCTGCCATGCTCTCCTCTCAATATGATCATCCTCTCCCTCCCCCTATCACCTCCCCCCTTGCCCTCCCCCTCCCACCCCGATAGAGGAGGGGTGGTGGAAGGGCCTATTAGGAGATGGGGATTGGCTAGGCAGGGAGCTTATATTAATTATATTGATGATCACAACTTTGCAGATTAGAAAAAAGCCACGGAGCTGTTGGTAGCACTTGCACTCAAACACCTGCCTTTTGGCTCTTGAGAAACTTGGCCACAGGAAGTGGCGATTCTCACCAGTTCACACCCCTCGCACGCAGGCTACCACGTGCTCTCAGACCTGGTGAGCATAGAGAGACCTGGCTGCCCCGCCGAGTTCCTCAACATCCACATCCCACTCGGGGACCCCGTGTTCGACCCCCACCGGCGCGGGGACGTGGTGCTGCCCTTCCAGAGGAGCCGCTGGGACCCCAAGACCGGACAGAGCCCCAACAACCCCCGGGACCTGGTGAGATGGGCAGGTGGCGGGGCAGGAGCTGGATCCCAGGCGGGTGGGGCTCTGGGCTCCGGGTCTGGCAGGGTCGTGTGCGGAGAGGATCCCCCTCTCCCACGGACACCCGCCTGGCCCTGGACCCCCCTTACCCGCCTCGACGACCCC
>NW_006383006.1:1374299-1385861 GCF_000327345.1 Myotis davidii
CCCTGGGTCACACCCGCTCCTCTCCCTCCTGCGTCCCCCTGGCGGATGCAGCCTTCGGGGCCGAGCGAGGGAACCGCGAGCCCTTCCTGCAGGCGCTGGGCCTGCTCTGGTTCCGCTACCACAACCTGTGCGCGCAGAGGCTGGCCCGCGAGCACCCGCGCTGGGGGGACGAGGAGCTGTTCCAGCACGCGCGCAAGAGGGTCATTGCCACCTACCAGGTCAGTGCCACGGCCCTCCCCGCCCCGCCCTCCTGCTCTGGTCCACGGGGACTCTGCTCCCGTGCAAAGCCCCCATCCTTGGACACCGGCCACCCAGAAACACCCTTTACTGGGACAGCTGGTGACCAGGACCGGGTGACCCGCCTTCCCTCGCTCGCAGGACCCCTGCTTGTGTGGAGAGCTAAAGTCTAGGGATGACAGAGAGGCTAAGTGCCACTTACACAAGAGATTTAGCTGCCCCCCCCCTCCCCCAGTCCCTTGTTCCTTGTGGGAGAGGCCTCAGCTCCTCTCCCATTTGAGTTGCCTTTCCCATGACTGCCCCTGCCTGGTCGTCCTCTCCCACTTAAGCCTTCCCTGGCTCAGATCCCTCCTGTCCTGGCAGCTGGAGCATTCGCTCCACCTTTCCTCTGGCCTGCTCCCGCCCTTTCCTGGACCCCAGCATCTCTCCAGAGTTCCTGGCAGCCTCTGAACAGTTCCTCTCCACCATGGTGCCCCCTGGCGTCTACATGAGGTGAGGGAGAGGCTGGTGATGGGAGAGGAGGCACAGCACTGGCCAAGGTGGTGAATTAGTGGGCCTGGGGTCCTGGAGCATTTTATACACCTCTACAATGACGTGAAGGAAGCAGACGTTGGGGTCCTAAAACAGGACCCTGGGATAGGAAATTCAGCCTTAAGCGGGAAATCTCCCCAGCTCCTGTAATGACTGAATTTCAGTTGCTCAGAGCAGGATTTGTCCATCAGCTGGGTAACTCTTTTCCCTCCTTCCCTGCCCATTCTGAATGGACAAAGAGCAACCTTTATCTTCAATCCACACACATTGCCAGAACTTCAAGGAAGTTCCGGGACTATCCCTCAGACCTGGCCAACCCCCTCTGAATCCTTCACCTAACTCAACCCCATCTTAGCTTCTTCCCTGAATCCCCTCACCACATTCTTGATTCCCCATTTCAGAAATGCCAACTGTGATTTCCAGAGTATCACCAACAAGGGTCATAACAACTCCAGAGCTCTCAGAGTCTGCAACAGCTACTGGACTCGGGAGGTCAGCCTGGGGTCAGGGTCAAGGGAAGGTGGCTCTAGGTCAGTCTCATTACATAGGCTGGGGAAAGCAACAATTCCAATTCTTGAGTGTTGCTGCTCCAGGGTGGTGGGAGATGAAGGGTAGGGGAATCAGAAAATTATCTGGGGACAACAGCTCAAGAGAGTCTGGGACTGGCCAAGGGACCTTTGTCCTGTGGTCCAAGGTTAGAGGGATTGGGCTTTGGGGAGGGACCTGAAAGCCTTCTTGACTGAGAGTCTTGTTTATTTCCAGAACCCCAACCTGAACAGTGCCCAGGCAGTGAATCACCTGCTGCTGGGAATGGCCTCCCAGATTTCAGAGCTGGAGGACAGGATAGTGGTGGAAGATCTTAGGGGTGAGCTCTGGAACCAGAAGGGAAAGGGGCCTGGAGGCCTGGCAGCCTGGGGATTCTTTTGAGTTAATCAACAGGTAGACCTATGGTACCTACAGTGCAGAGACAGAGATACACTGCAAATAGCCATTAGAAGAAAATAAGCTTTGAAAAATTCCCCCCAACTTACAGTGTAGTGTTGTTTTCATTCTAAATTGCCCATGTCTGAGTATGTGGGGGAAGGGCGGCACCACAATCTCTTCAATGCTTAGGTCTCTAAACGTTTTCATTCAGTCTTGTCTTGAAGTTAAGGAGGTAAAGGCTAGGGAATTTTCTGCTTGGTAACTAAAACAGTCTTGAGTCTTAAGGGAAGAGACTTAGCAGAAAAAGTCTCTTGTGCCATGGTGACATGGACTCCACACCTAGGCAAGGATGGTATGGATATAGTCACATGTAGAAAAGTGCTCGGGGGGGGCGGGGGTAGTGTCAACAGCCCAATTGGAGGCTATTGGGCAAAGAAGGGTTTGAAGTGACTGAGCCTATAGTCTAGTCCTCTCCCTTCCTTAGATTATTGGCCTGGCTTTGGCAAGTTCTCCCGCACAGACTACGTGGCCAGCAGCATCCAGCGTGGCAGGGATATGGGGCTGCCCAGCTACAGTCAAGCTCTGCTAGCCTTGGGTTTAGAGAACCCGAAGAACTGGAGTTACCTCAACCCCAATGTGGACGCCCAGGTCAGGAATAGTAATGATAATAATAGCAACTAAAGCTTTCCTGTGGCCCTACTGTTCCCGGTCCTTTACACATGTAATTCATTTAATCTACGTTGGGAATGTGGTAGGGTAGATACTAGTATTATCCCCATTTTATCAATGACATAGCTGTGAAGTCACTCATAGATGCAGGATTTAAATTCAGCCACCTGATTCCAGAGTATGTTCCTCATCACTACATCGTACCATTCCTGCAGGGTAGCCCCTGGGTGGGTGTCATTGCCCTATTCCTGCGGGGTTCCTCCCAAGAATTGGGTGACTTTGAAGCTGCTAATCATTGGGGCCAGGCAGTCTGGGTAGTGATGGTCACAAGATATGTCCTTGGGCATTTGACAGTGGTCTCAGCATGGGCGGGGATACACTGGTCCTCGCACAAGATTTGCCCCAACCGAGGGGGCTGCCTAGAAAGAGGCCTGAACAGCAAGCCAAGTAGCTGATGGGGTTCTATGTTTGAGGGATGGGGCAAGAGTGGCTGCCCTCCCCAACACATAAACACACCTGTGTACACACATACCTCACCTCCTGTGGTTCCCCAGGTGTTGGAGGCTACAGCTGCCCTGTACAACCACGACCTGTCCCTGCTGGAGCTACTCCCTGGGGGGCTCCTGGAGAGCCAGGGAGACCCCGGACCCCTTTTCAGTGCCATAGTCCTAGACCAGTTTGTGCGTCTGCGGGATGGTGACCGTTACTGGTTTGAGAACACCAAAAATGGGTAAGGCCTGCCTGGCTCCACTTGGCCTTGGGCCCAGACCCTCTGCCTGTAAACAGTCCCCGTGGGCTCTTGATTCCCAACTGGCCCCACCTTCTTCCCAGACCCTCTGGGTCTCTTTCCTCACCTGGGTACCTGCTGCTGAGATTGCTAGAGGCCTACAACCCCTTCCCATCCTCAAAATCCTTGGCTTCCTCCAACGTAGGCTGTTCTCCAGAGAAGAAATTGCAGAAATCAGAAACACCACTCTGCGGGATGTGCTGGTGGCTGTCACTAACGTGGACCCCAGTGCCCTGCAGCCCAATGTCTTTATCTGGCATGAAGGTAGGTGGCCTGGGAGAATACAAGAGATGGCTGCCAGAGAAAGAACCAAGGTTTGAGGGATCACTTGGTGCTGTCCAGGGAGCCAGGCACCAGGCAGCCCCCTCCGTGTTAGTCTAGGAGGCCTGCATTAGGCCATCTCCCCCACTAGAGACTGGGCTAGTTTGCAGGCTGCACCCTGTGGTCAAGCTGTGGTGAGTGCTGCGAGATGAGATATGGGAGGGGACTTTTGGAGGGGAACATGTTCCAGTGAGGTGAGCCTGGGAGAGAGGAGGGTACCTGGTTTTTTACAGGAGAGAGAGAGGATGCTTGGCCAAGGAGTAGGACCCTCAGGCTTTGAGATTCTTTTGTGCCCTCTCCCTCAGGTGCACCGTGTCCTCAGCCCAAGCAACTCACAACTGAGGATTTGGCAACCTGTGTGCCCATGACCGTGACTGACTACTTCGAGGGCAGTGGTCCTGGTTTTGGTATCGCCATCGTGGCTCTCTGCTGTCTTCCTCTAGGTGGGCCCTTCACCCCCTCACCCATCTCTCTTCTCCTCCTCCTCCTTCCCACGGTCTGTCCCTGCCCCTCATTACCTGCTGGCTTGCAGGGCTAGTTTCTTGGTATAGTCGAAGCCAGGCACAGTGAGCCTTGGGAGGTAGGGAGGGGGAAGAGGGGGTGGAAGGGGGCGGGGAGCGGGCAGCAGCCAAGCCTCAGTAAAGCTTCAGGTGAGGGGCTCCCCTACCCACTGGCTCCTTCTGATCCCCTTCAGTGAGTCTGCTTATCTCTGGGGTGGTGGCCCATTTCCGGAGCCGAGATCTCAAAAGATTACAAAAGGAAGGCAAAGAGAGTTTGAAGAAGGAGGCAGCCAAAGATGGAATACTAGGTGAGATGGGACTGAGGAAGAGGGAGTAGGTGGGGGCAGGGGGTGGGGGAAGAACCGGTTACAAATGTGGGGAGAAAGCCAGATTTTGGGATGCCTGTTCTGACCGGTAGAGTGGAACTGGCCTGAGGGCAGGGGCCTGGGGACCTCTGCTGAACTGTTCTGCCCAATCATCTCCCCTGCAGCGATGGAGTGGCCAGGCCCTAGGGAGAGCAGCTACCCTGTCATCATTCAGCTGCTCCCAGACAAGTGTCTGCAGGTTCTGGATATGCGTCTCTCTGTGCTGCGCACCATCCAGCTGCGGCCCCTGCAGCAGGTCAACCTCATTCTGTCCAACAACCATGGATGTCGCACCCTGCTGCTCAAGATCCCCAAGGAATATGACCTGGTACAGCCCTGCCTCCCCTCTCACAGCGAGTCCTCTCGAGTCACCCTCTTCTTAGCTACAGAGCTCATCGTGAAGGCTGATTGTGGGAGAGGCACTCCTTTCAGAGGTCCCCTACCCGCCTTCTGACCCTCTTGGGCCACTCACCTACCCACAGCCTAAGGTTCTCTGAGGGGAGGCTGAACCAGAAGCTCAAACTCTGAGCATTGGCCCAGTCTTCCTCCCACCCAGGTGCTGCTGTTTAACTCCGAGGAGGAGCGGACAAGCTTCATTCAGCATCTGCAAGACTCCTGTGTGCAGTGGGCTCTGGGTCTCCACAGGGCTGTGATGGGCGAGAACGAGCTGTTCGGGAAGGCTGTGACCAAGCAGCAGCGGGGCCGCATCCTGGAAGTCTTCTTCAGACACCTTCTTCAGGTGCTATGGCTCTGCCTTTTGCAGATAGGACCAACCCATGGGTTGGAGGAAACCCTGGCCTGATAGGACTCTGTATGGGTGAACTAAGTTTCTGCTGTGTGGGCTGGAGACATCCTAGCTTTGCCACTCACTGTCTGTGTGACCTTAGGCAAATCACATGACCTCTGCTCTGTATCTTAGTTTCCTCATCTATAAAACAGCCCGTTAAAATAGGATTCATCCCATTGGGTTGTTGTAAGGATTCAGTGAGACGCCCTAACCGGTTTGGCTCAGTGGATAGAGCGTCGGCCTACGGACTGAGGGGTCCCAGGTTCGATTCCGGTCAAGGGCATGTACCTTGGTCGCGGGCACATCCCCAGTAGGGGGCGTGCAGGAGGCAGCTGATTGATATCTCTCATCGATGTTTCTAACTCTCTATCCCTCTCCCTTCTTCTCTGTAAAAAAGCAATAATATATATATGGGATTCAGTGAGACAATCTACATTAGTGGTTCTCAAAGTGTAGCCCCTAGACGAACAGCAGTAGCCTGAACTTGGAATTTGTTAAAAATGCAAATCTTTAGCAGCCCTCACCCCACTCACCTTGCTCCAGACCTCGTGAATCAGGAACTCTGGGGTTGGGGCCCATAAACCCGCCAAGGGATCCTGATACACTCCAACATTTGAAGAACACTGTTCTATGTAGTGTTTAGCCCAAATGCTTGGTACAGCAGATCTTCTGATAGCTTTGATGAGATGACATAGGAACTTAACTCAAGCTTATATCATGAGCCTATGGTAAAATTGGTTTTGTTGTACCTCGTTTTGCTTAAAGTCACAGGACCTATTGATGACATTAAGTGAGGACTTAACTGTACATTGTAGACATTTAACAAATGGTTGCTACATATAAATGACTTTTAAAATCTTTGAATAATGTGCAGAGACCCAATCAGGCACATGGCAGCTTGTCTGAATTGGTAAGAGAACATATCTCTAGCCTCTTCCTGCCTGTCCACTCATGTCAACTACATCTTCTGTCCCCAGTATAAGCTTTCTCACTGAGCAATCCCCAACTTTGCCCTTGCTGCTCCCAGCCAGGCCCAGCACCATTCCTACTGTGTAAAGTTCCTGGATCTTGGGTCCAGGGAGAAAATGCTAGAGATTGAAGCCACTCACTCTACCGGAGAACAGGGGCCCAAGTCAGGAGGATATCTGAGGACTAGGAGTAGCCGCCAGGGCCCCCCTTTCTTAGTTGGACTTTAGGGAGATGTGAAGGGTCACTGAATTGCATTCAGCCAGGCCTCACTTCATTCTCTCCTTCCCTCTACTGCTGCCTGGGTACAGGCGCTGGACATCGACCAGGCTGGTGCAAGGGCTCAGCCCCTGGACTCGCCACAGAAGGTACGAGAGGCTCTGACATGTGAGCTGAGTAGAGCTGAGTTTGCCGAGTCCCTGGGCCTCAAGCCCCAGGACATGTTCGTGGAGTCCATGTTCTCTCTGGCCGACAAAGACGGCAATGGCTACCTGTCCTTCCGGGAGTTCCTGGACATCCTGGTGGTCTTCATGAAAGGTAGGTGGGTGGTGGGCCATTCCAGGAGCCAGGGTTCTTTCAGCAGAGAGATGACCTGTATCCCCCTTTCTCTTCCCAGGCTCCCCAGAGGACAAGTCCCGTTTGATGTTCACTATGTATGACCTGGATGAAAATGGCTTTCTCTCCAAGGAGGAATTCTTCACCATGATGCGGTACGGGCTGGGCCCTTCTAGCCCTGAGACTTCCTGATGTTTTCAACAGGAAAACAAGTCAGGTCAGAGGAGTGTAGGCAAGGAGGCAGCCTCCACTGAGAGCTGGCCCTCAGTGCATCCTAGACTCTCAGAGCAGCCAGCTTCAAAAGTTTGACCCTTCTGTCCCCAGTATAAGCCTTTCTCACTTAGCATTCCCAAACTTTGCTCCAGGAGGGTCAATATCTGCACTTTCACACCAGCCAGAAAATTCTCCCTCCCTAGTTAGAAAAAACAAACAAAAACCAAAACCACAACCAACACTAATATGACCACTAACAAAAGTCCACTAACCCCTTCTGGATGCTTCTGGATTTTTGTGAAGTCTACAGCATGCCTAACACTGCTCTATACAGTGAAATCACAGGTGGATGGAGCATGCACAACCTTAGTCACTCTTCCAATATTAATCACCCTGATTAGCAGGAGGAGGAACACTGACAGTTCCTCTATTTTTTGACCCTTCTCTCTTACTGCTCTTTAAGCCATTTCAGGTTGTAGTGTCTTCATAAAGATCAGTTTTGAGACTTCTTATTCCTGAAGACAATGCTCCAGTAACACAGTTCCCTTCAGCTCCATAAAGATGGGGTTCGTGCCTTCTTTGTTTCCTGTTGAATGCACCTCCTCTATGCTGTGATTGGCACATAACAGGCATTCAATACATGGTTAACTGAATAAGATGGAATAAATGAACAGATGAATGAATAGAATGCATACAATAGCTCAGGACCTTTTAAATGTTCTCCCCCTTTAAGCCTTTCTATTGACTTCTGTATTCCCCTTGACTGCCTCATCCCTCTCACAGTCCAGAAACCACAACTGGACATGGGCTTCTAGAAGGGATGGGGTGAAGTTAGCTGACTGCAGTCTGTACCGCGCTGGGTGTGCCATTGCAGGCCCAGGTCAGAGTACATCCTATGGAATTTAGGAGAGAGTCCCTGCCCCCAAGGCATGAGCTTCCACCTTCTCATCCTATACTCAGTGTGTGGACCTTCCTCAGTCTCCGTGGGATGATGTTTTTCAGTGTGATGGCAGTGCTTGCTGTACTGTGTGGGAAAAGCTCTTTTTCTTCTGGGCTCATAGTTTCATCCCAAAGCACAGCTTAAGAAAAGAGTATGGCTACCGCTGCTGCCATTATGGGTGCTGTCTGATTGGGTGTGGAAACAATCCTGTTTGTGCTTTGAGGTTTTGGCACGGGGAAGCAGCAGCCATTGCAGCTATCTCTCCCCGCGCCACCCCGCCCCCCAGTTTTCTATGCCCTCACTGGACTGTGAAAGGGGGAGCCCAGCGATGGTGTGGGAGACATAACACAAGAGAGATCCTATCAGAGGCAGAGACCCTGTCATGGCACCATGGCATACCTGGACATGTCCCTACACTAAGTGGACATTCATCCCAGCTGTAGATGTCTCCCTGTTTGAAGGTTGCTATCTTTCCTTGGTCAAGGTCATTTTCAGTTTTGTTCTGCCTTTTGAGCTCGTGGTCACCCCACCCAGCTTAGTGTGGGGTACAGGCTGGTTGAATATCTTCTCAGTGTTATTTCCAGGGTCACTGGCAACAACATTAGATCATCCATGGCCCGCCCCACTCTGCACCTGCCTGAGCCTGATCTCACCAGGTAACAGGCTGCTCTCTCTGGTCCTCTCCCAGGTCCTTCATTGAGATCGCCAACAACTGCCTGTCCAAGGCCCAGCTGGAGGAGGTGGTGGAGTCCATGTTCCGGGAGTCGGGCTTCCAGAACAAGGAGGAGCTGACATGGGAGGACTTCCACTTCATGCTGCGGGACCATGACAGTGAACTCCGCCGCACGCAGCTCTGTGTCAGAGGTGAAGGTGTGTGAGTATGTAAGGAATGGTCAGAGTCAAGGAAGGGTGTGTCCTCAAAATGAGACTTCCTGATGTATAGAACCCAGATCTCATTTCTGTCTTAGTCCTTGGTGCTTAGCACTGAGTCAGGCATGTGTAATCAAGGGTATACTACAGCCCTGCACAAAAATGCACACCGAGGATTCAAGAGTGAGCTGAAATCCAGCCTACATCCTGCCCACCAAGCCATGTGCATTGGTCTGGATTGTATCTGGCCAGAGGAAAAGGCACTGCTTTCTTTACACAAAGGATCTGCAGGCACAGGCATCTACCTGGAGAGGGTTCCTTTTCCTAATGGCACAGAATTGCCACATTGTCTAGCAGTGGCTGCCCTGTGTGCAGTGTGGGGAGTGAGGGGAACAAAGCTGGAGCAGGAGATGAGGACATGACCAAGTCACTGACAAGTGCCATGGCGCCCTTCCCAACATGACCAAGTCACTGACAAGTGCCGTGGCGCCCTTCCCAACATGACCAAGTCACTGACAAGTGCCGTGGCACCCTTCCCAGAGGGCTGGGTGGTGTTGGAGGGACAGTCTTCCACCCCACCCCGCCCACCTCATGGGGAAGCCTCTTGTTTTTCTTTCCAGGTGTTGGAGACATCTTTAAACCAAACATCAATTGTCGAGTTTCATTCATCACTCGAACTCCTGGAGAACGGTGAGAAGGAATGGGGCGTTGGGAAGTCCATTTGGCCAGGTACCCTGCAAAGAAATGATGAAAGTAGGGCTGGCTGAATCTGACCTTGGGGTCAGTCATTGACCTATGAAAGTTACTCTTAGTGCATGGCCAATCCTAGCCCAAATTCCAGCTGCCTCCCACACCCCATGCTGCTCAGGAGCCTGGCTCTCTCCTGCCACTCCAGGACAGAACCACCCTATAGAAGACATGACCAGATCATATTTATTCATTCTGCCTTGTCTCCTGTCTGCTCCTCCCTGACCAGTTTTATGGGCAAGTTGTGTGGGTAGGATGGGTCATAGGATCCACTCCTACCCTACCCCACCCCATCCCCGAGCTCTGACCTGACAGTTCTCCTCTGGCTGCAAAGACAAGGGGAGAACTAGACCCACTTTCCTTTTCTCAGCTCCTGCTCCCAGGGAGGGGGGCTCCCTGCCTCAGAAGCCCGAGAGCTTGGAGGACCTGGGCTGAAGAAGAGGTTTGGCAAAAAGTGAGTGTTTCCTACACCCCTGGGCACAGGAGACATGGGGAGAGATCTCAGGGTCTTTGGGTTCTGCCCACACCACCTGACACACAAGAGACCATCCTGAGTCTTATTCCATCAGTACCTAACTTGATTGGAGGGCTATAGAGTCAAGTGATCAATATCCTAATGTTCAGGCTAGAATCTGGCACTCAGACGCGACATCAAGTCTCCTGGCTCCTGCCTGCTTTGGGCAGAGCAGTGAAGCCTGTGCAGGGAGCAGGAAGAGGGGAGGACAGAGCAGACAGGAGGAAGAGGGAATACAGTAGTGGGGAGACAAAGGAGGTGGTGGATAAAACAAATAAAGATGAGAAGCAAAGGTTTGGGGGGTTGGGAGTCTGCCCCCAAAAAACTTATTTTGTGGCCCATCCTGTCCCCCAGGGAGTCACCAGGTCTCCTTCATGGGGTGATATTTTTTAAATTTAAATACATTTTTATTGATTTCAGAGAACAAGGGAGAGGAAGAGAGAGATGGGAACATCAATGATGAGAGAGAATCATTGATCAGCTGCCTCCTGTACGTCCCCCATTGGGGGCTAGCAACCCAGGCATGTACCCTGACCAAGGAATGGGACCGTGACCTCCTGCTTCAGAGGTCTATGCGCAACCACTGAATAACACCGGCCTGGCTGACATGCAGGGGAAGCCAGGGTGCCTTGACCTTACAGCTAACTGGCTTCCCGGCTGCAGGGCAGCGGTGATCTCTCCGCCGCTGTACACGAAGGCGCTGCAGGAGAAGAGGCAGAGGGGCCTGCTGGCCCAGAAGCTGCAGCAGTACAAACGTTTTGTGGAGAACTACCGGCGGCACATCGTGTGCATCACGATCTTCTCAGCCATCTGTGCGGGCCTGTTTGCAGAGCGCGCCTACTGTACGAGCTCTGGTTTGGGGCAGTGGGTGGGCGAAGGGAAGCCCTCTGGTTGCTCTTCCCGCTCCTCAGCGTCCCACTCTGTCCCCAGACTATGCTTTTGCCTCGCCACCCTCGGGCATCGCACAGGCCACCTTTGTGGGCATCATCCTGTCGCGGGGCACGGCCGCCAGCGTCTCCTTCATGTTCTCCTACATCCTGCTCACCATGTGCCGCAACCTCATCACCTTCCTGCGGGAGACCTTCCTCAACCGCTACGTGCCCTTCGACGCCGCTGTGGACTTCCATCGCTGGATCGCCATGGCTGCTGTTGTCCTGGCTGGTACGTGGCTCCTGGGGAATCTCATTGCTGCAGGCCCCTGGGACTAGCTGTGGGGGAAATAGTGAGGTGACTGGAACTACTTTTACTTCCATTTCTCCCCCTGTTCTTCCTCGTTCCCTTGGAGTTGCCCAGGGTGGCATCTCTAACGGTCTGTCTCTTTCAGTTCTGCACAGCGCTGGCCACGTGGTCAATGTCTACATCTTCTCAGTCAGCCCCCTCAGCATGCTGGCCTGCATCTTCCCCGGAGTCTTTGTGAATGATGGGTCAGTTCTGGGAGAGTCCTCAAGGGACACCTGGGCACATCCAAGGGTATAATAGAAAAGAAATAGACGGTCCCAGACACTCCACTCCCTCACTGAGTGAGGGTGAGATGCCAGCCTCCTTGGGGAAGCTGAGAGGGGAATTCCTCAGGCTCAGGAAGGAAGCTGGCCATGATTGGCCAGGGAAGGAGTTTGGGAGATGAAGTTGGAGACTC
>NW_006383006.1:1385910-1389624 GCF_000327345.1 Myotis davidii
CCTATTAGCCATTCACTGGGCAAACATGTATGGAGCACATTTGATGTGGCCATCCAGGAGCCAGAGAATAGGGATGCCAAGGCACATGCAATCACTCAGCAAATACTTACTGGACGTTTACTACGTGCCTGGCACTGTTTGAGCATAGGGATAGAGCGCTGAGCAGAACACATACCCCTGCCCTCACTGAATTTATAGAACATGAACCAAGCACTGAAGGAAGCAAAGATCAGGCACAGTAGGAGAGTTCAGGACAACACTGGAGGAGGAATTGCTGAGAGAGCAGAGGATGGAACTGTGGGAGATTGGGTGGCATGTTTCTTGGAAGGATGGTGGGCCCTCTGGGTGGAGGCCCAGTCACCTCAGCCATCAGGGCCGGCAGGAAGAGAATCATGTTGTGACAGTGGCGGAGCCCCTCCTGCCCCAGCCAGAGGTCCCATGTGCCTTTGCCCCACAGGTCCCAGTTTCCCCAGAAGTTCTACTGGTGGTTCTTCCAGACAGTCCCAGGTAAGGAGTGGGGCTGTGTGAGGGAACTGGGGGCACGATCTGAGGACTTCTGCTTTTGTCTTCATGTTCCCATGAACACATATGTGTGTATCATAATTAGTGATTCTCTTGCTAGCCTCCAGGACAAGCCCAGCTGCAGCCCCCTCAGGCAGGCTGTCCTGGGAACTAGGAAAGGATGAGGGAGGTCAGGGAAGGAGGGCAGAATGGGGGAAGAATGCCCTTTGCATCCTCAGTCCAGGCTGAAGTCCTGAGTTGCTTCTCTGTCCCTGCATCCCGGACCTGCAGGTATGACAGGAGTGCTTCTGCTGCTGGTCCTGGCCATCATGTACGTCTTCGCCTCCCACCACTTCCGGCGTCGCAGCTTCCGGGGCTTCTGGCTGACCCACCACCTCTACGTCCTGCTCTACGTCCTGGTGAGGGACTTTTCTGGGCAGGGCCCGGCCATGGGGTAGGAATGAGCACTCATGACAGGAGGGCGAACAGGGTGAATTGGACACAGGATCTCAAACGGAGACCTTCAGATCTGAGATCCCAGTCCCTGAAGCTGATTCCATCCTCATTGCCCAGCCCAGGCCCAAGGCCCAAGCAGAATGTATCTGGGCAAGGGGAGGGCAGGATGGGGGCCTGGCTGGGCCTCAGCTATACTAACTGGCTGTGTCTCCAGATCATCATCCACGGCAGCGTTGGCCTGGTCCAGCTGCCCCGTTTCCACATCTACTTCCTGGTCCCGGCACTAATCTACGGGGCGGACAAGCTGGTGAGCCTGAGCCGGAAGAAGGTGGAGATCGGCGTAGTGAAGGCCGAGCTGCTGCCTTCAGGTACCAGGCCTGGCCTGACCCTGGGTGGGGAGCACGGGAAGTTGACTCAGGGTGTGTGGGATGACAGCTTCCCAGGCCTCCTACCTCACCTTGAGATAGCCTCTCTGGGACCCCTGCAGCATTCCTGATGCAAATGCGGTCCCCGGAGGACTTGTAGACAGTGTGAAGTGACTAGAAAAGAGATAGCTGAAAGTGCAGATGAAGGCGTTTAAGGACAAGAGAGACCCCCACATGTGTGGCCTGGGTGCAGGGCAGGAAACCATATAGCCCTTTCACGGCCAATTCTGCAGA
Organism: Myotis davidii; assembly: GCF_000327345.1. NCBI lineage: Eukaryota > Metazoa > Chordata > Mammalia > Chiroptera > Vespertilionidae > Myotis > Myotis davidii. Next base: position 1,387,527 of record NW_006383006.1, read on the forward strand.
GCAATCCCCTTTCAGAGATACGCCAACGGCTCGATTGTGAGACTCTGTTGTTGAGAGCCAGTGCTGGCTAAAGTGGGCATTCACATCACTGTAGAGGGTGATGAAGATGATTTTAGGTGTCAAGGAACCATCCAACCTTTAGGACTCACATAGTAAGAAAATTAACCTCATTTCTACTTTATTTCAATCAAGATTACTTAAGGACAAAGTTGCAACATGGTGTTAGTTGGCTTTTGCACTCTCCAATACCTGCAAATCTCCTTCTTCAGCAAAGGGAGAACAGGCCCGAGGTTCAGCTGTGGTCAGGCCACAAAGGGGATCCAGAAAAAAGTTGATAAAACATGGCACCTTCTATTTAGAGGACATGATATTGATTTTCCACCAACCTTAGTGACCTACACCTAGTTGTCAAGGTAAACCAGATTGAAAAAGTAAGTCAATTCAAAGAAAAACATAAGTGATAGTTCAGGAGCTATGCAGATATGGCTATAACAGTGGAGGTTTGGTAAGTACTAAGTTGGCCCCTGGGGAACCTGAGGTCCCCTGACCCAGTAGGCTTGTGTCCAGGACAGTGGTAATGGACCTGAATCCTATGTGGGAAGAGAGATCTGAGAGAAGAGAGGGGCTGCAACAGGGGAGCAGAGAAACTCATGTTACCCAGGAAACAGAGGAGGGGGTCCTCTGACTCCCAGCCCCAGGAGCCCAATTTGCTCAGACCATGTGACTGTTCTCTGTGCCTCAGGCACGTGGAGAGGACAGGGTACCTGCCAATCCTCAGGTTCCAGAAGCAAGCCTTCTAATCCCTGCCCTTCTCTGCCCATGACCCCAGGGGTGACCCACCTGCAGTTCCAGCGGCCCCCAAGCTTTGAGTACAAGTCAGGACAGTGGGTGCGGATCGCCTGCCTGGCTCTGGGGACCAACGAGTACCACCCCTTCACACTGACTTCTGCGCCCCATGAGGACACGCTCAGCCTGCACATCCGGGCGGCAGGGCCCTGGACCACTCGTCTCAGGGAGATCTACTCACCCTCGACCAACGGCTCTGACAAATACCCAAAGGTGCCCATGATTGGGAACCACTTTGGGGCTCTGGCATTGGCAGACATGTCTCTGTCCTCCTCCTCCCAGAGTCTGGAAGCACCAGATACCTCAAGGCCAAGCTGGGAGAGGGTTGTTTGCCTCAGAATAGGCTAGAATGTACCTGCATCTTTCTTCTCCTTATACTCACACCCCACCTCCTGCCCTCCCCACCCCCCCGCCCCATTTCTAGCCTCAGCTGGGGCAGGTCTAGGCTCATTCCATCCCCCTTCTGTTGGCAGCTGTACCTTGATGGACCATTTGGAGAGGGCCACCAGGAGTGGCATAAGTTTGAGGTGTCAGTGCTGGTGGGAGGAGGCATTGGGGTCACCCCCTTTGCCTCCATCCTCAAAGACCTGGTCTTCAAGTCATCCTTGGGCAGCCAAATGCTCTGTAAAAAGGTAAGTGTCTCTCTCCCATTCTTCAAAGGAATCCGAATAGATGGACTGTGTTCCCACATCACAACAGAACAGCATTAGAAAAAGCCCCTGGCTCATAGGCACTAGGTCTTCCAGGGCCATTTATACCCAGTTTTCTATGTACCAAATGAGGGAGGGTAGGAAGTGTAGCCTCTGCTTAGATCTGTTGTTTAGAAGCCTTGGGCCAAGCTTGAGGGTCCTGACAAAGGGTCGGTGTCTGTGGGTAATCTGGGGCTTCCTAGCGGCTCAGGGGAAGGCACGCGGGATGGAGAAACCTTGAGGTGAGTCCTCAGCTCCAGCCATGTGTCCCCAGATCTACTTCATCTGGGTAACACGGACCCAGCGGCAGTTCGAGTGGCTGGCTGACATCATCCGGGAGGTGGAGGAGAACGACCAGCAGGACCTGGTGTCCGTGCACATCTACATCACCCAGCTGGCTGAGAAGTTTGACCTCAGGACCACCATGCTGGTACGTCAGGGCCAGCCAGGCAGGATGGGTGGGTTACCATCTAGGCTAGGAGCTGGCCTGGTTCTGCCTGGCTCTGACCTTCTTCCTCCAATCATTCTTCTACCAGTACATCTGTGAGCGGCACTTCCAGAAG
>NW_006383006.1:1389831-1400997 GCF_000327345.1 Myotis davidii
TCTGTTCACGCTGCGTTCCATCACCCACTTTGGTCGCCCCCCTTTTGAGCCCTTCTTCAACTCCCTGCAAGAGGTTCACCCAAAGGTTAGTCCCAACCTCACCCATCTTGGGACTCTGGCCTTCCCCACCAGGACATCCTGACCTGTAAGCACCCTATAGCTCTATCTTGAGTGGAACGCTCCCCCCTCCCCTCCACCACTGAACTTGGCCCCAAGATAAGGAAGGCTTAAACTCCCCACCCCCTCCCCATCTCCAGCTCAGGTCTCCTCCTTGTGGTCTGGGGTTGATGCCCTGGTCATTCCAGTCAGGCTTCAGAAGCAGCTTCCTCCTGGAAGTGAGCTCTCAAGCCTGCAGGACCTTCTTTCTGAAACCACTCTCCCCACATGCACTTGACAGGTACGGAAGATCGGGGTATTCAGCTGCGGCCCTCCAGGAATGACCAAGAATGTAGAGAAGGCCTGTCAGCTCATCAACAGGAAGGACCAGGCCCACTTCGTGCACCACTATGAGAACTTCTGAGCCCACCCTCTCTGGTGCCTGCTTCTCCTCCGAGGACTAGTCCACCTGGCAGTTTCTTTGTCAGAATTCACTTCTGGCCTCCGTTGGACAGCCGCTCCCTCATTACCCCACACCCACACCTCCCATGCTCTGAGAAGGGAGAGGAGCCCTGGACTGTATGGCTTAGTTGGTGGAACATCATCCTGTGCATTGAAAGGTCACCAGTTGGATTCCAGTCAAAGCACATGCCTGGGTTGCCAGCTCCATCTCTAGTAGGGAATGGAAACAGCCAATGGATGTTTCTCTCTCCCTTCCTCTCTCTCTAAATCAATAACAACTTAAAAAAAAATCTCATCTGCACCCCTATGTTCATAGCAGCACAATTCACCATAGTTAAGATTTGGAAATAGCCTTAGTGCCCATCAGCAGATGAGTGGATTAAAAAACTGTGGTACAGCCCTAACTGGTTTGGCTCAGTGGATAGAGCGTCAGCCTGTGGACTGAAGGGTCCCTGGTTCAATTCCTGTCAAGGACATGTACCTTGGTTGCAGGCACATCCCCAGTAGGAGGTGTGCAGGAGGCAGCTGATCGACGTTTCTCTCTCATCGATATTTCTAACTCTCTATTTCTCTCCCTTCCTCTCTGTTTTATCAATAAAATATATTTTAAAAAAACAACTGTGGTACATCTATGCAATGGAATACTATGCCGCCATAAAAAAGAAGGAACTTTTGCCATTTGCAATTGCATGGATGGAACTGGAGAGCATCATGCTAAGCGGAATAAGCCAGTCAGAGAAAGATAAATATCACATGATCTCACTCATATGTGGAATATAATGATCAACATAATTTGAAGAACAAGAATAGATCTAGAGACAAATTGGGGGAAGGAGGGTAAAGAGCAACCAAAGGACTTGTATGCATGCATATTATTATAACCAATGGACACAGACACTGGGATGGTGGGGGCCTGCCCGGGGTGCGAATGGCTAGGGGGAGGGGGTCAATTGGGGAAAAAGAAGACATATACAATTTAAAAAATCTCATCTGTAGCATCAAGATACACCTAGATTCAAACTTGGCTGCTCTACTATTTACTATCTTTGGGACCTTTGTTTTCTTAAAAAAAAAAGGAAAGGAAAGGCAACCCCTACAGCTCAAGTCACTGCAGGTTGTGGCAGACCAAGTTGGGAGAGAACAGCCCCTGCCTTATGACAGCTGTGAAGGTGAAGAAATACAATAGTATTTGCCTTCAAGAGGTTCCCATGTCTGTTTATCTTCCACAGAATCAATGTGGAAGATATTTTTGGTATTTTCTTGGCCTAGCCATTTGAAGGAGGATGGAATGGGGATGTGAGAACAGGGCTGAGTGAGAACCTCCTCAGAGCCCAGTTGAGCTGTGATGCTTAGAACCTGGTCATCCCCAAGTACCTCAATTCAGTCTGTAAGGCCTTTCCCTCCTCCTCACCCTCCACCCCTTTATGTTCCAAGAGAGTCAGGAATCCCGAGGAATAACCTGGGAACAAAGGTGACACCCCAACCCTGATGTTCCTGGTGTCAGCCAGCAAAGCCCATTGTCCTGACCTCCTGGCGGGTCCTCTCTGAGCCCACAGGAGAAACCCTAAGACTCTGGGACCAAGGGAGTCCAGGTTGTGGGCCAGACATCCAAAACTCCTTCCCAGTTCACCTCCACAGCAGTTGGGTAACCAGCTGACTTGGTTTACCCAAGGCTCTCCCAGTTTTAGCACCAAAAGTCTCTTGTCCTAGGAAATCCCTCACTCCCAGGCAAATCAGGACCGTTGGTCATCTTACACAGGAGTCAACCTGGGATGTCACCTCCAATTCTGGTTCTTTAAGAACCTTCCTTTTCCTTCCTTAACTTGCTCTTTCCTAAAAAGCTGAGCTTTAAGTTTTTAAAAATGTTGGTATAATTTACATTCAGCAAAGTGTATACGTCTTAGAGTTACCATGTATTACTTAGTGTTACCACTGCATCTATATCTCCCCAGAAACTTCCCTGTTCCCCTTAGTCAGTCTCCTCCAAACCCTAGAAGCAACTGCTGCTGTGATTTCTCCAGATCAGTTTTGCTCATACTGAATATACTCTTTTGAGATTGGCTTCTTCACACAACACAGTGTCTGTGATTCGCCCATGTTGTTGTATGCATCAGTAGTTTGTTCATTTTTATTGCCGAATTGTATTCCATTCCGGAGATGTACCACAGTTTGTATATCCGTTCTTCTGTTGATGGACATTTGGGTTGTTTTTAGTTTTTTAAAATTAAGAATAGCTCTAGCCGCCCTAGCCTGTTTTGTTCAGTGGCTAGAGCGTCAGCCTGTGGACTGAAGGGTTTCGGGTTCGATTCTGGTCAAGGGCACATGCCGGGGTTGTGGGCTCGGTCCCCAGTACGAGTGTGTAGGAGGCATCCAATCAATGATTCTCTCTCATCATTGATGTTTCTATCTCTCTCCCTGTCCCTTCCTCTCTGAAATCAATAAAAAATATTAAAAGATAATAATAATAGCTCTAGCCAGTTTGGCTCAGTGGATAGAGTGTTATGCTGTGGACCAAAGGGTCCCAGGTTTGATTTTGGTCAAGGGCAATGTACCTCGATTACAGGCTCAATTTCCGGACCTGGTTGGGGCAAGTGCGGGAGGCAATCAGTCAATGTGTCCCTCTCACATCAATATTTCTCTCTGTCTCTCCCTCTCCTTTCAACTCTCTTAAAAATCAATGGAAAAATAACCTCTGGTGAGAATTAAAAAAAAAAGAATAAAACTGCTATTTACATTCTTGTACCTGCCTTTTGGTGGAAATGATGCACTCATTCCTCTTGGGTCTATATCTAGGAGTGAAATTGTTGAGTCATGGAGTTTTCCAGCCAATAAGCCCAGTGGCAGGGAGTTTCAGGCCAGTTCCACATCCCTGCACCAGGCCCCTCTCCTTGTTGGTCTTACCCTTTGCTTCTGACAGGCCAAATGCATTTGGATCCCAATCCTCTATATTGAAGGAATCTATGACGAAACTGGAAGGACACTGGATCAAGAGCTAAGAAACTGGATTCTAGTGTGAATTTTACCACTACATCACTACAGAGAAAAATCCCTTACCTTTTCTCTCTGAGTCTGTTTCCTCATCTATTAAATTGTCTATGTGGGCATTAGGAAGTCAAATAGCAATACTGGCCCAGAAATTATACAGATGAGAAAATGTATGTGTTGTGTACCAATCTCAGCCTATTGATAACCAGTGTTGTGACTGGACCATTCTTCATGGTTCTTACTGTGGTTGTATAAGATGCCCTCAGCCATAACCATTAGAAAACTTTGAAAGAGTCAAGGGTCAGTACTTACAGGTCCTGGAAATTACATGGCACACCTGGGGCCACACATTGTGGTCATGTGTAGAGCGAAGAGGGCCTGGGTTATTTTTATTGGGATCGAGGGTGGGGGCACAGGATTTCACAGGCTCACATCTGGTGAACTAAAACATAAGAGTGGGAATTTAAAGCACCAGAAGAGAAAAAAGCAGACCAAATCTGGCCCATTAGTGCCTTCCTTATACCTTCTAAAGACAGCTCAAAATATTTATCTGTCCCATCCTAATTCATCTCTCCTTGCTAAGCTAGAGGCTGTTGTTAACATAGCTGTCATGATTATCGGTAACACTCTCTACTCAACCTTATTCTCCCTGCCCTGCCAGGGCCTGAGTGAGTGTCCCTTGAAGACTCCATGATCACTTTTGCCCAGATGCCAGACAATGTCAAATGCATGTCCAGTTGGACAGAGGGATGTGCCATTATGATCTGGAGTAGCCTCAGGTGTCACTTGGCCTGCCAGGCTCAGTCCTGACTCCATACCCTAGCCAGGTTTTAGATGGAGGCATTTATTCATACTGTCTGGCTGCTCTGTCTTTCCCAGATTCCCACTCATTGCTGGGATGAAAGTCAAGGACTTGAAGAGAGAGTAAAAGTATCTGCACAAGTGGGCGTAGGGAAGAAGTTAGTTGGACTCTGGAAAGTATGTAAACAAGTGAGAACTCAAAATATCTCAGAGAAAGAGGACTAGGAAAAAATGACTTGGGGAATTCATGGAAATTTTTATAATGACAGTGTAAAAGAAAGCAAATTTCTTCCACCTTAGGTCACAGATGTTGGTCTCAGGCCCTGAGACCTAAGCCCAGCCCAACCCCTGCTTCACAGGCATAGAGATGAGGATGAAAATGGAACAGCGATGGAGAAGGAATCAGATGGAATTAGATGGTGATGGGATTAGGGATGGGGACTATGAGGATGAGATTGAATGGCAGGTCTCCCGTGGGTGGGTGGGAATGTCGTGGAGGAGGACAGGGAGGTGCTGAGGCTGAGCTCTGTAGGAGAGGAAGGAGGCTAACTGTTTGCCTCTTTTTCTAACTTTCCAGACCCAGATTCTGCCCCAAATGAGAAGGAAGAAAGTTGACAAGATGTGTCAATCTTCCCACTTACTTGCTAAGATTTTTTGAATAGAAGGAGTCAATCTAGCATAGTAGTTAAAAGTAAGAACTGGCCCTAGCTGATTTGGCTCAGTGGATAGAGCGAGCGTCAGCCTGAGGACTGAAGGGTCCCATGTTCGATTCCAGTCAAGGGCACATGTCTGAGTTGTGGGCTTGATCCCCAGTAGGGGTGTGCAGAAGGCAGCCAATCAATGATTCTCTCTCATCATTGATGTTTCTCTCTCTCTCTCTCTCTCTCTCTCTCTCTCCCCCTTCCTCTCTGAAATCAATAAAATTTTCTTTTTTAAAAAAAGTAAGAACTGACTCAAATTGGGTTTGAGCCCCAGCTGAATGACCTTGAACATACAAAGGAAGCTCTCCATGCCTATTTGCTTCTCCATAAACTGGGGATAACAGGTGAATCTGCTCCCTAGGATTTGGTAAAATCCAACATTATAATTCAGTGCAAGAAACATGTGCTGAGCTTAGCTGGCATGGCTCAGTGGTTGAGCATCGACCTATGAACCAGCAGGTCACGGTTCTATTCCCGGTCAGGGCACATGCCTGGTGCCTGGGTTGTGGGCTTGATCCCCAGTGTGGTGTGTGCAGGAGGCAGCTGATCAATGATTCTTTCTCATCATTGATGTTTCTATCTCTCTATCCCTCTCCCTTTCTCTCTGAAATCAATAAAAACACATTTAAAACAAAGAAATATGTGCTGAGTGCTATTACGCCCTAGGCACAGGCCCAGCTCTTATGCAACTTACATGATAGTGGAAGCAAGCAGACAAGAAACAAGTAAACTAGAAAGTAATTCCAGATGATGAAAAGCTTTGTAGCTCATAAAACAGAATATGTAATATAATAGTGAATGACTAAGGGGGACCCTTTAGATAAGATGGTTAAGAGAACGCCCTGAGAAATGGCTATAAGATTATAACAACTAAATGCACACAGGATTTGCTGTTTGCCCGGTGCTATTTCACAGGTAAAGGACTCTGTCCCACAAGATCACTCTGCACTGTAGATGCCAGTCCCAAGTCCAGGTTGTAACCTGTACTTCTGACTGACTGGCTGTACTTCAGAGGTTCCCACTACCCGCTCCTTGGATTTGATTAACTTGTTCAAGTGGCTCACAGAACTCAGGAAAACCCATGTATACAATAGATTATAGTAAAACCTCAATATAATGGACTAATTTGGGTGAGGGGGGGTGTCCGTTAACACCGAGAGTCCATTATATAATAAAGTAGGTTTTTGAATGCATGTTAAAAAAAAATTGACAAATTAGCCCTAGCTGGTTTGGCTCAGTGGCTAGAGCATTGGCCTGAGGACTGAAAGGTCCTGGGTTCGATTCTGTTCAAGGGCACATGCCTGGATTGTGGGCTTTATCCCCAGTAGGGGGCATGCAGGAGGCAGCTTATCAATGATTCTCTTTCAGCATTGATGTTTCCACTCTCTCTCCCGCTCCCTTCCTCTCTGAAATCAATAAAAATGTATTCTAAAAAATTGACAAATTAGTTAATTTACCTGTTTTTACTCATGTAGACATATTTGTATAATTAAAATTTAGTATGGAAAGTTTAATTTCACAGAAAAGCTTTCTATATGTATTACAGTAATTTTAAATTTATATTGAATATGTCTAGTAAATGCTTGCATTCACATCACCGCATGGAAACAAATGCACATGGCCGGAGCGTGGCTTAGCACACGCGTGGCAACATAGGCTGACACCCGTTTAATCTGCCGCAGAAAGTCGCGCCACAGACAACAGAACCAATTAGCTCTCACAGTGTGGTGTGGTCATGTGCTAATAATTCACCCAACATTGTTTCGAATGGTGACTTGGATTTAAATATGTACACAATAATTGTAATATGTAATATTTATTTATGTCGGCAAAATTACTAGTATTTTTTCCAACATATGGCCTATTCGCTAAAATTTGTAAAAAATAACAGTAAATTAATAACAAAAAATAACCTGCTAATTTAATTATAAGTAACTCTTGGTTAAAAGCATTTTAAAATTAGCAGGTTGTTAATTTTCTCATATGACATCCAAAAGTCTGTTAAATCGAAGTTTGCAAAATCGAGCATTTACTGTACTGTTTTACTACAAAGGATATTAGAGGATATGAATCAACAGCCAGATGAAGAGATATATAGATCAAGATCCCAAACAAATGAGCTTTGTGGAACTTGGTCTGGCAAGGTGACACATGGAAGCATTCTGATTGACCAATGTGGAAGCTCTCCAATAAAAAGGGCCAAGGAGCCCTGACTGGTTTGGCTCAGTGGATAGAGCATCAGCCTGCAGATTGAAGGGTCCCAGGTTCGATTCCAGTCAAGGGCATGTACCTTGGTTGTGGGCACAACCCTAGCAGGGAGTATGCAGGAAGCAGCTGATTGATGTTTCTAACTCTCTATCCTTCTCCCTTCCTCTCTAAAAAATCAATATATATATATATATATATATATATTTTTTAAAGGGCCAATGTGTTTTCCTCTTGGGTTTCTATGGAGGTTTCATTATATAGTCACGATTGATTAAGTCATTGATCACTGGCTATTGAACGCAATCTTCTAACCACAACCCCCATTCTCATTTCCTAAGAAGGAGGAGACCTGGAGAAAACACCAGGCCCCCAGATCATCAGACAGAGATCATATGACAGTGACTGCATCTTGGCCTTGCCTAGATTGGACTCTAATAAGCAAATTGTAGGCTCCCCACCCAGATTCCAGGAAGCCACAATGGACCTGGGAATCTCTCCAAATGACTTCACAGGAATCCTTAGCCTCTCTGGAGACCTGTAAGACTGAAGCACTATTTTTTCTCAGAGTGAGAGGCTGGCAGTAAGATTCTAGGAGCAGCTGTCCAAAATGCACTGGATGGGAATGGGAACCTGGGTTCTGTTCCTAGCCCTACTACTAAAATCATTGTGTGACCTGTATGCCTAGTGAGAAAATTAATGAATAAATTAATTAGAAAGGAAAAATGACAATACCAAATGCTAATGAGCATGTGGAGCAATCGGTGCTTTCTTCCATTGCTGATGGCAATGCAGGTGGCATAGCGACTTTGGAAAAACATTGGGCAGTTCTTTATAAGGGTAAACATGACTTACCATACAACCCAGCATTCCTACTCCTAGTTATTAACCCAGTGAAATTAGAATTTATGTTGATTTCTTTTTTTAAACAACTATATCAAAATATAACTCACGTACCATACAATTGACCCTTTAAAGTATACATTTCAATGGCTTTTATTTTTTTACTTTATTTTTTTGTTTTGTTAATGCTCACCTGAAGATATTTTTTCCATTGATTTTAGAGAGAGTAGAAGGGAGGGAGTGGGGGGAGAGAGCGAGAGAAACATTGATGTGAGAGAGACACATCGATTGGTTGCCTCCCGTACACTCCCCGACTGGGGCAGGGGATCAAACCTGCAACCCAGGTACATGCCCTTGACCAGGAATCAGACCCAAGACCTTTCAGTGCCTGGGCCAATACTCTAACCATTGAGAACACTGGCCAGGGCTTCTATGGCCTTTAATATATGCACAGAGTTGTGCAACCTTCACAACAATCAATTCTAGAGCATTTTTATCACTCCAAAAAGAAAACCCAAATTCATTAGCAATCACTCCTGTCCCCTTCCCCTAGGCAGCCACTAATTTACTTCTTATCTCTATATATTTTTTCATTTAGCATAATGTTTTCGAGGTTCATTTGTGTTGTGGCATGTATCAATACTTGATTTCTTTTTACCACTGAATAATATTCCATTGTATGGATATACCCTATTTTGTTTATCCATTCATCAATTGATGGAAATTTGGGTTGTTTCTAACTTTTTGGCTGTTATGAACAATGCTGCTATGAACATTCATGTACTAATATTTGTGTGGACATGAGTTTTCATTTCTTTTGGGTATAGATCTAGCAGAGGAATTGTTGGGTCATATGGTAACTCTATGTTTAACCTTTTTGGGGAATTGAAAAACTTTTCCAAAGTGGCTATATTATCTTGCATTCCTATCAACAATGTTAGAATGTTCCAGTTTCTCCACATTCTTGTCAACATTTTATTTGCACTACAGCTATCCTAGGGGCTGTACAATGGTATCTCATTGTGTTATTGATTTGCATTTCCACAAAATGATGTTCTGTGTTTTCTCATGTATTTATTGGCCATTTATAAATCTTCTTTAGAAAAATGTCTCTTCAAATCCTTTTCCCATTTAAGCCCTGGCCAGGCACCTCAGTTGATTAGAACATCATCCTGATACACCGAGGTTGCATTTTGATCCCCTATCAGGGCAAATACAAGAATCAACCAATGGTTGTATAAACAAGTGGAACAACAAATCAGTGTTTCTCTCCTCTCCTTTCCTCTCTCTCTGAAAAAATAATCAATAAATTAGAAAAATTAAAAAATCCTTTTTCCATTAAAATAGATTAATTATTGAGTTTAAATAAATAAATAAATAAATAAATAAATAAATAAATAAATAAAATCACTGTTTGAGTTTAAGGAAGTTACCTGTGTTCTCTGGGCCTCAATTTTTTCGCCAAGAAAATAAAGGGACAAATAAGTCCCTTCCCAGAAGAAAACTTCACTGTTTTCTTCTGCACTTATTGTCCCAAATGAATGGAAGGCCTGTATTAGGGAAACAGCTTTCTCTGCCTCTCATCTGAGGTTCCATTAGCTTGGGGAAGGGAACTAACATGTCAGAGTTTATATGTGTTAGATCTTATACCACATTTATGCAAATTGCCTCATTTAATCTTCATAAGAACTCTTTGCAGGAGATATATTTGCTTGACCTCATTTTACAGAGAAAGCTTGCTCTTTCTATCATGGTGCCTCTAAAGGTAAAGAAAGAGTTAGTTAAGAAGCAATAAAATGTTTTCATTATGTGTTTCCCATTGTTCATTGTTCAAATGATATTTGTTGAGCAACTACTGTGAATACAGATCATGGATCCATGGGACCCAAAAAGTATGCAAGACACATTCCCATACAGGATCTATGGGAGAAAAAAGGGGACATATATAATACTTCCAACAATAAAGATTTTTTTTTTTTTTAAAGCACACACTCCCAGCCTTCCGGGAGTAGAAAATCAGCCCAGCTCAGGGGAGAAAGTTCAGTACCTCATCACACTTGCCAGCACAGTGCTGACTCAATGTTCCTCTTTCCTGTTATGCTGAGCCCCTAGATTCTAGGGCCTAGAAGGTAGGACGTATGCCTTTGCTGATCAATGTCATTAACCTACTGCCTAGCACAGTGCTGGGCACAGAGCAGATTCTCCCAGGGTATTTGATGAATAAATTAAATTACACAGTAAGTGACTGAATAAATACCAAGATGAATGGGAGAGCTGTGAGGGCCCAATGAGGTCAGAAAAGGTCTCCAGAGAAGGAGATTGTGAGCTACACCTTGAGGGGTTAAGGTCAACTATACACACTCATTCTGGGCTGGAGTCCACATTCTACCTGTTCAAGCTTTAGTTGTGTTCCTCTTCCACAACCAGACCTTCCTAAAGACAGCCTTCCTGGCCCCCAGAAAACTCAGCCCCAAAGTGCCTCAGAAGGAAAGAACATCTCAGAATTCCTCCTACCTTTGGATCTGCTGACACCCAGTGTGTCAGTGACTTTGATGGAGGGTTGTCATCTTAGCATATCACATTAGGAAAAACAAGGGTCTTGTAGAGTCCAGGTTCAGGAGGGTTGACACTTTTGAAAGGTATAGGCATTAGGGGTAAACTGGAGTGACCCCAAGATGGGGAGGGGAGGCAGATTAGGGGTGAGCTTTATGGGGGACAAGAATGCCATCACTTGATGTGTTTGAAGGAGAAGGTAGGCATACAAAGTAATGGAGTTCCCCTTTGAGTCAGGCCCAGGGCTGGGTTCCCTAATATGCTCTGCCATTTAATTCCCTCCGCAACCCTATGAGGCAGCTACAATCACCTACTCTAAGAAGATAGTTAACTCCACAGTCAAATAGAATATTATGACATTTCTTTTTTTTTTATTAAATTAAATCTTTATTGTTCAGATTATTACATTTGTTCTTCTTTTTTTCCTCCCATAACTCCCCTCCTCCCAGTTCCCACCCCACCCTCTGCCCTAACACCCCACCCACTTTCCTCATCCATATGTGCACAATTTTTGTCCAGT
>NW_006383006.1:1401432-1442620 GCF_000327345.1 Myotis davidii
TATACACTCTTCGTATTTTTGGATTCTTTTTTCATTTTGCTTTTCCGGTTGGGTGTTTTTTGCTTCTTCGTATTTCAAATCTTTGACTTGATTCTTGCGATCATCTGGTCTGCTGTTGGGAGTATGTATAATATTCTTTATTTCAGTCAGTGTATGCTTAATTTCTAGTTGGTTCTTTATAACAACATCTAGGATCTCATTAGATTTCTTGAGGATCTCACTATATTTATCAGCAGTCTCACCAGTCTTTTCGAGGGCCTCACTAAGTTTATCGGCAGCTTCTAGACAGTTCTTGAGAGACCTTAAAAGTGTGGTTATGAACTCTATACCTTCCATTTCTATCAGTTGTGTCCTGTTTCTTTGTCTCCGCATTTTTTATGCTTTCTTGGTGCACCCCCTTGTGGTCTTTGTGCACAGTCTTGTAGTTAAGCCTTGATTGTTGTAGGTAAACTGGGGGGGATTTGACCTCCAGGCCAACTGGCTGTGAGAATCGATTATGACATTTCCAATGAAATTTTACACTCAGGAAATCTGGCAAAACATCTCAAGAGTCTTAAAACATTTAAGCCCTCCCCCCCCCCCGCCACTAATTTATCTTGTAGGAACCTATCCCAGGAAAATAATTAGAAATATGAACAAAAACTTACATTTTATAGAAGAAAATGCACCAAAATGTTCACAGTGGTTATCTCTAGATGAGGGCATTATGGCTGATCTTATTTTCCTCCTTATAATTATGTACATTGTTTTAAAAATGCAAAATATTTGTAACAAGAGGGAAAGAAACATTAAAAATCAACCATTAGTCAAGGAACGCTAGTTCCCTTCGGTTTGTGGAGCTAGTGGTCATCATGTGCTTTCCTAAGGCGCCCCTGAAATGATTCAATGACCCTTCTGGTTGTGCACCATCTCCAGGTGCTTATGATGTGAAAACTTCAGAAGTATTGAAAGGACCAGTATCCTTTCAGAAATCACAAAGATGTAAGAAACAAAAAGAATCTCAACAAAATCTTACTGTTGACAAAGATACTACCTTGCCTGCTTCAGCAAGAAGAGTTAAGACTTTGGGATTAAAGACGGAATCTCAAAAGAATGATAAAGACCTGAAGATGTTGGAAAAAGAGATTTGTGCCCTCATGCAGGAACGCAGTACTCAGGGCAAGTGTCTGCAGGATCTGGAAGCTGAGCTGGAGAAGATGGAAGCAGAGCTCAGCGCTACAGTCAGGGGAATAACGTCTCTCTCTGCAAGCAGCGCTGCACTGGAAAAGCAGCTTACCGAATTAACCAGGACTAAAGAGCTACTCTGGTCCTGGTTTTCTGAAGATAGTAACCAGAAGAACCCGAGAATTCTAAGCCTTGAGCTGATGAAGCTTAGAAACAAAAGAGAAACTAAGATGAGGCGTATGATGGCTAAATAACAAGGCATGCAGGTGAAACTGCGGGTCACCAGAAGAATCTGGAAGAGTCTCAAGGGAAAGTAGCACAGCTCAAAGGGAAACTTGTTTCAATACAGAAAGAAAAGATTGATGAAAAGTCTGAAACGGAAAAACTCTCGGAATACATTGAAGAAATAAGTTGTGCCTCAGATCAAGAGGAAAAATGCAAGCTAGACATTGCCCAGTTAGAAGAAAATTTGAAAGAGGAGAATTATGAAGTTTTAAGCCTTAAGCAGGCTCTTGAAGAAAATATTGTTACCTGTCTGAACGAGTAAAAGACCTGAATGCTGAATGTCAGCTGCTTGAAAAAGTAAAAGAAGACCTCATCAACAGGGCCAGAGAACTGGATGAACATCTGAATTCTGAAATGCAAAACTTAAAAGAGAAGTTTATTCTTGGAAAACAAGAACATGAAAAGCTACAACAATGAGAGTTGCAAATGGATTCACTTTTGCAACAAGAGAAGGAATTATCTTCTAGTCTTCAGCAGAAGCTCTGTTCTTTTCAAGAGGCCATGATGAAAGAGAAGAATCTATTTGAGGAAGAATTAAAGCAAGCTCTAGATGAGCTAGATAAATTACAGCAAAACGAGGAAAAATCTGAAAAGTTGGTCAAACAGCTGGAAGAAGAGACAAAAAGCTAGAGTTGAAGAACTGAAACTTCTAGAAGAAAAGCTGAAGGGGTTTGTATTAATAGGACTTTATACATATGACTTCAGATTTTACAAAGTATTTTTCCAGTACATTCTTGGGATTCTCACACCAATCATGCACGTGGATGAGGTTGGAATTATTTTGCAAGAGAAGAAGAAAGTACATGCATAGGATGTACTTATAAATAAGTATGACAGCCAAAATAAAAGCCAAGTCCTTTCTTTATTTAAAGCCAGTGGTTTAAGAGTTTTAATTCAGAAATGACCAGCCCTAACCAGTTTGGCTCAGTGGATAGAACGTGGGCCCACGGACTGAAGGGTCCTGGGTTCAATTCTGGTAAAGAGTATGTATTGGTTGCTGGCTCAATCCCCAGTAGGGGGTGTGCAGGAGGCAGCTGATTAATATTTCTCATCAATGTTTCTAACTCTCTATCCCTCTCAGTTTCCTCTCTGTAAAATCAATAAAATACATTTTATTAAATGACAAAAAAAATCAGCCATTAAAAACATTTTTTATTTTTTTAATATATATTTTTATTGATTTCAGAGAGGAAGGGAGAGGGAGAGAGAGAGATAGAAACATCAGTGATGAGAATCATTGATCAGCTGCCTCCACACTGGGGATGAAGCCTGTTACCCGGGCATGTGCTCTGACTGGGAATCAAACTATGACCTCCTGGTTCATAGGTTGATGGTCAACCACTGAGCCACACCAGCCGGGCTAAAAACCCCCAAACATTATTTATTTATTTGTTTGTTTGTTTTGTGGTAAACAATAATGTGTTTTAGGAAATCCAAAGGAAAATAATTTTAACAATTAGGACTACCACGTTACCTCAAAACCCAGTGCCAGAAAGTGCCAGCACTTCAGAAAGGAGGTGCCTCTGGAGGGACTGCTGATGTGGGCTGGGCGGCGATCAGTGTTCGCTGACTTTCAGGCTTCTGGTGCAGCCAGCCAAGGAGTGTGCCCAGGGACCGCCTCCCTCCCTCTCCAGCAGGGAGACTTGAGCTGTGACTGGAAGGCCACATCCTGCAGAGCGGTGTGTGCATGCCTCCGAATCAATAGGTGCCCGAGCAGGCGAATGTCCCAGACCATGCAGAGGTGACACAGACCAGGCCACGCCCCCGATGCCCCTGGGTGGGCAGCACTGAGGAGGGACCCAGCATAAGGACAGAGGGATCTGGGCTTAGAGAACTGCAAGAGAGAGAGAGAGAGAGAGAGAGAAGAGAGAGAGCAGGCACGGGCGGCGCCAGCCTCAGACCATGAAGCGGTACTCCTTCCCGTCGTGGGCCATCAGGATGATGTTGCGGTTGGATGTCCAGATGAGCCGGGCTAGTCGGAGGGTGCTGTGGGGGCCGGGGGAGGCCGGCTGCACAGGGGGCACCTGGTAGGTTTTAAAACAGCGCAGCTGGGGTGCCGAGTTCAGCATGCCGATGCTTCCCAGCAGCGAGGTGTCCATCTGCCAGAAGGAAATGTGGCTGTCTGTGTTCGAGTAGGTGGCAAGATAGCGCCCATCAGGAGCGAAGGCCACTGCAGCGATCGGGCCCTTGTGTCCATGGACTGCCTGACATTTTCCAGTCGGATGTCGTACAGGGCCACTGAACCATTGCGAGCTCCCACTGCTATCCTGTGACTCCGCTCATAATAGCTGACCATGTAGAACCTGCAGAAGGCTGGGAAACACTCCTGAAGACCTTTCTTTTTAACTAGAGATCCTCGAGGCAGTACATAATGATGTCCATAACCTCCACAAGAAGATCCACAACATCTGTGGGCATCTTTTCAATGCAAATTTCAATGATTCTCAGAATTTCCCTTTTAGCTCGTGCGAGAGTGGTCGTGTGTATATTCTGCTGCGACTGGGTGATCGCGGCCAGAGCAGTGTGTCTGTGGACCTCTTTGGCTGTGGTGGTGAGGAAGGTGGGTGGTCTGGCAGTGGCAATGAGGGAGAGGGCATGCCTGGCTGAGCTGGCAGAGTCAGCTGCTGGGCTCAGAGGCAGCCCCATTGTGATGTTGGCGAGCTGCAGAGTTCCAGCAGCCCCACGAGGACTGCAGACACATCCATGTAAGGCTCCCACACGGTGAACCCGCGTCCGATCAGATCAATGGCTGTTCTCCGGGTGGTACTGTGAGGAGGAAGCTTGGGGCTCGGGGGCTGGAGCAGAAGAAACATCAGTGCCTTGCAAGTATGTCTGGCCAGTAAGTAGTTGGATCCACCAGTAGTCAAACCAAATCCCTCAGGAATCTGACTAGAGCTTTGAGGTCTGTTCAACAGTTTAGGAGGTTCAATTTCAGCACCAAATTCAGCTCCTATGACTCCAGTGGTGATGTCATCTTCTGCAAGGTCATGCCCTTCCTCCTGGACTTTGGCTTCCGGTCTCCAGGCGGTGTCAGGAGCAGTGGTGATGGTCTGCATGGCTTCCGCTGAGACCCCAGGTGACATGACATGGTCCACGTACTGAGGTACATACGGAGCCCGGGCATTGATGGCTTCCTTCCGGCCCGCCTGCTCAATCCTTCGCAGCTCGGCCAGAAGCAGGGCCTGCGCGGCTTCTCTGACCTCCAAGCATCCATCCTGCCATCTCTGAGCGAGCATCTCTAGAAGTGGAGGCCGAAACTTGTCCAGTCCCAGCAGATCTGGCAGCATCACACAATGCATCGCAGCCAGCTGACTCCAGCCTGGTTTAATTTGTCCTTGCACAATATTTCTGGAAGTTGGAGGGGAACCCCGGGCATTAGAAAGGTCTGGGGTGCTTGGTCTAGGTGGCCTGGTAGGGGCCTTCTTCATATGATCACCAATAAAAGTTGCACTGGTCATACTCATCAAGGTATTTGCCAAAGAGATGACGGACAGGAGATGCTGTGTGGTGACGGCTCGAGACACCCCGTACGTGCCCTTGCCTACCCCCTCCGTTGCTGGAAGCTTCCTTTCTTCTTCCGCTTTCCTGTGTGACAGTGCACAGGCAGCCCGATTATAACCAGGAAGCATCAGTGACATATGACCTCTTCTCGATAAGAGGCCGAATGACACTGGACAGTGGGGCTTCAGCATTCCAAGACGATCGAGACAAACTTCGTCCAGAACTTCGTTTAAGCCCCAGGCATGAAGGCAGGACATGAACAACTTTGCAGTGTCCATAATCAAATTGTATTCTAACAGGGTCTGTTGTGGGTTCAATCAGCAAGATAGACCACCGAGTTAGGATTTAAATTTAAGAGCCTTTATTAAGCTGGCCAGCTGACTACAGCATGTCCCTCCTGTAAGGAGCCTCGTACTGCAGCCCCGACCGAGGGTACAGCAAAGCCTTTTATCTGCAACACTACAAAGTATTTCTAAAAAAAAAGAAAAAACAAACTGCAAAGCGGTTCATTAGCCGTTCCTGGTACTGGCAGAGTAAAAAGTTCACGTAAAATTTACAAGCAGGGTTTTTTTTTTCCTGGCTGGGTTTAATCATAACACATTGCTTTTCCATGTCAGGGTCTGTTAGGTTTGTCTTTATTGTTTGGACCACCAGGGAGTTATGAGAATATTTAGGCAGCCAAAACCGGTTTGGCTCGGTGGATAGATTAGCAATTTTTCTCTGCCATGGTCCCTGCCCCTCAGCCCACTCAGTAATTCTTCTCTGCCAGGCTCCTGCCCCTAGCACAGGTCAGTGGCTTCGATTTGCTGGCCCGATATTCAGGATCACTCTCCTCCCTTCTCTGCCTCATGGTCTCCTCGTCCTCCTCTTCCTCGTCGAGGAGGTGTCCTTGATGGTTTCTTTCACTTGTTGGAAGAGAACCACTGCTGTTTTCCAGTTAGAAAAGAGCCCCCTTTGTCTGCCCTGCCAGATGCTTTCTGCAAATTCTCAAATCAATGGGTTCCTTGCACTGTCCCAGGCCAGGAATTGAGCCCGCAACTGAGGAAGTGCCCTTGACCAGAATTAAACCTGAGACCCGTCAGTCCCCATACTGATGCTCTAGCCACTGAGCCAAACCTGCTAGGGATCAATGTTTCTGTTTTAACTCACTAAATGTGGGTTGGTTTTTGTGCAGCAATAGAAAACTGGAACATCCTCTAACATGTTATTCTGTTTATTTTATCGATTTTAGAGAGAAGGGAGAGAGAGAAATATCGATGTGAGAGAGCAAAACAAACATTTTTTTAAAAAAACAATCCAAACAAAAGTCTTTATGGAAAAACTAAAAAGATTTACTAAGCATTTAAAGTGGTTAAGGTTGCCCAGCCTAGTGGGGCTCAGTGGCTGAGCACTGACCTATGAACCAGGAGGTCACCATCTGACTCCGGATCAGGGCATATTTCCAGACAGGGCACATATCTGGGTTGCAGGCTTGTGGTTTTTGTTTATAACAAGCATATATTACTTTCATAATCATAAAAATAGAAATATTTTAAAGTTACAATTACTTACAGGGGTGGGCAAAAGTAGGTTTACCGCTGTCAGTATGTGAAACAGTTTATTCTTGTATTTATTAATGATTGTATTATTTATTTGTGGTGCAACTGTAAACCTACTTTTGCCCACCCAGTAGATGCAAGGACTGGCAGCCAGCACAGAAACGTTCAAAGCTGATATGTTACAGTGGTTGTTGTTAAATCAAATTCATTATTAAGGCTGATTGTGTCAAAAGAAAATTTCTAAAATTTTAATGTTTCTGTTTTATTTTTGTTTTTAGTGTTAGTCCTCACCGGATGATATTTTCTCCATTGATTTTCAGAGAGAGTGGAAGGGAGAAAATAGAGAGAGAAAGATCAATATGAGTGAGACATCAATTGGTTGCTTGCACTGTCCCAGGCCAGGAATTGAGCCCGCAACTGAGGTACGTGCCCTTGACCAGAATAAACCCTGAGACCCGTCAGTCCCCATACTGATGCTCTAGCCACTGAGCCAAACCTGCTAGGGATCAATGTTTCTGTTTTATTTTTGTTTTTACTGTTAGTCCTCACCGGATGATATTTTCTCCATTGATTTTCAGAGAGAATGGATGGGAGAAAATAGAGAGAGAAATATCGATGTGAGAGAGGAACATTGATGGATTGCCTTCTGTATGTGCTATTTTACTTTATGTAACATTACAACCATCAAGGTTCAAGTTTATCATCTTTCCTCTGAGTCAGCACCCTCAATTAAATATGACCTCCATGTCTATCTTATCTATTTCTATAAATGATTCCTTGGAATAGATGAAGGTTAGTTTTAAAAAAATCACCAAAAAGGAAAAGGTGATTAAAAGGAACCCAAAGAAGGAAGAAACAATGGGAGAAATGCTGAAGAGTTACAGATATCCAATTGATTAGACAGTATTTACCCTGAAAGAAAAGAGGAAAATATGTTTGCCTCCCTAAGGGAGCATATGGGTGATGCTTAAAAATTGTGGCAATATCCTTCTGCATAGAAACACTACTTCTAAGAATACTACAGAAATATTTTATGTATTTATGTGGAAATATATGTATATAAGGAAATTAATTGTATTTAAAATAGTAACATATTAGAAGAAACCTAAATGCCAACTAACAGAGGAATGATAAAAGACATATGGTGATATGCGGTACATCCATGTGTGGAATAATGTTAGCATTAAAAAGAATAAATATGTGCCCTAACTGGTTTGGCTCAGTGGATAGAGCGTCAGCCTGCAGACTGAAGGGTCCCAGGTTCAATTCCGGTCAAGGGCATGTACTTTGGATACTGACATGGAAATATATATATACAGGATGTGATCCACTTTAGTAAAATGAAATCCATGTGTGTGTAATATATATATATATATGTGTGTGTGTGTGTGTGTGTGTATATTGTGTGTGTGTGTGTGTATCTGCAAGAATAAACTCCAAATCATTAACAAGGGAGGCTTCTAGGAAAATTAGAATTGAGGTATGGGTAGGGACATTTGTTTATCAGCTGAGTTAAATCTCTATTACACAGGAGAATAAATAATCAGCCATGCCAAGAAGACTAGCATAGAAAGCCTACATACAGCCAAAATAAACAACCAGTTGATTAGCTTAGTAACTAAACGAAGAAAATAACAAGGCACAAGGACCACACGGTGATGGAGAATATCATGAAGAAAATGCAGTATCACTGTGGTTAGGGTATAATTGTCTTTGGTGCTCAACTCCCATGTGTCAGTTATCTGCATTCGGATTCCATCACTGCCCTGAGTCTCAATTTCCTGCCAAGTGTGATGGTGAAATGAGATAATATTGTAAAGCTCAGGGTAATATGATTCTTCATGACATTTCCCTGCCTAACTACTTGCCAACTCTGTAAATTCAGAGATGAGATCAAATAGGACCATACCAATGTGAATGCAAAACTTGATGAGTAGTTAGCGGACTCTGGGAAAACATTTGTTTTTAAATATATTTTTTATTGATTTCAGAGAGGAAGGGAGAGGAGCGGGAGAGATAGAAACATATATAATGAGAGAGACTCACTGATTGGCTGCCTCCTGCACACCCCCTCCTTGGAGTTGGCATGTGCCCTTGAACAGAATTGAACCCAGGACCCTTCAGTCTGCAGGCTGATGCTCTATCCACTGAGCCAAACTAGCTAGGACTGGGGAAAGATTTTTGAAAGAAGCTAGAATGAAATATTTTTGAACGTTACTTCTAAAGCCTGGGAAAAAAGAAGAGAGTGAAGGAAAGGACTCACACCCTGAAGGAAAAGGAATTAGCAACTTAACCTAAGGATCTTAATTGAGTTTCCCCTTTGGTAGAAAATTTCAAGATACGAATGCCAGCATGGCTCAGTAGTTGAGTGTCAACCTATGAACCAGGAGGTCACCATTTAATTCCTGATCAGAGCACATGCCTTGGTTCCGGGCTTGATCCCCAGTGTGGGGTATGCAGGAGGCAGCTGATCAATGATTCTCATCATTGATGTTTCTATCTTTCTCTCCCTCTCTCTTCCTCTCTGAAATCAATAAAAATATATATTTTAAAAAAGAAATGGAAGCCCTAACTGGTTTGGCTCAGTGGATAGAGCGTCAGCCTGCGGACTGAAAGGTCCCAGGTTCAATTCCGGTCAAGGGCATGTACCTTGGTTGTGGGCACATCCCCAGTAGGAGGTGTGCAGGAGGCAGCTGATTGATGTTTCTCTCTCATCGATGTTTCTAACTCTCTCCCTTCCTCTCTGTAAAAAAATCAATAAAATATATTTTTAAAAAAGAAAGAAATGGAAGCTTCAAAAGGATTCATCAAAAGAGGTGGTCAGCTGTAGAAGCAATAATTAAAAACAGTGGGGCATGAAGAGAAGTGCTCTGAAAGAGGTCACATCTAATGGTATGAGGTCTAATTAAACCAGGCATCAGATACAGTATTGTGAGAACTACTGAGTCAGTATTTGACAGGTTGTTTTTTTTAACACTTATAAAAAACAGGAAACACTTAAATCCACATTTTGCAAAAGCAAGGTTAACATGGAATTTAATTGTTCATAGAAACTACCAGGAATGATAAAAAATATTGTTGGGAAAAAAATATTGTTAGAATTTCTTATGGCAAAAAATCAGTTTAAAAAAACTAGAAACAGCTCTAGCCAGTTTGGCTCAGTGGATAGAGCATCAGCCTGCAGACTGCAGGGTTTTATTTGGTTCAAGGGCACATGCTTGGTTGCAGGCTCCATTCCCAGTAGGGGCTGTGCAGGAGGCAGCTGATCAATGATTCTCTCTCATCATTGATGTTTCTATCTCTCTTCCCATCTCCCTTCCTGTCTGAAATCAATAAAAATATATTTTTAAAAAAGAAGTAAAAAACTCTCCGGCCTAATTTAAAAGGACTCAGGAAACCCAAAGTCCTCCATAGAAATCACAAGGCAATGGAGCAAAAGAAGGAAGTAACCAAGGCAAACCCAAGGGATGAAGAAAGCACAGATAACAAAATCATAGCCATAAATGAGTAACAATTCAATTCCTCTGAAAATGGGAGGGTCATTGACTCAACTCAAGAATAAAGCCCAGTGCCATAGAAACCACAAACACGGCCAAGAACAAAGTTGCAGGCACGTAAGCACGCACGATTTAAAGAGAAGTGCCAAAGACTGTCCCCTGCCACGGGCACTTACTCAGCTTGTCATCAGATAAAGATGATTAATTAAAAAGACCCGAAGCCTGCAAACAGCTGACTTGTCAGAGCCGGTGGTTTCACCCCACAGTCTTTCAGGCCTCGCAAGTGACCCTTGGGCCCATGATGTAACAGACACCCTGCCCAGGCTGCTCAAGGGTCTTCTAAGGGTCAGGGGGTAGAATTATAGTTGCCTGGAAGTGGCTGGCCCCTCCCTCTCCTTGTTCCTAGGAAGGAGCTGCAGCCAAAGTCTTTCTGATAACGGAGCGCGCCTTCTGCCTTGGGATCCCGGCCACCGCTTATGCGCTTCGCTGTTTGGGTCTGAAAGTCACAGGAGGGCTGTGACATTTTTAGTCATTTTCTTAATGTCCAAAAGTGATACAGGATCATGGTTTAAAAAAATTTTTTTTTAATCACTAGAGGAATTTAGACAGTAAAAAATGAAAGTCCTATAGACAATAGCATGGTGGTTACCTGAGGGGAATGAAGGTGAGGGCGGTCGAAGAGGGTATAGGGAAAATAAATGGTGATGGAAGGAGATTTGACTTGGGATGGTGAACACAATACAATATACAGATGATGTACTGTAGAGTTGTACATCTGAAACCTATATAATTTTATTAACCAATGTCACCCCCAAAAATTCAATAAAAAAGAAAAAGTAATTTTAAAAACAGCCCTCCTCTTCCCATCTCCTCAAAAACACAAAATCCCAAAATCATCTCCTCCAGAGTTAACTACTGTTAACAGCTTGGTGTCTATCCTTCTCGACATTTTTCTCCAAACGTATGTATGTATGTGCATGTTGGGGAGGGGAGAGGGAATCTGGACAAAGTAACCTCTGTACCTCAGTATTCTCTGCTTTAAAATGGGGGAAATGATATTAATCCCATGGGGTTATTGTCAGGGTAAAATGAGTTAAGGTATCTGGCATTCTCAGAAGTGTCTGGCCCATAATAAGTACTTGGGGTTAGCAGTTATGATTATTCTCTCATTCTTTTACACAAAACCTTAGCATTCTACTGCGTAAATGACAGCGATACTGAGGAGGTTGTACTGACCCCATCACAGATGCCCAATAACACATACAAATTAAATGGCTCTCCTAAAGTTAGTGAGAGGCTGAGCCCAGAACCCAAGACTCTGCTTCCGGTCTATTGTTGTTCTTACCACACCCCAGGGTCTCCCGCACCGGCCCCTCCCCCCTCCCCAAGCTCCCTTAAAGCTAGAGAGGTTTGGAGTGGGCAGCTGGTCCCACACCTTGTTCTTCAGTGAGATCTAGCTCGGTTGCCCCATCTTATTTGGACCCTAGACACCTCTGATGGGTCTCTGCGGCCTGAGGCTCTAGGCCTAGGTGAGCCCTCCTGCTGCCGTGATATCTGGATACGTCCCTCCTGGTCCCTGGGGCTCGGTTCCCCCTCCTACACAATAAGTCACGCCGAGGCTGCCCATCACTCTGGGTTAGCTCAGACTGACTGTCAGGATGGCATTGGCTCAGCGTTAAAAAGTGAGGTCTGGCTACTCATCAGGCTATTGACATTTCCAGAGCTTCTTCTGTGTGTGCCAGGGGCTGTGCCGGCCCATGAGAGATGCCACCATAATGTAGGTGTGAGGCACAGCCATGGCTCTGGGAGTCCCTGTCTGTGCTCCTCGGCACAGGGCCTCCTCTGGGTGGTCAAAGGGGCAGAGCAGGACGGGCAGGGAAGAGGCAGCACCTGAGGGCAGTTACTGGGTTCTCACTCCTCTTTCCTGCCTGGCCGATGGGTCTACTTCTAGGACCATATTCCTTGCCTGGCAGGGTTAGGGAAGAGTGGGGGATGCTGGGTCAGGGCCAGGCGGAGGCCTTTTCTGCCACCCCGGGAGCTTCTCACATCCTTCCAAGCACCTGTGCAGACTCCAGGCGCAGCAGGAAAAGTCTTGGGGATCATCCATCCTGTTCATTTACCTGAGGAAGAGGTGAGGTTTGCTGCGGGAGAGGCACCACTGAGTGGTGAGGGACCGCTGAGCTCTGAGTTCACTAATAAGGAGGCACAGGAGCTCATTAAGCACAGTCATGGTGCCCTTCACCGCGCTAAGGACCTCGAAATCGCTTCATTCTGTGCCTATGACAACCCTGAGATGGATATTATTTTTCCCACTTCAAGGATGAGGAACCTGAGGCTTAAAGAACTTGAGTTGTCAAGATCATTGAAAATAGAGTAGCCTAATGTCTATCTACAGCTTTCTTACTAGCGGGTGCCCAAGACATCCAAACATCCTGTTGTGGCAGAATGCACGGGAGAACCACCAGCCAGCACTCTGAGGGAGGGAAGTTTAACCTTTATTCCGCAGATCTGCTAATCCAGGGAATTACGAATCCAAAGCCTGATCTGAACTGGGGGGGAGGCTCTGATTTACATATCTCCTCCTGTGGCGGCCCCTGAGGGTTCCTGCAGGTCCGCCCACGTCAGTCTTGGCAGGGACCTGGGGCCCGTGCTCAGCAGCCCCACCCAAGTCAGCTGCGGCGGGGCTCTGGGGTTAAGCTCTGCAGCCCCTCCCAAGACAGTCGGAGTGGGGAAGAAAGACTCCAGTTTTAACCAGATACTGAGTAGGTTGCAAGCCCCCACATTTTCCTTTTCAATCCCACTGGCCTCTTCTTTTACCACCGTTTCCAAATGCAGGAGAGCTTTCCCTCTAGTCTGACCCATGACAAGACACGTGCAGGATGGCAGAAACTCTGCAGTCAACCATCCCCGCAAGGTCTGTCTTCCCTTTGGAAGCTTAAATCCCTCTGGAGCCCTGTTCTGGGAAAAGGCAGGATGACTTTAGGGGACCACTGAGCAGGGTAATAGGTGTTACTCATTGTTCTAGCTTCAGGTGTACAGCAAGATGTGGGATTTTTAAAAAATAGATATGTTTTTATTGATTTGAGAGAGAGAGAAACATCGATTGGTTGCTACTCACACCCCAGGCATGTGCCCTGACCAGGAATCAAACTGGTGACTTTTTGGTGCGTGGAACGGTGCTCAATCAACTGAGCCACACCGGCCAGGGCAAGATGTGGGACTTTTGCATGTGGCACCAGGGAAGCCAAGTCTGGGGTAGACTCATAAGAGCTCTGGTGAAGCCTGTCTGTTCCTGTGCTGAAATCCCAGCTGCTTCCTTGAACCTGTCTCCAGTCTCCAAAGGCCCCAGATGAGTCACTTTATTCACTGGGCCCAAAATATACTATTTCCTTTTCTTCTTAGACTTTTCCTCATTCCTCTCCCTCAGGTAATCTGTTGTCCTTCATTCTGCTTACTGATAACAGCTTTCTGCATAATTCTTTAGAATCATCAGTCCTTGATACTGTCAATACTGGCAGTCTCATTCCGTCCCACGGAACAGGTGACAACGGAGATGACTGACATTAGCATTCCTGGAAGCACACAGCACAAACATGCAAACACACTCGAAACGATATTGTTAGACCACGTAAGCACAGCATCCTATATAATAAAGAGGTAATATGCAAATTAACCCTCATGCCCCCACAAGATGGCTGCCTGCAACCAGGCCAGCAGGGGGGTTAGTGAGGGGCAACCAAACAACTGAACAGCAGGCTGCATGGGGCAACCAGGTTGGCAGGGGCGTTAGTGAGGGACGACCAAACGACTGAACAGCAGGCTGCATGGGGTGACCAGGCCAGCGGAGAGGCTGTGAGGGGTGACCAGGCCAGCAGGGGGGTGGCAGTTAGAGGCAACCAGGTCGGTGTGTGTGGGGGGGTGCAGTTGGGGACGACCAGGCTGGGGGGGGGGGCAGTTGGTGGCAATTAGGCTGGCAGGAGGGCAGGAGGGGCTATTAGGCAGGCAGCCAGGTGAGCAATTAGGAGCCCCCGGTCCAGGATTGTGAGAGGGATGTCCCACTGCCGGTTTAGGCCCAATCCCCGGGGATCGGACCTAAACCGGCAGTCGGACATCCCCCGAGGGGTCCCAGATTGGAGAGGGTGCAGGCTGGGCTGAGGGGACCCCACCCTCCATGCACAAATTTCGTGCACCAGGTCTCTAGTTAATATATATGTGACAAGAGATTAAAAAGGTAATCTGACAATTATATTTGAATCACTCACTCAGAAGACCAAGTTCCTAGAGTCCTACAAGTTGCTAATCTCTTGAGGTCCAGAGAATCCCAAATTTGTATCTACATAACTACTCCAGTTTATTCTATGCCACATGGGTTTGCATCTACTTGAGAGGCCAGAGCTGATAAAGGAACATTCTATATATACCACCTTCACTTCCTCTTACCGGTAGTTACTTATTAAAGTTTGGTGAATGATACAGAGTCCCCTGGCGTTCAGGCTTGGCAGAGTGGACAGAGTCTTCCAGTACAAGCTCATTGACGGGGTTCATGGCTCCACAGTACCCCACCCACAGTTCCTGTGAACCCCATGCCACCCCATGCCAGTCCCGGAGCTGGAAGGGACCACTGAGTTCACTAATAAGGAACTAAGGCCTGAAGAAGGGGTGATCTGTCCAAGATGGTGAAGCCCAAGCCTCCAGCTCTCCTAAGGTTGGCCTGAAGCCAGAGAGCCTGTGGCTTCATGGCACCCCTGAAAGGTGCCCGGACTTTATAGTCCTCCCACATTGTACATGTCATGGGGCACCCCCAACCCCAGATTTTCTTAGTCTCAATATTAATATTTTGTTTTTTTATCTAACCAAGTCGCTTTTAAGATGTATATACCCTTCAAACCTAACTATTTTCATTATAAATATAACATATCTTCAGGCAATACAGAAGGAGCATAAAAATACATGCACAAGGTTAGTCATCACAACTTTATCATAAGACCAAGGCCTATACACTATCCAAATAACCAAAATATTGTGATTTGCATTATAAATGATAGTACATCCACACAATGGGATATAGTCATTATAAATGATGTTGTATAGCCCTGGCCAGTGGTTAGAGTAGCAGCCCAAGCACCGAAGGGTCCAAGGTTCCATTTCCAGTCAAGGGCACATGCCTGGGCTGTGGGTTCACTCCCCATCCCCTGGTCTCCCCTGGTCAGGGATCATGCAGTAGGCAATCAGTCAATGTGTCTCTCACATCAATGTTTCTCTTTCCTCTCTTCCTTCCACTCTGAAAAGCAATGGGAAAATATCCTCTGGTGAGGATTAAAAAACAACAAAAAAAGTCACGTTTTTTCTAGATAATTAGGAAAATTAAATTTGCTTTGATGTGGTGTGAGATGATATGAAGGAATTATTAATTTTATTAATGGGAAGTATGATTGTTTAAATGAAAGTTCTTATCTGTTATGAGTGAAAATGGAAAATCAGTAGGTGAAGTAATTCTTACTTCTGATTATAATTATACATTTTATCTGTATAGAAATGCATGGGGGGAAGCTAGAAGGAAGTACTTCAATTTAATAGCATCCTTGGAGAACAGGTTATGGCTGGTTTTATCTTCTTTGTACTTATCTGTCTTTATTATCACCATGTGCAAACTTGTGTGATAAGGAAAAGTACAGTCGCCACTATCTCCTGGGGAGCAGAGCACTGTGAACAGCTGACCTGAGGAACCGATGGGGATTCCTGCCGGGAAGAGGCAGGCTCTCCAGGAAGCTGGCGGCTGGTGGTTTCCTGCACACAGAGCCTGTGAGTTCACCGTGGCATGCACAGGGCTTCAGCACCACCCTCCTGAAGCCTGGATGGAGCCGGTCCCAGGGAGCTGCCTCGGGGCGGGAAGGGGGCAGTGCCTGGACCAGAATAAGCCACCTTCTTTCACAGCTCCCTTCTCTCTGTGGCTGACCTGCTGCACCCCCACCCAGCCGGCTGTGCCTCTGCCTCCTGTTCTGTGTGGAGCACAGAGAGGCCAGTCAGTGACCACCAGTGGAGACCTCCCTGGCTCAGCTCTGGGCTGTGCAGAACGCCTCGGGACCACACCTGGGAGGCTGAGGCAAAGGCGCAGAACCAGGTGATACTCAGGACACAGGTGCTTCCATAGGCTGTCCGTCCCACCCCGGGCCACCCCTTCACACACACATGGGATTGGAACTGAAATCCAAGAAGGCCTCTCACACCTCAATCCAAAGAGGTTCTCAGTCCCCAGGGCTTGAGGGTGATGGGAACTCTGTAAAACTCCTTAAGATCATCTAGCCATGATTTTCAACCTTTTTCATCTCACGGCACATGTAAACTAATTACTAAAATTCTGCAGTACACCAAAAATGTATTTGTTGCCAAGCTGACAAAAAAATAGGTATAATTTTGATTCATTCATGGTTATCGTTGTGTTGGCTGTTATTTTTTTAATTTGTCAATCTAAGGGAAAAGAGGTCAGTGCCCCTGACTAGTCAGGTATTGCATGTTTTAAAAATTCTTGCAGCACATTGATTGAAAATTGCTGATCTAGCCCAACACTGCCATTTAGAAGGGAGAAAACCAAGGCTCGGATTGAAGTGACTTGGCAAATCACACAGTGAGTTGATGGTGGGTCCAGGTCAGACAGACCTAGAAATCCTGACATTGAATCCTTTTTTTTAAAGTTTATTTTATTTTTTTTAAATATATTTTTTATTGATTTCAGAGAGGAAGGGAGAGGGAGAGATAGAAACGTCAGTAAGAGAGAATCATTGATTGGCTGTCTCTTGCACACACCCCCACTGGGGATTGAGCCTGCAACCTGGGTATGTGCCCTGACCAGGAATTGAACTGTGATCTCCTGGTTCATAGGTAGACAGGCTCAACCACGGAGCCACACCGACTGGGTTGGCATTGAATCATTTACATCTGCCTCTCATAGGCCTCATGGGTCCAAGACCAGAGGACAGAGGCTTCTTCCCACCCAGTAACCACAAGAAGTTCCCACAGAGGGTGAGATTCCGCGAGCAATCTCTTGGCAAGAACAGCATCCATATATCCCATGCCACTGTCAGCTGCCCAAGGAAGAACCTCAATGTCTGACTCAGTCGGGGCTTTAAGGGGAGAGGGAAGGGGGGCTGAGGGGTGGAGGCTGTGGGAGCATCACTGTGCAGTTCCAATATGGCAGTGGCTGCGCCAGGAAACATCTGCTGCTGTTTAGAAGGCACTTCCCTCTGGCGACGAACTCCGAGAGCCAAGCCTCCTTCTGCATCCTGTCCTTCCTGAGCCCTGGAGGACCTGGGTGTGTGGAGGGGGACAGGGATGGTGGAAATCTGCCTGCCGTCAAGGGATGTGGGCCCTGCCGTGTGGCTTCTGTACGCCAAGCCTCAGCTGAGATCATGTGCACATTTCTGGGAAAAGGCGAATATCCAATCCTATCTGCTTCCCCGTTCTTAACTCTGGGCCAGCTAACTTCCTGTTGCCCCCCTTTGTTCTCCCAGAGGGAGCAAAACAGGAGCCAGGAAGGGAGAGGCAGGACTGTGCTGTACAGTAGGACTGGCACGGCCTGAGAACCGGGACTTGGGAGGCCAGAGGTGACTTCACATCAGCATTTGCTGTAGCAAAGGTGGACAGCAAGTAGGAGTTTCCAGAGCTGGGTCCGCTTTTTCCTTTGACATCCATGTTGCAACCTTCCCCTTCCACCCTCTATTTGTCTGCGGGGCCCTTCTTCCCAGCTCTCCACCCTTACTCCCTACCCAGTGCTGGGAGTGTCGGCTGGGTGGGGTCCTAAGTGTTGACTGAAAGTGAACCAGGTGTCAGGCACCAGTGACAAAGCACACAGGCTTGTGGGGAAAGCACACAAAGCTTGTTAAATTCATGGGAAATTAATATTTTGGTTCCGGGACTGAACAATATTTATTGAACGCTTAGGGGTGGTGTGAGGAATGAGTTCTTCGTGATCAGGGTATTGCCCCGCCAGGTAGGCACTGGGATGAGTTCTCGGGCTTCCTGCAGCCCCTTTGAAGCAGAGGATGTGGCGTCAAGGGAGCCCGGGAACACTGACTCGGGCCCCCTCACCACCCCAAGGACTGACTTGGTGGCCCACCCACACCATCTCTTGCCACCCTCTCCGCCCCTGCTTGGGAAGCTGTGAAATCACTGCAGCTTAGAGCCCCTCGGGGGATTTGGAAATGGAAAGTATTCCTTGAACTGCTGTTTCATCTTCCAGAGTTGCCCGTTTGGCAGGCATCGCAAAGCCCATTTAACAGGCCAGGAAACCGAGGCTCCATTGACATAAGAGACCCAGCCCAATTATTACTGTGTAATAAGTGGCACGTCTTTATCCTCGGTATTCCTGGCTTTCCAGGGGTCCCCTCTGCTCCTCAGCCCCTTGCAGGTTGAGTGGCCCCCTGGCTCCACCAAATCAGAGGAAAAGTGGCTACTTGGGAGCTTCACACAGTGAGTCCGCCTCCTTCAGCATTTCTATTGCTCCACTAAGCTGGAAGGAGAGGTGTGTGTGCTTTTTTTGTTTTGTTTTAAATATCTTTTTATTGATTTTGGAGAGGAAGGAAGAGATAGAAACCTTAATGATGAGAGAGAATCATTGATTGGCTGCCTCCTGAACACCCCACACTGAGGATGGAGCCCACAACCTAGGCATGAGCCCTGACCAGGAGTCAAACTGTGATCTCCTGTTTCATAGGTTGATGGCTCAACCACTGAACCATCCAGCTGGGCTGGAAGGAGAGTTTTGATAGAAAGCAGCCAAGAGTCTGGCCCTAGAGCTAAACAGAACTCAAAGCAGGCATAGTGGGCGATGTGACTACTAAGTGTGTGTAGACGGAGTTTCAAGATCCTACCCTCCTCCAGAGATGACATAAGAAAAGTAGTGTGTGCCCGGTCAGTGTGGTTCAGTGGTTGAGCATTGACCCATGCACCAAGAGGTCAGGGCACATGCCCAGGTTACTACGGGCTCAGTTCCCAGTAGGGGCCATGCAGGAGGCAGCCCATCGTTGTTTCTTCCTCGTTGACGTTTCTATCTCTCTCTTCCCTTCCCTTTGTCTCTATCTAAAATCAATAAAAACATACATATTTTTAAAAAGCTCTAAAAAAAAAAGGTAGTGTGTGACCTGAGCAAATTAACCAATTTCTCCATTTCCTTAGCTGTAAAATAATCACATGTATTTGGCTTACTGTAAGAGATCATTAATGTTAACTTCTGACAGTCAATGAAATCATACTCGATGCACAAAATGTGCGGCTTTCAAAAATCTTGGACCTCCCCTTTGTGAAAAGATAAACCTAAGCCCATTCCTCCTTAAACAGAGGCAGAAATTATGACAGCAGCCTGGCACTACAAGCAGAATTTATTGCCCAAAGCAGGTTGAGGAATTCCTGGTCACAGTTTTAAATGGTCACAAGAAAATCAGAACCTCTTCAAAGCCACCCTCCACCCCCAGCTGGAGTGAGGGATTAATGGCTGCAGCCCAAGTTAAGTCACAGCTGCTATATCCTCATTTCTGAATAATAATCTTAAAGTCACAAATGGGCATAATGTGATTGACTCTTACACAGTAAACTTAAAATAAGGTCACAATTTTAGAGAAATTGTTCATATAGAAAGACATCAAGAGTCTTAACTGGCCAAGGAGGGGACGGTTTTCTGTTTATGGTTACCAGAATTACATGGAATTGTATAATAATCCTGTGGAGTTTGAGCCTAGAAGGGGATGCTATTCCTGTGGTGCATCAACCAAACCCTCCTGGCTGATCAAAGGCATGATTTAAGGTCTCCCGTGAGGGCCCCTGTGACTCTCCTTAGGCAGGCATCTCCTGGTTGCCTGTGACAAAGAAGTCTGCAGTGGCTGGGGGTGGGGGTCGGGGGTCGGTTAGGAAGGTTGCTATTCACCTTGCAAACACAATTCTCAGGGGTTGAAAATGAGGCAGACTTCAGTGTTGAGATGTTCCCTGACTATTTCTACATTTGAGGAATACAAGTTGGTTTGATCTCATGTGGAATTTTGGTTTTATAATTACCCTAGACCCAGAAGGCCAGTTCCTTATTCTCCCTTTGTCATCAAACCAAATAGCACCTATGTCTAAAAACACTGTGCTCTCAGCTAAAACTGCTGACAGCCCCTCATCCCAGGTCCCGAGGTGCAGATTTTCCTGAAAATCAGCTTCGGGACCAGTGACGTCTTGATAAAGTTGTCTCTTCATAACTCAGCCTCCCCAGCCCCCACCTGACCAGTCACGATGGAAGCAGGAACTCAAGGGATAGATTTCTTCCTCACTTGACTCGGCAGAAACAGGTCATTCTGACTACAAGTTTCTCCAAACTGTCCCTGTTTGTGTGTTTAAGGCATACCAACTGCTCTGTGTAAGGCTCTCTGCTTATAATGAATTATTTTAATCACCCTTACTACTTAAAAGAAACTTCTGCCTTAAAGCCCACCCTTGCCTAGCCATTTAGCCCTGAGATGCTGAGAGGGTGGGAATGAGGGCAGAGCCCAACTAACATCAGGGATTCTGGTCATTGGGGTCGCACTTGATCATGACTTTCAGACCCAAACCCTTTTTGGATGTTTCAAAGGCCTCCAGCGCTTTCTCCAGAGGAAACCTATGGGTCACTAAAGACTTGACATTCACAGACTTGGATGCAAGCATTGAAATCGCCATCGGCCATCTGTAAAAAAATCACAAGTGTTACATTCAACCTTCAGGAGGAAAGGGCCAGGCCCCCAAATGTACCAAGCACATCAGCTTGGCCATGTTCACTGACAGCACTATGGTTCTGCCAGGTCAATTCTACAAACCAAAAATGGAGGGAATGATCTTAGAACTTGTCATTTGGGAGTTCAGAGGCTGTTCCCAAATGCCCACCGGCCCCTCTTCAGTGTCTGTTGTGAAGCCTAGAACTCTTTTGGCATGAAGGCATGGGGCCTGTGGAGGCCGCTGTGAAAAGGCAGATCAGCCTCAGGGAGGCAGGCCAGGATAATCCAATCACACCCCTAGCCGCAGAGCCTGAGAGAGTTTACCGGAAAACTGGCACTCTGGTGAGGGAAGGGTTAGACTCTAAAGGTGCGAGTAAGGGACACTGAGGAACATGGCAGAGCTCCCAGGGGAGAGGGCGCGGACACAGAGTGTGGGCTGAGGCACAATAAGTCTCTCTCACTTCCCAGAGTGGGCCCTGGGGCTCTGGAGTGAGAGGCAAGGGACTTGAGGAGTTCTTGCTGTTGTCCTTTCCCTCCTTCTTCCCTTTGAAGAGGGAAAATGGTCATCAGGCCACTTAAGTAAATGGAAAATAGAGGGCCTGGCAGATACCCAAGAAGAACATGTTCTAAAATCCCCTTCCTTCCTTCCTTCTTCCCTCCCTCCCTCCCTCCCTTTCTTTCCACCTTCCCTTCACAAAGTCCTCCCTCCCTTCCTCTGCCATCTCTGCCCTCCTGTTCTTTTACCAGGAATGAATCCTCTCTTTGGACCTCTGTCATGTCGCATGGCTATCCATGTGACCACAGATAGCTCGTCATGAATAAATAGGCAGAGACTCTTAGTCCCAGAGGCCTGCCCTGGTCTTGTTGGCCACTCGCCACCCCACTCACCCACAACATACTCACGTGTTGCAGTATCGAAACACGCCCTTGATATCCACTTCGCGGATGGCTGCATGCACTAGGGGCACATTGACCATCTCGGAACCCAATCCTACAAGCATCAGGGTCCCACCAGGACAAGTGGCCTGAAGAGGAAGTAAGAACAAGAAAACCTGAAAGATAAGAAAATGCAGACTTCCCGCTCATGGCAGTGTTACCAATATCTTCTGACTGCATCAGGCGAGTATCCAGAAATTACAGGAATGATTTTCTCTATTCTGCTCAACTCTTCAACATGGTGACCAAACTCAACAGAGCAGCTGAGTAAACATCATCTTCCTTAAAAATCCTGAAATAATACACTCCACCACGGGAGGACAAGCAAAATGGGAGCATTTTCGCTGTCCACAACGTCCCGTGAAATAGCCAAGGTCCTCCAGACCCCAGTGAGAATCTCCCCTACAAACAACATTGATCTTTAGCAATCCTGGCATGTCTTTCAACGCTTTACTAACTCATACCAGATGTTGGCTTCAGCTACTTCCTCATCTCAGCGCCTGCTCCTCCTCCAGTGTGCCCACCCACAAGACAGGACTTTTGTCAAAACTCTAAGGAACCACCCTCTTGTGGCGGGGGGCGGGGGGGGAGGGACTATTACGCACTATACAAATGAGGACTACTGGAAGTTTGTGGTTTAAAAACTGCCTCATACGTGCAAGCTGGCATTTAGAAATATCTGTTCCAGAAACATTCATCCCGATAGTATTGGTCATAATGGATTTTGTCTTCCTTGAACATCTATCTGCCTTATCAGTTCCCTCCTGGAGTAGGCCAGAGAGTGCAATTTCTCTTGACAATCTCCACATAACTCCTGTGTTGCGCCTGCTCCGGAGAAGCAGAAAAATGTTGCTGTATCCACTGGAAAAGTGGGAGCGAGAGGTCAAAGTTGTGAGTGAGCCACAGAAAACTGAGAAATGTTCTAGGAAAACTGCTTCCCCACTATTTCCTCTTCACCTGGTGAGGAGGGAGAACACCCTCACACTGGCCATCCCAGTTTGCTGGCCACAGGCGAATGCTTGGGCTACCTGATCGCTGTTTCATCGGTGTGACCTCTGCACGGAGATGACATCAATTCTACCCTACGCATTTGCCACTTCTCCTCATGAACATTACCTACTCATGATCTGGCAGGAAAAGGACTCTCAGGTATGCCCATAAAGGTGCCTCCACCTAACCTGCCTGCTGATGGGGCAGCCTGTAGCATTCTACAGCACCCGTCATGCATGATGGCTCCACCTCCACTCAGGAGAGGCTCAGGCCTCAGGCCTGGTGAGGCTCTTGGGTCACATTTACCTTCACGCTCACCTCAGGTAGCCTGGTAACTGGGACCCCACTGTGAACAGCTGGAGATGCCAGCTGTTCCCAGCTGCTCTTCAGGCAGGAGAAAAGAGGAAGGAAAGCCTCGAGTTGAGAAGCCATGCCTTTTACTGCCTCTCTGTGCACTGGGGTGGGGATGGGGGCGACGGTGTGCTTGATCTACCAACAACTTGAAGACAATAGACGTACCTCGCTCACTATCATAGACCTCGAAGTGCCCAAGACATGTCATGAACTGACTGATCATACCCATCACCTCTGAGTTTTGGTTTCTCTGGGTCCCGATGCGAGGGTGCCATCTGTTCCTTCCTCCTGTCACCATTTAATCTGCCCCTGATGCCATGGGCATCTTGGTAGGAGGAGGGCTTGGCAGCTCTGCCAGGTACCGGGCCGGAGGGCCATGCCACACTGACCTCAGGGGCCAGCTTTCCCTGGGATGTCTTGCGTGGTTCGAAGTGCCCTTGTGTGTGACCCAGCTGTGACTCAGAGGGAAGGAGGAAGCCCAGCTGCTGTGGGGAAACAGTCTGGGAGGCAGGGCAGGAGTCCCAGTGGTGGCAGGTGCAGCCGGGCTCTCCCCAGCCCCACCCCTCCCGCCTGAGCATGACTGCCCACGGGCTTCTTGTTCTTTCTTTCCCTTCCTCTCCTAAGCGGTCGACAGAGTAAGGAAAGCACAGGCATCGGGGAAGTGTGCTCAAGGCAAGTCACTAGACTGCTCGTAAAACGATGACTCATTTCAAGGCTACTGTGCAGACTGGGGATATCATGTTTATAAAACACCTAGCAGAAGCCCTGGCACACGGGGAGGCTTGGGACCTGGCACGTATTTTTTGTCTCCTCTTTTCCTCATACTTTGACATGTCAATGCCACTTCCCCTCTCCACCTCCCTGCCAACTTCTCATAAATTACAGGTGAGTCCAAGAGGGACTTACCAGGTACTGATAGCGTATCCCCTCCTAATTCTGGAAGAGGACAACAGTAGCCAACTGTGACCCTGAAAACTCAACTTTGTGACTAACTGAACTATTGGCTGTCACTTTCTAAATGACTTAGAGACCACAGTTTTCCTCAATAAAACAGGATAAGAGTTTCCCACACTTAAGACACGCTTCCCTGTTCCTCCTAATGATCCTTTATCAAGAGTACAACTTTTATGATCACAGATATGGTCGGGACAGAAAACCCTGAGGTGTGGGTCACTTATCTTCCAAGGACTGTGTCTTCCAAGGACTGTGTATATTTGTTACCCTGTTTAACCCTCACAAATACCCAATGAGAATGTTAGGCAAGTGCCACTATCTCCACAAGAGAGAAAAGAAAACAGAGATACAAAGAGATCACTTAATTTTGATGGGGGACCACAGAGCAAGGCAGTAGAGAAGCTTGATCTTAGGACCCCTGACTTCTCAGTTCACTACCCCCATGGATTCCCAGCCCTGCCCGCATCCCACTCACGTAGATGCCCGCCTGGATGGCGGCCTCCGCCCCAGTGCACTCGATGGTGACTTCTGGCTTGCACCCCAGGAGGCCTTCCACTTTACTGGCGATTTCCTGCGGGCTCTCATTGGTGATCTGGAGGACAAAGTCAGCCCCAGCTTCCTTGGCTTTAGCCAACCGAGAGGCAGACAGATCTAAAGTCGAAAAAAGGTTTTCTTCAAACTGAGAAACTGGATGTCGGATTAGGAAGAAAATTAAAACAGAGGTGCAGCCCTGGCTCAGTTGGTTGAGCGCAGTCCCGTGCATTGGGCTCCATCCCAGTAGGGGGCGTGCAGGAGGCAGCCAATTGACGTTTCTCTCCCTCTTTCTCTAAAATCAGTAAAAACATATTTTTCACACACTCCCATACACACACATATCTACTTACACGCGCACACACACTCTCTTCAAACACTCACTTTCACAGATACCTTCTATACACACTCTGATAGCTTCTCCTCACACCCTTCTGCATTCCCACTGCCCTATTCATCCACACACCTGCACACCACACAACTCTACACACTCATCCACACATACTGTGATAACCTCTTCTCACACATATGCACACTCTCAGATATCTTACACACACACAAATATTCTCTCTAACAAATGCCTTCTCCACATACATACACCATTTGATACCCCATGTGCTTCCAAACACACCCACACATGCTATTGGATACTCTCAGCTCACACATATACACTCATGTCTCTCACTCATAGCACACACCTCACACACAAACATCCCTATAAATATACTTCCCACTAGCTTCACATCACATACATACACACAAACACACCCCCTGTCTCTTGGACTTAGGCAAATGAACCAAGGGCTGAGCCTCGCTTTAGGACTAAGTAGGCAGTATGGGCATCTCAGGTCCATACATAGAGAGCCAGGTCTCCTGCTCCCAGCAGCTTCAAAGAAGGGTGTCCTCCTGAGCTCTGACTTGGTCGTCCCCTGAGTGGGCTTCTCAACCTTGGGACCCAGAGTAAAGGGGAGAAGCCCCTTCAGAAACCCAGTACCCGCTGAAGGGAATAGGTCTTATGCTTCTGCCTAAAACTATAGGCCAAAGGGGAAACTGTTTCCCCTTTGAGGATATTTTTAACAAGAAAACCTTACCAGTCACCACCACTTGAGCTGCGCCCATTGCCTTGGCCACCAGCAAATTGACCAATCCAATTGGCCCTAAATAAAGCAGGAAATGGAAGACATTTGTGAAAGATGAAGCATCAGTTCTTCCCCCTTTGCAGGCCAAACAAGAGCCATATCTTTTGTATACCTCTAGCATCTATCCTAGTGCCTGATACATAAATGAGATCTTAACAACAGTTTACTGAATCATGAGTAAATAAGTACATGAGGAATTATTGGCTTGTAGGGCTGGATTCTGCTTGGTATTCTCCTTAACAGAGTTATAAACTTTCCACTTACTCTTTGGTACTGTGTGGGGATAATGTCAAAGAACCAGAGGGTTCAAGGAAGCATACATAACTCAGAGGTTATCTCAGGTCTGGATACATTTTCCTGTTCTCTCTTTGACCCCTACCTCCCTAGAACCCATCACACCTTCCCAAGGAGAGACATATTGTTTTATGTGCCCTGCGAGGATCAGCCTGGAGTATCCTTAAGTGAGCTGGCTCCCTGAGTTGAGGCAGCTGTTCAGGCAGCCCCAAGATGTTCAGGTGACTAAGAATCAGCTTGGAGACCACCTGCTTCCCCACAGTATCTACCTGCTAGATGGCATGATGGTTTTAATACAAAAATCCACAAAATAAGGCTTTTCAGAAAATCTTTGGGAATTTTCTTTTTGTAAAATAATTTTGTGAGTTCCCCTAGAAAGCAAAACACTGGAAAATACCTGAAATGACCAACAAAGGGATTAATTAAATAAACTACTGTGGGATACTACACTGTTAATAAAAAAAATTATGTCATAACTCTTTTATATCTGGCATGAAAAAAATGTTAATATATATATTTTTAAAAGAGTAGTTTAGAAAAAATAAAAAAGTATATTCACATGATCTCAGTGAAAAAAAGAAAAGAAAAGAAAAAGAAAAAGCTCTACACCAAAATATTAATAGTGATTCTCTTGGGCTGATGGGTCTATAGGTAAATTTCTGTGTATGCACATATGGTGTGTATGACTTGTCTTTTTTCCCCCTTTAATCCTCTCCTGAGGACATGTTTAGAGAGAGAGGGAGAGAGGGAGAAAGAAACATTGACTTGTTGCTCCACTTACTTATGCATTAACTGGTTGATTCTGATATGGGCCCTGACATAAGAAATGATTAGTTGCCTTCCATATATGCCCCAACCGGGGATTGAACCAGGTATGTACCCTGACTGAGAATCAAACTGGCAGCTTTTGGTGTACAGGATAAGACTCAAACCCACCTGAGCCACTCCAGCTGGGCTGACTTATCTTTTCTGCCTAAGACAAAAAGGTATTTTAAAAATCTGTCACCTGAATCCGACGGCCTCCTCGCATACTGAGGCAAGTCTGTTCTATACCTATCACCATACTTAGGAAGCCCTGTGGTCATGTATTTGGCTCTGCCAAAGAAAAATCAGCGCCCAGCCAGTGTTGCTCGGTGGTTGAGCGTCGACATATAAACCAGGAGGTCATGGTTAGATTCCTGGTCAGGGCAAATGTCCGGGTTGCAGGCTTGGTCCCAGTGTGGGGTATACAGGAGGTAGCTTGATCAATGATTCTTTCTCATCATTGATGTTTCTATTTCTTTCTCCCTCTCCTTTCTTCTCTGAAGTGAATAAAAATATTTTTTAATAAAGAAAAGAAAAATCATTCACAAAATTGTATGAGCATTAGCTCAAAATGGATTGAAGTCTTGAACATAGACCTGAAATTATAAAACTCCTAGAAGAAAATATAAGCAGTAAGCTCCTTGACATCAGTCTTGGCAAATTTTTTTGGATTTGACACCAAAAGCAAAGGCGATAAAAGCAAAAATAAACAGGTAGGATTATATCAAACTAAAAAGCTTCTGCACAGCAAAAGAAACTATCAATAATGAAAAAGGCAATCTAGCCCTAACCGGTTTGGCTCAGCAGATAGAGCATCTGCCTGTGGACTCAAAGGTCCCAGGTTTAATTCCGATCAAGGGCATGTACCTTGGTTGCGGGCACATACTCAGTAGGGAGTGTGCAGGAGGCAGCTGATCGATGGTTCTCTCTCATCGATGTTTCTCTCTATCCCTCTTCCTTCTTTTCTGTAAAAATAATCAATAAAATATATATTTTTTTGAAAAAGGCAATCTACCATATAGGAAAAAATATTTGCAAACCATATACTATTTGTTAAGGGGTTAATATCCAAAAGATATAAAGAACTCATACAACTCAACATAAATAAATAAATAATTCAATTATTTTCTGGTCAAGGGCACATACCTGGGTTGCAGGTTCAATTCCTGGCCTGGTGAATGTATGGGAGGCAACCAATCAATGTGTCTCTCTCACATCAGTGCCTATCTGTCTCTCTCTGTCCCTTGCTACTTCCATTTCAGTCTCCCTAAAAATCAACAGAAAAAACTTCCTCAAATGAGGATTAACAATAACAACAACAAAAAGTGGGCAGAGGATCTGAATATACATTTTTTCAAAGAAGACATACAAATGGCCAATAGGTACATAGAAAAAATACAAACAAAAAATCCCAAGCTAAAAGATATAGATAACAGGGTGGTTGCTAGAGGAAGGGAGTGGCAGGGTGAGTGAAATGGGTAAAGGGGGTCAAAAGGTACAAACTTTCAGTTATACATAAGTCATGTGGATATAATGTATAGCATGGTAACTATCCTATATAATAAAAGGGTAATATGCAAATCGACCAAACGGCAGAATGACCGGTCACTATGAAGTGCACTGACCACCAGGGGGCAGACGCTCAATGCAGGAGCTGTCCCCTGGTGGTCAACTCTAGTCCTATATAATAAAAGGGTAATATGCAAATTGACGGGAACAACTGGTCACTATGACATGCACTGACCACCAGGAGGCAGACGCTCAATACAGGAGCTACCACCTGGTGGTCAGTGTGCTTCCACAGGATGAGTGCTGCTCAGTCAGAAGCCAGCTCATGGGTACCAGGCCCAAGCTGTTAGCTGGACATCCCTTAAGGGCTCCCAAGCTGCCAGAGGGATGTCTGATCGCTCAGTGCTCGGGCCTAAGCCAGCAGGTGGACATCCCCCAAGGGCTCCTGGACTGCGAGAGGGTGCAGGCCGGGCTGAGGGACACCACCCCTGTCCCCCCTCCCCCGAGTGCATAAATTTTTGTGCACCGGGCCTCTAGTAGTTAATAATACTGTATTGCATATTTGAAAGTTGCTAAGAGAGTAAATCTTAGAAGTTCTCATCCCAAGTAAAGGAAACTTGGTAACCATCTAGTGATAGGTGTTAACTAGATTTATTGTGGTGGTCATTTTGCAATACTGTTGACCCTTGAACAAAGGTTTGAACCACGCAGGTCCAACTTATATGCTGATGTTTTTTTAAATAAATACCTACAGTACTATAAATGTGTTTTCTCTATCTTATGATTTTCTTAACATTTGTTTTTCTCTAGCTTACTTTATTGTAATATATGTAACATGCAAAATATGCTTTAATAGACTGTTTATGTTATTGGTGAAGCTTCCAGTCAACCATAAGCTATTAGTAAAGTTTTGGGGGAATCAAAACTTATATGTGGATGTCCCTAACCCCAGTGTTGTTCACAAGTCACCTGTATATACAAATATCAAGTAATTACATTGTATACCGGAAACTGACATTACATGTCAATTATACACCCTCCCTCCCAAAGTGTATGAGGAACACCAGATCATAACAGTAGGAGCATGTTGTCTAGGTCACCAGCAGTTAGAAGTCTAGAGCGATTCCATCCGAGGCTACTAGGGTTTGCTGGGTGGAGGAGAGAAGGCAGCTTCCCAGCGCAAGCAGAGTGCTGGTTCATGGGGGGGCAGGGCTCTACTCCTTTCACTGGTGGTGAGCAGGGCCCTCCTCACTCCTGGATGGACCAGAAGGCCACTTCTCTGGTATGATTTGGAAGTTCCAATGTTGTTCTTTCCTTTACTATCAAAAATAATTCCCTAGCCAGTTTGGCTCAGTGAATAGAGTGTCGGCCTGTGGACTGAAGAGTCCCAGGTTCAATTCCGGTCAAGGGCTCATACCTAGGTTGTAGGCTTGATCCCTGGCCCTGGTTGGGGTGCATGCAGGAGGCAACCAATCAATGTGACACTCTCATCATTGATGTTTCTGTCTCTCTCCCTCTTCTTTCCTCTCTGAAATCAATAAAAATATTTTAAAAATATTTCCCTAGTTTCCTGTCAAGGGTTGAAATGTAATCCCAGGTTGCATTCTTTAAACAAATAAAAGGGTCCTGTTGCCTAGGAAATAACATTATTTCTGCAGATATGCATTTATTTAGCAAAGTGCTAGCCACCGGAGGAAGGGACATTGTAATCTTTTCCTACCCAGAAAGATCCCAGGACCAATTTCAAATTTCATCCTTTGGAGGGGGAATGAGATGGGCAGAGGTGCCCCCACATTCTCCCTTAATGAACTCATAAGTAGGGTATCATCTGTTTCTTACCAGCTCCACATACAAAGACCTTGTTCCCCAGGGTGACTCCAGCTCGCCGGCAGGTATGGATCCCCACAGACAGTGGCTCAATCAGGGCCCCTTCCTCAAAGGTGACATTGTCAGGAAGCCTGGGGAGTCAGCCGTTCAACACACTCAGTTAGTCCCTCTGGGTTGACAATCATTTATTGAGCATTTATTTATGTGGTGGGCAATGTGCTAAGCAATTTATGTAAATTCACTCATGTGAATCCTCAGATTACATGTAGTAGGTAGTATTATCCCTATTTTACAGACAAGGAAACTGAGGCCTGGAGGATTAAATAACTTGCTCTAAAGGTTCAAAACAAGTGAGAGGCTCAAAGGATTTGAAATTGAAACCAGATACTGCATACCCATAAGCCTCATCCCAGCATCTCATTTTTTTTCTCAAGCAATCCCGACTATCAGCAGCTTTGAAAAATAGTGACTTAGAAGCTGGCGTCACTCTGTTCATTGTTTCCCCATTACACGTTCCAGAACCACATCGACGGCAGCAGCTGCCTGGCTGTCCCGCGCCTGGTTAAGGTGGGGAAGGCCCCTGACTGTACACAGCTGGTTAAATGCTGTGTCACCTTCCTTCACCACGGGGTTCTTGGTTTTCACTTCCAAGACCACTGGTATCTTGATCCTTTTAACCATCCTACTGATGATGACAGCAAACATTTG
Source organism: Myotis davidii (assembly GCF_000327345.1). Lineage (NCBI taxonomy): Eukaryota > Metazoa > Chordata > Mammalia > Chiroptera > Vespertilionidae > Myotis > Myotis davidii. The sequence continues at coordinate 1,432,185 of NW_006383006.1, forward strand.
CCTAAGGCTTTACAGGTTAGCCAGCTTTCTCCTCCATTATCTCATTTAATCCTCACCATGACCTTGTCAGGTGATAAGGACAGGCTTTATTTTTACCTTCATTTTACAGAAGAGAAAACTGAAGCTCAATGACATTAAGAGACTTGCTCAAGGTTAAAATGCTAGTGGGTAGAAAAGCAAGGTTTGAACCCAGGGCTCTTGATTCTACATTCTCTGCCAGTCCCATTATTAGCTGATTCTTGGTACAAATAGCTCTGTAGTTAATATTTAATTTCTGCTAGTTCTTAACCGTCCAGTATTTATTTATTCAGTGCCCCCAAAAACTCCACATAAAAACCCTCAAGTTAAAAAAACAACAACACCAAAAAACAAACCCCTCAAGTTCCAGCCTTGGCTGGTGTGGTTCAGTTGGTTGGACAGCGTCCCATGCACCCAGAGGTCACTGGTTTGTTTCTTTGTCGGGGTACATGTTCGGGTTTCCGGCTTGATCTCCAGTAGGGTGTGTGCAGGAGGCAGCTGATTGATGTTGCACTATTGCATCAATGTTTCTCTCCCTCTCCTTTCCTGTCTCTCAAAAAATCAGTAAAATATCTTTAAAAAAGAAAGAAAGAATGAAAACCCTCAAGTTCCAAAAAGAAATAACAGTGGCAGCCAAACCATGCGCTCATCCTCATTACCTTCTGTCATTGTTCACGATCCCCAAAGAATAAATCGCAAGGCCTGCAGATGGCCTGGCTGCCACCCAACACCCTTTTCTTCCCTCCCCTCTGCTTCTCTCACATCATTTCCCTACTCCTATCCACCCTCCTGCTCTGAGTGCTGTCATCACCCCTTCTACTCACCCCATCAACTCTATGAAAAAAAGTTGGAAATGGAATCATGAAAATTCCCACTCATGGACTGCCAACCACACGCTCTCAGACACATCTGCCCCTTCCCAGTTGGGCATTCCCTAAAGCTTGTATTGGATCTAAGCTGAGGATGGCCTTTGATCAGGAGCTGCGAGCTTCTCTCCCCTTCACTCTGACTTCCCTTTGGAATGAGAACACCAAGGATAAAGGGACTGGGGATGGTGCTAAGAGAGGATTGCAATCTGGGAGATCTCACACATGCAGCCATAGCCAGCAGCATGGAGGCAGAAGCGCCAGGGGGAGTCCTGGGGCTCTGCCCCTTTGGCACTGACCTTGAGAGAGTTACTGGGTCATCCTTCCCCAACTTTGTTCACTGGGGGTTGAGAGGGGTGGGCGATGAGAAGGAAAGATGAGTGTCTTCCCAGCCCTAATCTTTCATGACTATAAACACCAGAGAATGACAAGGCAATTTGGTGGTTTTCACAATAGGGTTCAGGGAACAGGCAAAAGGGTTAAAGAATAATTAAGCCAAGGAGGAAGCAGGAAGATAAACTGAATAAAGTGGGTAGGAAAATAAAGAGACTGGTAGAGAAACCAGAGAGAAGGGCTTGGGCCCATGGGCTGGGGACACAGCCAGAAAGAACCCTGGGAGGAGAGGAGAGGCAGGGGTTGCATGTTCCCTAGAGGGCCTCCCCCTTCCTCCCATCACCATCGCCATCCGGAGCACCCTCCCACAGCATTCCCTACAAAGCATCCCTCACCCGTCCCCAGCCCAAGGCTGTCTTTCCAGGCTAACCCTGTTCTAATCCCTGGACTCAAGGCCATGGCTATGACCTATGATGGCACCATTTATTGAGCACCTCCTTGGTTACAGGACTCATGTGGAGCACTTGATATACTTTTCTCATTAAATCCCGTCAATTCTATGCATTTCATCAGATTGGTTCTTTTATCATCTCCATTTTACAGGCAAGGATACTGAGTTTACCAAGTTTAAGTAACTTGTTCAAGGTCACGCTGTTGGTAAATGGCAGAGATTAGTGGTTAGTTTCGAGCTTTACCTCTTTGTTCTTCTGCCTTCAACAAAAACTTTGTTTGGCGCCCTGAGTTGGAAAGGGCCCAGGAGAGGTGGTTCTGGAACCACTTGCTAAAAGGTGGACTCTGCCCACAAAACCTGTTTTCTTCTAGAGCAGGTTTGGATGTTGACTTAATTAAACTCATCATGAGGCCTCTGGCCTGTGACTCCTCTCCAGGTTTCCAGTGGGCCCTTGAAAACTCAGATCTGTCAGACTGCCCTTGTGATTGGCATCAAGCCTCCATCGGACAAGCCCCGTCCGGGCTGACAGCGCCACCGCTGGGGCCGGGCTGGGGTGGGAGGAATCAGAAGGGAAGTAGCACAGCAGCACCCAGAGCTCCAAGGGCTGGGGCCAAGTAGGAGGTACAGCACTCTGCTCCTGCCAGCCAGACACAACTTCTCACCCCGAAACCATTTTGAATGTTGGGGTCGTGCAGTGAACACAGGGCAGGAGTTCAAGAACCACAGCTTGACTCCTGGTTCTGCTCTGTGCCAAGGCTGTCAGCCTCCTCCTGCCTCTGCTCACTCTTGCAACAAACTGCACAACTGGGCCCTCGCTGGTTTGGTTCAGTGGATAGAGCATCGGCCTGTGGACCAAAGGGTCCCGGGTTTGATTCCAGTCAAGGGTACGTTCCTTGGTTGCAGGCTCCTCCCTGGCCTGGGCCCTGGCTGGGGCTCTAGCAAGAGGCAACCAATCGATGTGTTTCTCTCACATTGATGTTTCTCTCTGTCTTTCCCTCTCTCTTCCACTCTCTCTAGAAGATCAATGGGAAAATATCCTCAGGTGAGGATTAACAAAAAAGTAAAAATAAAGAAAGAAAGAAACGGCACAGGAGACATATGTAATACTCTTTGTAATACTTTAAGCAATAAAAATAAATAAATAAATAATAAAAAAAGAAAACTCAAACATCAGAGAAGGGTACAAAATAAAAAGAGAAAACCTCGCCCTACCCGGTTTGGCTCAGTGGATAGAGTGTCGGCCTGCGAACTGAAGGGTCCCAGGTTCGATTCCGGTCAAGGGCATGTACCTGGGTTGCGGGCACATCCCCAGTGGGGGCTGTGCAAGAGGCAGCTGATCGATGTTTCTCGCTCATCGATGTTTCTAACTCTCTATCTCTCTCCCTTCCTCTCTGTAAAAAATCAATAAAATATATTTTTTTAAAAAAGAGAAAACCTCTTGCTTAGAAGATTACAAAAAGAAAGAAAGAAAGAAACTGCACACTTGGTGCCCACCTCATCATTGTCCTTGCGGAGTAAAATAAGGCCTGCAAATCACTTACTAGCACATGGCCAGGCACACGGTAATAATAACTGTGACTTTACATGCATTGTCTTATTTAATCATCTGAAGCAGAGGAAGGTTCAGTCATTTCCCCAAAGTTACTCGCTAGGAGGGAGTGAATCCAGGGCCCCAGAGTCATGTGCTGGCTCCTTGCCAGGCCTCCTCAGTAAGCCCCCGACAAGGCCACTGCTGTTAAAAGCTCTCCCTCCTGTAGCTGCAGTGGAAACCAGTAATGGAAGATGAACCACAACAAGTTATCACCAGGATGGCTGGAAAGGAGTGAGTGACTTTAGCGACCATTTTCTATTGCTGCTCTGGGTGAGGGAGAGTTAGACTGAAAGACTAAAACCGAGCACTGTGAGTCAGCCTTAGTGCTAGTCAGGCTGCCCTCCCTCTGCCCACCCAGGAGAGCAGGCCCACTATGGAGACGCCTCATGTCTGGAATTAAGAGCTAAAAAGAACCAAGTTACCACAGGAAAGTAGAAGAAAGAACACCAAACAAATGGAGGGAGAGAGGTCCCAGGTGGCAAGGCTGGGCAGGGCACTAACTTGTAGCAGAAGTTGGCATCGTGCTTATAGAACCGGCAGAGGTTCCCATCATCGGGGGGCGTGGCACAGAAGAAGATGGTTGGTGACAGGTTGTATCGGCCAATCTTGCAAAATTCATCGATTTCTCGGGGAGCACCAGGCTCGATGGCAACGCGATCGCCTGGAGAGGAAAACAGGAGCAGGCACAGAGGTGCTGTGAGGGGGCACAGGCTCATGGGCAGATACCAGCGAGGAATACCCAGGGTGATCTAAGCAAGCCCAGGCCGTTAGTGCTTCCAAAGGAAACACAGGACACAGCACAGACACACTCTGGGAGAGAATGACCATCCCACTTCTCCACAGATGGGTCTGGCTTGCCCTTTTACTAACTCATGGACCAGACCCACCTTCCCTCCAGCTCCACAGCCACTTCCCAGCTTGGGAAACACAGAACCAGTCCCATCTCTAAGGCAAGCCAGCTCCACTTCCCGTCTCAAACTGCTGCAAAAGAGGTAGCTAGTGTGTGGAGTTTGCAGACACATTTTTTCTTGACCTATTTTGAAAACATGGGGCAAGGCCTTTACAAAAGCCATACAGTCTGGTTGTGTTTAGACAATAACTAGGAATCAACTGATTCCTGGTTAGCAAAAGCATTAACGCAAACGACCCGCAGAGGCCTCCGACTCGGGTACAGCGGAGAGTGACACTCAGGCTTGTGAACCGCCCGCTCTACGGTACTTCTACTCTATGTCTCACTGGGTCTGCTTGGAAACCAAGCATTAGAATTGCTCTTCTCTCTTATGAGGAAAAATTTTAAGCACATAGCAAAGTTGAAAAACCAGTGCAGTGAACACCCAGATATCTTCCACCTAGATTCTTCAATTAATAATGAGCAACATTCACTTTATCACATACCCATCCATCCATCCCATCTATCCATCTTTTCTGACGCATTTCAAAATAGGTTGCAGACATTAGTACACTTCACCCTTAAATACTTCAGCCTGCATAGCTGAAGGTAGAGTTCAATACTTGTTTTATGGTTCTTTTTTAAGATAAAATTTTGATGTTGATGAAATGCACAAATGTTAAGTGGATCACCAGATAAATTTTAATGGATGCATTCACCTGTGTGATGTGAACCCCTGGCAAGATACAAAACAGCCCTAACCGGTTTGGCTCCGTGGCTAGAACGTCAGCCTGCAGACTCAAGGGTCCCAGGTTTGATTCCAGGTAAGGGCATGTACCTTGGCTGTGGGCACAGCCCCAGTAGGGAATGTGCAGGAGGCAGCTGATCGATGTTTCTCTCTCATCGATGTTTCTAGCTCTCTATCCCTCTCCCTTCCTCTCTGTAAAAAATCAATAAAAAAATATATTTTTAAAAAGATACAGAAAATTGCCACTGTCTTGGAAATGTCATTCCTTTGTGTTCCTTCCCAGTCTATCCCCACCTCCCCCCAAGAGGGGTGTACTAGTGGTATTAGGGCCCTCCTGAGGCTGAACAATGTGCTGTTAGCAGCCAGAGAAGAGCCCTGGGAGGTCTGCCTTTTACTAAGCGGTGATACATTAGGCCATTTCTTGTGTCTTTTGTTTAAAAATACCCGGAGAATAGTGTAGAGTCCAGGTATGTAGTTAGTGCTCATTAAAATAGTGTTGGTGGTCGGGCTGGTGTGGCTCAGTGGTTGAGCATCGACCTATGAACCAGAAGGTTGAGGTTTGATTCCTAGCCAAGGGCACATGCCCGGGTTTCGGGCTCGATCCCCATTGGGGGGCATGCAGGAGGCAGCCGATCAATGATTCTCTTTCATCATGATCATGTTTCTGTCTCTCTCCCCCTCTCCCTTCCCCTCTCTAAAATCAATAAAATAATATTTTTTTAAAAGATAGATGACCTGACTGTATATAAATTAGGAATTCTTCCATGCCTTCGATTTATTGATTCTTTAATATTTATGTTTAAATTTTATAAACAAGTATATCAAGAACTACTCAAGGTTTTATTCTTTCTAGATTAGTTGATTAGAGCTTCTTAAAGCTCTAAAGTTAGCAAATGAAACAATTACATAAAAATTTTGTATTCTAAAAGACGGTGCCCATAGAAATCCCTGTGACCACTACGATGTGATCTTCTACCTGTATGTCTCTTCCTTCTATGCCCTTTACTTTCTCCGCTGCCCAGTGAACTTTCTCCAAACTATGTTTCTAGCACTGACAATTAATTCTCCAACTTAGTATTCAAGAACTTTCAAATTAGGTGGAGTTTATATTATTCAGTTTTGTCTTCTAATTATTACATAATAACAACAATAATACAACTTACAGTTGTGTGGTGCTTTTTAAAGAGGGAGTTTTGTACAGATTATGCAAATTATCATCTCTACTAACTGCCCAAGACAGAACCTCTGCTCTAAGCAGCACAGAGTTTATTAACAACAGATATAAAACTCTTGCCTCCGTAATTTTATTATGCTGTTCCTCTTAACTGGAATATTAGCTTCTGATTTCTTCAGAAATTCAAATACAAAACCTTGCTCAAGTCTCCACATGCTGGGCAGCTCAGTGACTCTGCACACTTTTTCTAGTGTCAGAAAGACCAAGGCAGGCATCCTAGCTCTAAGGCTAGCTAGTGTATGACCTCAGGCAATCTCCATGCTTCACTTTCTTCATCTGAAAAAATAATGCCTAAATTGTAGAGTTGTTTCAAGAACAAAGTAAGTAGTTTTATGGGCAAGTATTTAATATGGAGAATAACAATATTAAATCAATAAATGTTATCTGCCTTTTCAGAATTATTATTGTGGGTTTTGTTTTGTTTTGTTTTTGTTAATCGTCACCCGAGGATATGTTTCCATTGATTTTTAGGGAGTGGAAGAGAGAGGGAAAGATAGAGAGAAACACATCAGTTGGTTGCCTCCTGCACCGGCCCCAAACAGAGCCCGGGTCAGGGAGGAACCTGCAACTAAGGTACCTGCCCTTGACAGGACTCAAATCTGGGACACTTTGGTCTGCAGGCCGACGCTCTATCCACTGAGCCAAACAGGCTAGGGCTCATAATATTATTGTTAAATGTCTGGCTCAAAGACAGGCCTATCTGCTCCATGAACCTTCCTGACACACTTGTGTCCATGACAAATGCCTTTCTTTGAACTTCTAGAGCCCATTCTTTACTGGTTTCACCACTTCACTCTATGGGCTTGTTCTCTAATTGTTGGTATATATATCCTGATGTCTGGTCTCCCCAAGTAGATCAAAGCATGCAAGGATCTTATATTCTCCTTTTTCTATAGCCCTCAAAGCACCTGGTACAGGCTGGATCTATTGTCGACACTGACTAAGCACCTGTTATAACTTAAATTTAGAGACCCCCCCCACACACACACACATACACATACACATACACTTCTTGTTATGACATATATTTAGAGACCTCGTCCCACAGGTGAGAACCAATCAGTGACTGTTTAGAAGCTATGAACCTTCCACATTGGAAGAACCCTGCAAAAACTCAGGGGGTTTCTCAACTTTACCGATGATAGAGGGCCTGACTTAACATTCCTGAATGAGACACACGTCTAGCTTCTTCAGAGCCGGTCTATCTCTCCCTATGTAACTAGGCTCAGAGAGCTTTCTAACTAACATAGGAAGGCACCTCCTACCAACCTCCCACTTCCTCCAAATAATCTGACATTATCTCCAGACTTTATAGTGGCCTCATCAGGAAAGGAAGGTTAAAGCCAACAGCTAGCTATGCTAAGACAGCTTGGATTTAATTCACTGTGTTGGGGAATATATCAGAGTCTGCCTCAGCCCAGAATTCCTCCCTCTGAGAGCATGAATCAAGCAAATCTAGAAACTTATTGGTGGTTTTCTAGTCATCCAATAAAATCAAAGATTGCTTTGCAAGCCCTGGTTGTTAGTATGTGGAGGCATATTGTGGTTCTTGGGCCTGGAACGCTTTCCCCACCCCGGTACCTGGCTTATTTCTTATTTGCCTGCTTGGCTTAATTGTCCCTTCCTCAGACAAGCCAGGGGTCTGAGTAAAATACACCAATTTCACCCTGTTTTCTTCTCTGCTATCCTCAACACGATTGTAATTAAGTAACTATCTGTGTGTCCCAGCTCTGTCTCCCACTGTGGAAGGTTAAGGTCCATGTGTTTCGGGACCAAGGCTGTCTTGCTGACTGTTGCATCCCAGTGTTTAACAGGGACCCGGCCCCGAGAAAGCATGCATAGATATTGATGTTGAATGAATAAATTAATCCATTAGCTGAAGGGCTTTGCTCACCTTGTTGTAGGTGCTTTACCAATGACCCCACTTTTACGACTGTTCCTGATGCTTCATGACCCAGAACCATTGGCTTTTTCACAATAAAATCCCCAATTCGACCATGCTGCCAGTAGTGGACATCTGAGCCGCAGATTCCAACAGAATGCATCTTCAGCAGCACCTCTGATAAGAAAAAGGAGATGGAGAAAACAAGTGAGGGCGGGAACAACCCTTCTATTACCCTGAGGCGATTCTCTAGATCAGTGGTTCTCAACCTTCCTAACGCAGCGACCCTTTAATACAGTTCCTCATGTTGTGGTGACCCCCAATTTCATTGTTACAAATTGAAAATAATTAAAGCGTAGTGATTAATCACAAAAACAATATGTAATTATCTATGTGTTTTCTGATGGTCTTAGGCGACCCCTGTGAAAGGGTTGTTTGACCCCCAAAGGGGTCGCGACCCACAGGTTGAGAACCACTGCTCTAGATGAAGGAGAGGGCTTGGCTTCAAAGGCCAGGTACACAATTTAGGCCACAGAGGAAGCAAGCTAAACAGCAACCCTGATTGAGTCTTGCAAGGCAAGAAATCTTCCACAGAATAAAATAACTGCATATAAGGGTTAACTCTACGTGCCAAGCTGGCTAGGCTACGGTGCCCAGCTGTTTGGTCAATCGCTAGATGTGGCTGTAAAGGGATTTTTCAGATTTTTCAGATATTTAAGATATGGAAACAACCTAAGTGCCCATCAATGGGTAAATGGATAAAGAAAATGTAGTACATATACATAACAGAATATTATTCAGCCATAAAGGACATGTTGCCATTTGCAACAACATAGATGGACCTTCAGGGCATTATGCTAAGTGAAGTAAGTCAGTCAGAAAAAGGCAAATACCAAGTGATCTCACTAATACGATATTGTAAAATCTAAAAAACCCAGGAACAACAAGAACAACAAAAATAAGCTCACAGACATATAGAACAGATTGGTGGTTGCCAGAGGCAGAGGGTAGGGGATAGATGAAATGGGTGAAGAAAGTCAAAAGGCACAAACTTTCAGTTGTGAAATAAGTCATGAAGACCTAATGTACAGCAGAGTAACTATAAGTAATAATTGGTGTTATCTGAAAGATGCCAAGAGAGTAAATCGTAGAAGTTTTCATCACAAGAAAAAACCGTAACTACATGAGGTGATGAATGTTAACTAGACACTGTGATGATCACTTCACAATAGATACAAATCTGAATCATTATGTTGAACACCCAAAACTAACATAATGTTGTATATCAATTATACCTCAATTTTTAAAAAACAAATACTCAAATCATTAGACTTTTTGTAAAGCAGAGTACTCTCCATAATGTGGATATGCCTCATTCAATCAGTTGAAGTCCTTAAAAAGACAAGATTGAGGTTTTCTGAAGCTCAAGACTGTGACATTTTACCTAAATTTCCAGATTGCTGGTCAGCCCTACAAACTTCAGATTTGCCAGCCCCAACAATCATGTGAGCCAATTCTTTATTTTTATTTTTTTTTATTTTATTGATTTTTTACAGAGAGGAAGGGAGAGATGGAAAGTCAGAAACATCGATGAGAGAGACATCGATCAGCTGCCTCCCGCACACCTCCTACTGGGGATGTGCCCGCAACCCAGGTATACGCCCTTGACCGGAATCGAACCTGGGACCTTTCAGTCCGCAGGCCGACGCTCTATCCACTGAGCCAAACCAGCTAGGGCGTGAGCCAATTCTTTAAAATAGATCTTCCCCCTGCCCTCTGCATACGTGTATAGTAAATCTATATAACAAATCTCTCTCGGTTCAGTTTCTCTGGAGAAGTCTAATACACTGCATAAATAAGATATTATTAGGAGGAAGAAATTTATTAATTATGTAAGAGAAAAAACTGTTTTCTAGGAGATAACTGTTACTAGACAATTAATAGACTATGCCTGATTCTTATCTTACAAAAGGGAGACTGGCAGAATCTAGGCTTGGCAACACTTCGGGAGCTATCAAGCTATGATTTCATGCGTGTGGTTTTGTTAACAACGGCCGTGTTAATTTAAGCCACTCAAATATTTCAACTGGCATTTTAACCTTCATAGGTTTGACTATTGTGAGATTCGGTGGTATTGTTGTTGTCCGTTTTCCAAGTTTAAAATAATAATGCTACTGAGCCCCTTTGCTAAAATAAGTCCTAAAGGATTACTGGCCTAGTCTGACTGAGATGACCGTGTTACAAGTATCTCCCTGAGAAAAACAAAGAGACCCACAGCTGTGCTGTGCACTCAGGTGTCTTACACTGTCCTTGCCACCAACCTGAGGTGATCCACCAGGTGTGGCTCTGTAGAACTTTCTCCACTTTTGGTTTGGGTGAACATAGTAAGAAATGGCAGGGTGAATTCTGAAATCTAAGGTAGGG
>NW_006383006.1:1442731-1451028 GCF_000327345.1 Myotis davidii
TCCTCTCTTGAAGTTACCAATTTGTAATAAGAGGTTTAATTCGGCTTGCTAGCCCGGCTAGTGTGGCTGGTAGTTGAGCATCAATCCATGAACCAGGAGGTCACGGTTTGATTCCCGATCAGGGCACATGCCCAGGTTGTGGGCTCAATCCACAGCAGAGTGCAGGCAGGAAGCAGCCAATCAATGATTCTCATTCATCGTTGATGTTTCTATCTCTCTCCCTCTCCCTTCTTCTCTGAAATCAATAAAATTCTTTCCCTCTCCCTTCCCCTCTCTCTCAAATCAATAAAAACATTTTTTTTTTAAACTTACTTGCTAGAACTCTAGCTGAAATGTACCATTGTTTCCCCTTCCAATTCAGGGACAGAAAGAGGCAAGAAAGTGAGAGCAGAATGCTGCCTCCAGGAGAAAAGCAGTACCAGGATCCTTTGAGTCAAAGGCAGCCCTTGTTTGGCCACCTCTAGAATCAACACCAACTTTTCAGGACACAGTGAGCTGTCTCTTTCACTTCTCTAACAATGCTATCTTGGTGAAAACACTTAAGTCCTAGATATACATTACTTGCTAAGTACTGATAGAAACAGCTCTTGTCTGTAAACCAATAACCAACTGAACTTTGAGTAGCAAAGCTCTGGGAACTCCAGGAACGCTTCCTTCAAGCTGATGTTCACCCAAAAGCTACAGTTGTGGGGTAAGGTGGGACAGCACATCCCAACTCAATCAAGGACAGAAAGGGGACCTGACTGACTGGATGTGAGATCAGCTATCTGTAGACACCCTGCCCCTTGCTCTCAGCCTTACTGGCAGATCACCAAGTGGGAACTCCAGGGATGGGAGGGATTGAAAACTGTCAGCAGGGATCTGCCTTAGTCAATAGGGTGGCATGACTTGCCCAGGTAGACACCACCCAGGAAACATGTGTGTCATTTCAGCCACAGGCTTGCACAGTGAGAGGCTAGAGTAGAACAAAGGTGATGGAACCCTGCCCCAGTGTGCACACCTACTTTCAGCACCTGGATGATTAGGGCAGTGGGGCAGGGTTCCACGCAGCCCCTCCCATCCCCACTGGACAGGTCCTGGATTTCCTGGCATGACCTTTTCTGACCAAAACATTAAGTTCTGCAGTCTCATTCCTTTTCAAAATTTGGATTCTGCCACCCAAATAGTAGCTTATAGTGGATATAGAGTATCCCAAGGTCAAAAGAACAATTCTGCGTTTGGTCCATAAGATGTTTTATGCTCAAAAGTCAGTAGTCTGATATGGTAACTCTTCTCATTCTACCACTGTCTGTTTTATTGCATCAGCCAAATGGAGTGTATCCAATTACGCTGTGGACAGTGGATGAGATGGAGCCTAACAAAAGCATAGCTTTAAGTAGAGGCAAAAGTATAAATTGTAGCAGAAGAGGGTGAGGGAGCAATGCCCATGTGACTCCAGGGGAAATAAGAAAATACGTTGAATATCCCAAGGACCTACCATTTGGGCCTGGTTCAGGAATAGGGTAGTTCTCCTAAAGAAAATAAAACAGAAAAATCATTTAGCATGCATAATAAATTTACCTTATGAACATTTTCATTTTTAAAAAAATTAAAGTGGAGTTTCATTCAAATGTTTCTTTTTAGTGTTAACACAGGCTCAAGCCATACCGTTGCTGGGCGGCTGCCAGAGGGGCTACACTGAATAGTGCTGCACTCACATCACTCAACGATGCACTTTGCCTAGGGCTCAAAGAAAAGTATGCTGTATGCATCCCCAGGTGAAAGGATGTTTGGGCTGCCACCTAGATTTGCATTCCTTATCAGCTCCTTCTCTCCTGAAAACCCACTGTTAGATACAGATTTGTTTGGTCTGGCAAACTAGGGCAGGGAAAGTTAGAGGGTGTTTCTGGCAGCTACATGAGAGCAGCTCCAAGGGCTGAAAAAGTGTGAAGCTACTCTTTTCCCTCTGCACCAGGGCACAGACCAACACTCGGCCCTCTCTTTCAAAACACCCTTTGTGGAGTTTTAGAGGTCTTCTGGGAATACATGGGACCTGTTCACAGGTTCAAAAGCAATCTGATTATTTCCGTGTTCACAGCTATTATTTATTTTAGAAAGAGGAAGGGAAAAAGAGAAAAATTGATTTGTTGTTCCATTTATTTATACATTTATTGGCTGATCCTTGTATGCGCCCTGACTGGAGATCAAACCCGCAAACTTGGCATATTGGGACAATGCTCCAACCAACTGAGCTGCCCAGCCAGGATACAGCTATTATTATTATTATTATTATTATTATTTTCCCTCAATGTCAACTGGCTAGGAAATTCCTTGTGATGAGGAAAAACAGTGAGTGGGCAAATCCAAGTGGTTATTTTATTAACTAGAGGCCCAATACACGAAATTCGTGCAAGGGTAGGCCGCCGTGGCCCCTGCTGCCTCGAGGCCCTGCCCCCCTCCCACAGGTCATTCCAGAAGGTCGTTCTGCCATCCGGTCTAATTAGCATATTAGCTCTGTATTATATAGGATTCTTCGAATGCAGCCTAAAAGAGGAAGAAGGGATATGAAATGTTCACAGCACCTACTATGTGCCAGACAGTGTTCTGGGCTTTACACACATCATGGCAGATGGTCCTCACCATAGCCCATAATTTGCAGATGAGAAACCTGAGGCTGGGAAGTTCAATAACTTGGGTCAAAATCATACTGCCAGAGTGGACATATCAGGGCTAACCCCAGGTGTGTCTGATTCCCAAGCCTGCTTCAGTGCATCCCACTGCACCCCAAGGTGGAATATGCCTTTTCTCCTTCAGGGGAGGTGACGCAAGGAGCCATCTATTGGGCGACGAAGGAGGTCGGGGCGGGGCCACACACAGAGCACTCTGGGAGGGACACTACTCAAAGCTTGTCTGCTGAAAGCTTCCCCAAGATGCTTTCATAGGTAGCGATACACAACATGGGGCTATTTAGCTCACAAGATCATAACCTTAATGCCAAAGACCATGCCTTCAATCTCTTCAGAACCAGGTAGTGTTCTGCCCCAAACCTGGTGTCCTTATACTGGTTGAATATCTATTCTCCCTAACAGTGTTTCCACGGAAGCTCTGAGGTTCTCGCTCATCTCAGATCACCAGCCCTTTTTGTTGAAGTAGCTCAGTGCTACTTTGAACTCCTTGCCTCCAGTGAAACCACGCCCAAAGTGATCACGCTAACGCTGACCAACTGCTTTGTATCAGGTTCTGTGCTAAGTGCTGTACATGCATCGCCTCATTTAACCCTCACAGCAGCCTATGTGGTACCTTCTGTTATCTCATTTTCCATATGATGAGACTGAGAAGGGTGAGACTTAGCAAACTGCCCATGGTGCCCCTAAGGCAGTAAATGGTAGGGCTGCCTGATGTAGGCAGAGGGGCTCATGGCAGTTTTTCATCTCTTCGTAATTTAAACCTGCTACACCTGCAAGGAAGGAAGACAGACATGAGGGAGGGAGGGAGGGAAAGAAGCAGGCAGAGAATCCATTTAGAAATGGGCAACTCAGGATAGCTATCACCAAAATCTTTTTCAAAGAAGTTGCTGGTCCCACACCTGACATTATACAACAACAGGGACTGCTGTATAGTTGTTTCAGTGATACTGAGTGAAATTTTTTAAACTGCAGGTTAAAACAGGTCTTTATTTCAAACTTGGAAATGCACCCCATTCTGCCCCCTAAAGGCACTAGTAGGAAACTTCTCAGGTATGGAGAAAATTCCTCAGCATACTTTTCGTAGCTTGCCTCCAGCCAGGCTAGGCCTGAACACCCCATTTGAGAGTGGAGAGGGGGTAAGACTCCAGCTCACAGCAACTGTTGGGCACACCGAGCAGGCCCTGGGTGTCACTAGACATTACTACCGTAGATATTTGCTGGAGTTAACAGAGGGGACCAGCTTTGACCTTCCCACAGGAGCAAGGCTGCAGTGACCTTCCCAGACACTAGGGGGTGCTGCACCAATAGCCTGGTTTTTCTTGAGTAGCAAAACACACTTTATGATTAAGCGATTATTATTTTTTAAATATCATTTTTTATTGATTTCAGAAATGAAGGGAGAGATAGAAACATAAGCGATGAGAAAGAATCATTGATTGGCTGCCTCCTGCAAGTCCCAACTGGGGATTGAGCCCGCAACCCTGGCATGTGCCCTGACTGGGAATCCAACAGTGACGTCCTGGTTCATAGGTTGATGCTCAACCACTGAACCATGTCGGTTGGGCTTTATGGAGAATTTAAATACCTTTTCCCATGAATCCACTTTCCTTTTATGCCCTTTTTCTTGCTGACTCTCATCACCCTCACCACTCAGCTTGGCTCCTGACTCCCCTCTCAGCAGGAGACATGCCACCTGAGCACAAGACCATGTTAAAGTTCAGCCCTTAAGTTTGTAAGTATCAGCCCAAGCCCAGCTGTGGAGCTCACAGAGTATTATAAAGTTATCACAGCATGGTTACTAACAAAACCTTGCTTTTTGTTCATGGTTCCTTGTTTTTTGTTGGTGATGTTGGCTACAATCCTGTTTACTCAATCTCCTTTTCTTTCTCAGGTTTTGATGGTGATATCCTATTTCCCATTTATCAAAGTTCCTTAGGTCCTCTGATATCTGGAACTTTCACTCTTATTCCCACGGCCCAATCAGGCACATTCAAGGTTTCCTAAACCCAATTTCTTATCTGTGAGTGACAGTAGCAAGAGATGAGTTGAGTAACTGTTCTTTATTGTGGTTATGTCAGTTTTCCAGCATTTTTTCACTTTAAGTCATAAATAGTTCACTGCCGGAAGCCGATCCACCCTTGCTGCTTGACGCAGTCGCTGCAGGGAAGAAACATCTGCACAGCTTATGTTTCAAGGGACCTGGCGTATATGGCATGTGGTTTGCCCCCCCCCCCCTTAGCGCTATGTGTTTTAACCAGGACCACCTCCCCGAGAAAGGTTGTTTCCCCAGGTTAGGGGTTAACAGGACTAAGGAAGAGAATAAATCAGTAAATCCCCCTAGTGTTACAGAAATACCATGTACTACTTATGAAGGACTTGGACTAAGACTGTTGGCAATAAACTGGGGACTTGTTGGGCCCACATCCCCAGGGGTCTGCCCACCAGGGAAAGCACCAAAGCCTATACCCCTGGAAACCCACTGACACAGGGCAGTCCCAGGGAAGGCAAGCAGCGAGGCTAGGAGGACATAACCTTTACTGGGTAGGATAAACTCCTTCAGTCACTTCCCTGTAGCTTATCAGTAGAGCAATAGAATAGTGACCTCGGAATAACCCTTATAATGGAACACAGTGATTAACCTCCTAGACAGTATTAAAATCAACAGAACTAGATAGAGACAGGATTATGAAAAGGAAACTAGGAACTGTAGGTTTCCCGAAACATACCATGATGTAATTATAGAGGCATGCTTATGGTATCAAATAGTATAAATATAGATGATATAGAACAATAAAGAGAGAACCCAACCATGCTGATCAACTGAACGCTGCCTCTGTGTCCTTCCTTCTTCGCCGACTCCGTCCACACTTTTGGGAACCCCTGGACCTGATGGGGCTGGACCCCAACAGTTCACATACATATTCTCCCTTCTATCCCCTTGAGGTCTTCCCATTTTACCCTCATCCCCCCCCCCCCCCCCCCAAATAAATCATGGAAATACTGGGGGAATATGTAATCACCTCAGGTGCCTCTAGCATCCTAAATGTTACCTTGCCTTTCCTAAATATAGTTTCTCAAATTAGCCTAAATACGTTTCTAAATATATCTTAATGGTCCCCTTTCCTCTACTTCTGCCGGAACATCTGAGTTCACACCCTCTGTATATTTTGCATGGGGTGTAGCACTGGCCTCAACATGAGAAGAAATCAGAAGAAAGTGCTTTTTCCCTCCTCCAGCCAACCTGAGTGGTGCAGTGCAGACCCTAGAATCGCCCGTCCATGTACAAACCCAGGCTCCCTGCCACCAGCTCTGTGACCTCGGGGTAATTACATAACCTCTTTGTGCCCTCAATTTCGTCCTCTGTTTAATGAAGATAATCATAAAAGAGAGTGCCCAACTCAGAGTAAATAGACAGCTTGTTACAAAAGAAAACCAAAGTTCTTTTCCTATAATTAGTTCCCAGTATGGTTGAACCAGCTCTGGACAACCTTGTCCTTTTCCTTTTGAAAGGGCAAAGCTTTTATTGTTTGGGAGAAAAGTTGTATTTCCCTTGTTTTCTTTCTTTTAAAAAAATATTTTTTATTGATTTCAGAGAGGAAGGGAGAGGGAGAGATAGAAACATCAATGATGAGAAAGAATCCTTGATCGGCTGATAAGAAAGACATTGATCAGAGATAGCCCCCACTGGGGATCGCGCCCACAACCAGGGCATGTGCCTTGACCAGAAATTGAACCACGATCTCCTGGCTCACAGGTTGACACCCACTGAGCCATGCCCAGTCGGGCTGTGTTTCCCTTGTATCCATGTCACTACTAGAGAACTTGACTGCTCTTTTAAAGGCTGGGATATAGCCCCAACCGGTTTGGCTCAGTGGATAGAGCGTCAGCCTGCAGACTGAAGGGTCCCGGGTTCTATTCCAGTCAGGGGCATGTACCTTGGTTGCAGGCACATACCCAGTAGGGGTGTGCAGGAGGCAGCTGATCGGTGTTTCTCTCTCATCGATGTTACTAACTCTCTATCCCTCTCCCTTCCTCTCTGTAAAAAGTCAATAAAATATATTTTTAAAAAATAAAAATAAAATAAATAAAGACTGGGATATTGAAGAATGTGAGGTTAAGACGCCAGTAATGTTTTGGGCTTCATTCTATCTATTGTAAGAAGATGTAAAGCCACACCCCCTGCCTCAGAGTGAGGGGCAACAGGCATGGCTCGAAGGTGGTCATCCATGCCCCGAAGGTGGTCGTCCATGCCCCAGGTCCTCAAAGCCCACCTTCTCCCACCTGCCAGGTCTCCTGTCAGCCAGTTGGCTGGCTGTCCTGCACACTTAAGGAAAGCAGAGCCGGAGGCCTTATTTTTGCTCTCCTGCCCCATCAATTTCCCTCCCTTAGAATGCCTAAAAGGTGTTTTGAGGGTGGGAGGAAAATCGAAAGGTTTCCCAGTTGGCCATTTTGCCATAAGAGGCTTTGTTCTTGGCATTGGTCCTGGAAAATGGGATCAAAGTAGAAGGGTCAGACATCCTCCCAAAGTCCACCCAGCCAGTCTCCAGCCCAGGCTGTCAGTGCTCCAAGCCTCCTGAATTCTCAAACTCACTTTGTGCTCATTTGCTTACCTCCCAGGAACCATTTCACCACTGGGTGATCCCTCTCCTTCTTCAAGATCCCACATGAGATGAGAAGTGAGGGGAAAGAGGCAGTTGGAATGACTTCCTAATTCCCGTGGGAATTGGGGGAGATTTAGGCTGGGATTGTGGTATTTGGGGACATCCAGGTGGGCTGTCTAGTAGGCATGAATCATGAACTTGGACTGAAAAAAACACCTGCAAGAAGGCTTCTCTATCCCCACTAGCTGGGAAGGTGACCCCTTCCTCTCTGAGCTTCCCCAGCACCTAGAACTGAACCCATGTAGGATGGGTAAAGGAATCCTCAGCTGTGATGAATAAATAAACTTGAAAAATAATTTCCTCCTAATTCAAAGTGTGTGAGCATAACCATACATGAACTTGCTATACAATTAT
Organism: Myotis davidii; assembly: GCF_000327345.1. Taxonomy (NCBI): domain Eukaryota; kingdom Metazoa; phylum Chordata; class Mammalia; order Chiroptera; family Vespertilionidae; genus Myotis; species Myotis davidii. The sequence goes on from NW_006383006.1 coordinate 1,450,413, forward strand.
TTTTTCTTTTAGGTACAAAAATGGTTATTTATTTAGAATGAGGAATAAAACCACAATGAATCACAAATGTTAAGAAAGCTGATAGTGATTTTCGAAGAGAAATCAAGATGGTGGCATAAGTAAACACCTGAAATTGCTGCCTCGCACAACCACTTCAAAAATACAACTAAAAGACAAAACAGACATCATCCAGAACCACAAGAAGGCTGGCGGAGTGGAAATTCTACAACTAGAAGGAAAGAGAAAAGCACACTGAGACTCAGAGGAGGTGCGGAAGTAAAGTGCAGAGGTACAGAGGCGCATGTGGAAAGGGCTGGTAACTGAGGATGTGGTTGTCTTTTTCAATTGGGAGGGAGTCTTAAGCTCCCGACTGCTCTGAGCTCCAGTTCCAGGCAAGTTTCTGGGGACCCAGACTCATACGGGGAGAAACTGGACTGTCTGGCATCAGTCGGAACTCGAGGGAAGCTTTCTCTCAGAGGTGCTTGCGGCGATTACCGAGGGACACTGAGACCGGACACTGAGAGGCGGGGTCTCTTAGGGCAGGACTGAGGATCAGCCATAGCTGTTTTCTCCACCCTGTTGATTCCCTGAGACCCTGCCCCACCCAAGCTGTGCA
>NW_006383006.1:1454344-1465200 GCF_000327345.1 Myotis davidii
GAGAGGAGCTATGGGGCGGGGGGGAGGAACAACTGTAATAATCTGAACAATAAAGATTTAATTAAAAGAAAGAAAGAAAGCTGATAGCCGAGATCGGTTTGGCTCAGTGGATGGAGCGTCGGCCTGCGGACTGAAAGGTCCCAGGTTCGATTCCGGTCAAGGGCATGTACCTTGGTTGCGGGCACATCCCCAGTGGGGAGTGTGCAGGAGGCAGCTGGTCGATGTTTCTCTCTCATTGATGTTTCTAACTCTCTATCTCTCTCCGTTCCTCTCTGTAAAAACTCAATAAAATATATTAAAAAAAAAAAGAAAGCTGATAGTATGACAAAATTCAAAAGACAGAAATAATAACTCATATCTTCATGGAACTCATTAATGTTTAAACTTGATCCTGCTCTTTATAATTAAAGATCAACCCATAATCCTAAAATTGTTTTCCCTTTAACTTGTTCTCTTCACATACAGCTAATTATAAAACATTCAGGGGTGCATCAATGCCTGGAGAGGTATATGTAAATTCTATAGATAACTCTCCATGATATTCAGCTCCCTGGACTATATTGTTCCTGTTCTCCCTATCCAGATGCTTGTGCCTAAAATCTGGTAGAGCTGGCTATCAGGAATAAGGGAGATAAGTGTTATCAGTATGAACTTTTATTGATATGTGATACAATATGTACATAAACTAACAGGAGCTTTAGAAATGTTTAGAGCATTTTGACATTACTGTAACATCCAAAGGTAGCAATAAAAATAAACTGGCCCATGGCCAATTGAGAGAAAAAAATAAAATTGGTCCCATCTCAGAAAGTTTGTGAAGCACCAGGCCAGTGTGGCTCAGTGGTTGAGCATCGACCCATGAACCAGGACATGGTTTGATTCCTGGTCAGGGAACATACCCAAGTAGGTTTCTGGCTTGATCCCCAGTGGGGGGGATTTAGGAGGTATCCAACCAATGATTCTCTCACATCATTGATGTTTCTATCTCTCTCCCTCTATCTCTCTCTGAAATCAATAAAATCATACTAGGACCCCTTGGCAATGGGGAAGGAGACACCTGACTGGTGGTGTTGCTCTTATGTCAATCAAGGACAAAGCAGATGTATAGTCCTTAGTTCATCCTAGCTTGATGCCTGTGTTGGTGGCGAGAGCTGTTTCATGCCTGAAGCACATTGAAACAAATAAATAAATGCTTCGTCCACAATTTAAAAAAACATAGTGGGGAAAAATAAAAGTTTGTGAAGCACTGTGAGGACTGAGTATTCTAAAATTCTCATAAATATAGAAACTAACTCATGCTTTGAAGTTCACGTGATCTGAGATTAATCCTTAGTAAATAAAAGTCAGCCTAACTTACTTAAGTAAAACAGACATGTCTTTTTTTTAATCTGTGTTTTACAGAAATAAGTTCATGTTAATAACTGACTTCGATGTCTATGAAATATTTCTAGAGGTTAAGTGATTGTTTTTTAAAAAGAATAGTGGAGGCTATGGGAAACCCAAGAGTGTGACTTGGTTCTTCCCTGCTCCCCGACTTCCCACTTTTTGGGCTTTGCATTCCTCCAGACATTATAGTGCATTTAAGCTGGACTTTGATGAAGGAACGTAGGAGTTAACATCTTACACAATAGCCAGTGTTTGATAGATAAAAGTCACTTCAAGCAAATGCCAAGTTTTTAACTGCTTGCTTTCACAACAAGCTCCCAGGAGACAAAGACTTGAGATATTGTTCTTTAGAAAGGACATAAAATAAAAGAAACTCTACAACTTCATTGAAAGGGAACTTATCAGGCACCTAATCATGGACATCTACCCTTATCTCTGATACGCACCTCTGCCTGTAGGGGACATCAAAGACTCCTCCAGAATGAGAAGCTGCTGACATCAGAGGTAGGCAGCTGTCCCAAGACATCGACAAAGCCTGTATAACTATGGATTGGCATTGAACTCAATTCATTATTTGATTGTCTTTACCTGTTTGCTAATGTTATTCATACAAATACCTATACTTGTCCTTTGGATTTTTCTATATAGTTCCACTGCTTAAGATTACTGAACATATGTAGAATAACTGTTAATACTCTTCATGGCTTATGTAAATGTGATGCTAGATGCCAAACACAGAAAAATGAGACAGAAGGCAAACCTTGGGTCATAATGGTTCAGAGAACAGCAATAATCTAGAGTGGTTTTTTTTTCACAACAAAGGCCATAAGATCTGACTTCTTTCCATTGACCTGCCTTTCCTTTTTTGGGAAAATTCCACTCCAACTCGTATACCATGGTTATGGTATTGCCCTGTCCCCAATGGTCAAGACAATGTAGATACAGAGACTTCCTAGGAACAAGCCTTCCTAGCTCTGGGAGACTGATCACACTATCAGAACAAAAGTTTGGTCATCAACGCATCCTTCAGATTGATACGTGACCAAAAGGGGAAATTGTAAATGAAAAAGGACTTCTATGGAAAGTAACCTCACAGGGTGATGTGATACTAAATTCCTAACTGGGAAGGTCATGGTGAATAGTCACACCGCAGGTATATAACTTCTTTTTAAATATGTTTTGGCCAAAACTGGTTTGGCTCAGTGGCTAGAGCGTCGGCCTGCGGACTGAAAGGTCCCAGGTTCGATTCCGGTCAAGGGCATGTATTTGGTTGCGGGCACTTCCCCAGTAGGGGATGTGCAGGAGGCAGCTGTTCGATGTTTCTAACTCTCTATCTCTCTCCCTTCCTCTCTGTAAAAAATCAATAAAATATATTTTTTTTAAAAAATAAATAAATAAATATGTTTTGGTTGATTTTAGCAAGAGAAGGAGAGAGAGAGAAACATTGATGTAAGAAACATCAGGCTGCCTCTTGCACACCACCACCAGGGATGGAGCCCACAACCTGGGCATGTGCCCCAAATCGAACCGGGGCCCTTTGGTGCATGGGACCAAACTGAGCCACACCAGCCAGGGCTATAACTTCTTTAGTAAAAGGCTTATCTTTGCCTTAAGTAAGCCTTGGCCATTCTTTCTATGCATCTAGGTTAACACACCTTCGTCATACACTTTCAGACCCCCTTCTTCTAATATATACCCACCCCTTTCAGAACTTCCTAAAGCAGACCACCCTCAAGAGAGCACAAAATCTCATTTCTTGTTCCCTGGCATATGTTTTTTGGATGTTTCTTACACCAACACCTTCAACCATCAGCTCAAGCAGCATCCATCTCTAGGACCTCCTTCCTGGGCCAAGGGCCCTTCCCTGCGAGGCTTTACTCTCTCTGACCTCCATCAAAGCCCTCACACTGTTATTGTTGCTGCATCTGTCTATCCCCTAGAGCAGACAGACGGTTAGGGGCAGTGTCCTCCTCCTCTCTGCCCACCCAGCTGAGTTATCTGCTGAGTCTCTCCAATCTCCATCCTGGTGAAGCATGATCTCTTAGGGGGAAGGATATGTTAGGGAGCGAAAGGGATGTCTGGCACCCGGCCCACTTACCCACTGCCATCCTAAGCCCATCTGAGATGGACTTTGTCAAGGGAGCCCTGGCACCATCCCAAAGCTGACTTTGCAGCTCCCCAAACTCCTAAACTTTGGCCTCAGGAGCCAGGGAGCAGAGGCAGGGTCTGGTTGGAGAAGAAATATACATAATCCTTTTAAAGGGATTTTAAAAGGGACAGGGAGCAGGGTCAGAAAGGGAAAAGGCTGGAAAGTGAGCCAGATATGCACGAAGGGAGGTAAGGAAGAAAGGAGCTTTATAGACATCGAGACTTTCAAGACCCAGGAGTCTGGCAGAGGCACAGGGAACGCCAGGAGTCCTGGGGATGCAGGCTTGCGCTGGAAGGAAAGCGGGGAGGAGCTGAGTACCTAGTTAAGTGCCGGGCACTCCCCTGATCATAATAATCCTGCAAAGGAGGTTTTATCAGCTCCAAGCAAAAGGGGTTAAATACGAGCTCTACAGCTTTTAAATGTCCCCCTAACCCCCCCTTTCTGCCCTGCACTGTCTGCCCAGAGAAATTTAGGGCAAGTCCTAAGTCAGGCAGCCTCCCGGTATCCCTGCTGAGAAGCGCAATGACCGAGGTGTACTTGCAATCATCTCGCACCCTTCCCGGGCTCCAGCCACGTGCCGGCCTCGGGCTCCGTTCCGGGAGGCGCGCGCCACCAACCCGGCCGTTCGCATCACATGCCAACCGCCTCCCTCCCCCTCCCCCCAACATGGTAACCAACTAGGATCCGAGTGGCCGGGACCCGAGGAGCAGGGCCGGGCCGCGCTGGAACTGGCGAGCTGGCCCATCTGGGCTCCAAGGCCAGAGGGCAGGGTCGGGCTCGGTTCCCCACTCCCCTTCCCGTTTTACCAGGCGCAGGTCCCCGGGTCCGTGAACCACCAGAGACAGGTTCTCGGGCTTGGCCGCCATGTCGCTCTCCCCTTCGAGGTGGAAGCTGCAGCCCGCAGGACGCTTGGAGGTTCTGGCGGCTGCCCGGCCGAGGGTCGTGGGTAGGAGGCTGGAGGCCGGGTTTGCGGGAGCCCGGCGGGGGGCGGGGCTTCCTCGTCCCTGACAGCCTGGGCGGGGCTAGTGGGAGGGGCCAGGCCCTCCTTCCCCGGTTCCCCCTCGCTAGAGCCCCTAAGGCCTGACTGATGAGGTCCCTGGGAGAGGAAGCAGGTCCGCAGCCTCCATCTGCTGCACACCGTTCTGTCAGCCTCACATCCAATCAGACATTGCTGCCTTGAAAGCAAGCAGGCACAGGCAACAGCCACCGGACCAGTGTTCCCAGCTTGAGCTGCAGAAGAATGGGGATGCGCCATGTGAGGCAGGTTCTGGATCAGCACTGAAACGCTGAGAGCTGAAGTCTAGATCTGAGGAGAGGCCTGTGGGTCTGTAGATACCAGGGAGGCTGCCTGACCTAAGACGCGCCCTAAATTTCTCTGGGCAGACAGTGCAGGGCAGACCCAACAGGCGCCCCACTGATGTTGGCCTGGCATCTGCAGCATCCAGCAAAGCACCTGGCGCAAGAAGGAGTGAATGAGTGAACGGGTCCATTAGTGTAGAGAAGCTGTGACATGGAGAGCATGTGAGATCCTGCTCCCTGGCATATGTCTTCTGCTTGACTCAAACTCGTAAAAATTCTCAAAAAGAAGAAACAGCTGTGAAATGGAATCTGTGAGCCTCTTCCTCCTCACTGGCTCTGCTTCTTATGACAGAAGCAGGATTTCTGTCTAAATTATTCCTTCAAGCCTCTCTCCCCTTAGAAACAGTGAAGTTTTATTCCAACCTGAGAGAGCTGCCCAATGGACAGGCCGAACTCCCTCCTTTCAGAACAGCACTCAGGGTTTCATTCCCTGTAGCCTCTTTTCCAGACACTCTGCCAGCTGCTTTACCTCCTCGAGGAGACCTCCCTCCAGCCCTTCAAGGTGAGTCTGTTTGGCATTTACTGCATGCCCACATATGGGACCCAGCATGTGCTTTCAATCCTTCCCCAATGCACTGGATGTCCACTGGCAGGCAGGCCTCATTTCTTAAACAGAACCTGGTAACATGTTCTGTACAGTATAGGAGCTCAAGAATTTTTTTGATGATGAATGTGGATCAAGCTCTAGAACCTCAAAGGGCAAGTTGATAGGTTTCTTGAAAATTTGACATTTTTAATACTAAAAAATGTAAGTTGTTATTATAGTATTTAAACAACTTGTGTCATGTCTACATAATTTCCTAACAGAGACCAGCATTCACAGTGGTGAGGAACAGACTTTTCTAGGCATTTTACTGAATGAGGGATGAAATGCTGGCTTTGCCTGTGCTGGTGGCCTGCTTGGCACAGCTTCTCTGCCTGCGTTCCCCAAACAGCACAGCACTATCAGGCACCGTCTCCACTGAATACAATGTTAATGTAAAAAACCATTGAACCCTGTAAAGAATTTTTGTGAGTTTATTTGAGCCAAACTGTCAACATATGCCGGGAAGCAGAACCTCAATGAATTGAGATAATGCTCTAGAGAATGGCGGGTTACATCTTTGTTTATACATTGCAAACAAAGGAAAGGGACATAGGTGGGTTACATGAAATCTAGTATTGGTGATAGACTAGAGAGGTGGGAGAAAGCAAAGTGGGGGGCAACTTCTGGGATTGGATAAAAAGTAAAATATAGACACATACTTAAGTGGATGCAGGAACAATGAACATGATAATGAAGGAATTTGTGGTATCTCTCCTGGCTCCTCGTACTTTAGGTTGTGCCCCAAGGGGTCCAGAAAAAGGGAAGTTACAAGTTACCCAGACATTTCAAAGGGTTTGTTATAGATGCAAAAAGACAGATAGGCTCAGTTAAGGTAAAGGTTGACCTTGTCAGTGAAAATACTGGCCTAGGATATAACTACACACCATAACTGCTTTTAGTTAATGTTTAATTTCACCCTTTGTGGTTACTTTAGGTCTCTGAGTTTGCAAGATTGCCATGCAGGCCTCCCCTGAGCTTGTCAGGTTAGCATGGGGCCCCTTTCGTCCACAACAACTTCAACAAGTTGTCAATGCATTTCATTGTTCCTGTTCATTGTTCCTGCTATGAAAACTTATTTGGAATTTAGAAATTAATTTACGGGATGCATATCCTCTGGGGTCACTTATCTAGAAGAAGGGAGACTTTAGCCCAGGGAACATCATATCATAGACACTGGGTTATTTCATGTCTGGATTATGCCGTGTACTAACAAGAAATCTTGATTTCCAGGTTTCTCCATTTGATCATCACTATTTAATTACCCAAACCCAGTTATTTACAACAAAAGAAACAAAAAACAAACCAAAAAACAACCATACAATTTCTTGCAGACCTTGGAAATAATGTTACCAATGAAAGTGAAACTATAGGCTATGGATAAAATGAATGAACTTCCCTAAGGAACTACTAGTAATAATGTCACAGAATAGTAAGAAGCTAGGAAAATCCAGGGCAAGCAGAATAGGGAAACTAAGACAGTTAAACAGCACTTTGCAGCCATCTATAATGGTTTGCACTTCTCCCCAACTAGAGGGGAAATAGCTTAAATCACCTACTCAGGGAGACAGATAACAGAAATTCAATTATCTTATCTCTAGGGAGGAAAGGTCAGGAGGTCCTGGTACTTGAGTTCTGGCTAGGAAAGAATTCAGAGCCAAGACCCAAATTGTAAGAGAACATTTACTTGGTAAAGATGTGGCTCCTTGGCCACTTAAGCGTGGTTCTTCCACAAAATACCACTGCGGGCGCACGTACAGTGTGATTGAAACTTCGTAAAGGAAGGGCCCTTGGAGCTTGGGAGTGAGTAAGCTAACAGTAATGTGCTTGGGGAGTGAGGGGGGAGGAAAAAGCACAGGCATGCATCCGGGAGGGAGACTGCACTGGGTCCTCCATTCTAGGGTTTTAAGGGTGGAGATTTTAGGGGCGGTCCTAGAAGATCTCAATAGATATTCAGTAGCTTTCCAGGTGTGTCCATTCAGGGTTGCAGTCTCCACCGATTGATTGGGGAGCATCAGGGCAGGGGGTCATTATTCAATGCAGCTGGTCCTGATTTCAGCTGTAGCTGGTTTTGTTGCTTTTCTGGGGCTGGAGCTGAAATACACCTGAGGCACAGATCTTATCTCTAGGGTGGAAAGGTAAGGACATCCTGGTCCAAATTGCATGACCAGTGATATGCTAGGGGAGGAAAAGTCACCCTGGGGGCTAGATCCCATCCTACAATGGATTGTGCATTGCTAGGCACCTGGGGCTTTCCATCCTGGTGCCCTTTTGTACCTGCCCCTTGTCCTTGCTCTGCTCATGTCTGTCTAACTGCCTACAACACAACCATAATTATGATGAGGGATATGAAGAAAAAGGTAAGGATATCATGAATTATGAATCCTAGTCCAGCTTGAAAGCAAGGGAATATTGACCCCCAAAAGTGACATATGAGCTGTACTTGAAAGTTTTGGGTAGTCATAACAGTGGGGCAAGGGAGAGAGAGAGTGTGTGTTCCAGGCTGAAGGAGTCCTAGAGGGGGTGGAGACCATCATTAAAAGGCAGTAGTGTGGCAGGGCCACAGTGAACAAGGGGACCCAACTCAAGGATGCACATAGGTCTTCTAGTGTTTCACATTTTTGGAAATGTGGGAGGAGTGCAGGGAGAAATGTAGTGAGGTAAGGGAGACTGAGTACAATGAGGAGGATACCCTCAGGGAAGGGCCAGTGTGGGGTGTAGGAACCTGGGTAGACTGGAAGCAGCATTTGTTCAGATAAGGAAAGAGCTACAGAGATGGGAGGTTGGTACATACAGGGTGATTGATAAAATAAGTAAATATATGAAGGATGATGAGATTGTGGATTTTCACTGTTGGGAAAAGGAGGTACAAATATGGGAAAAAAAACAGAATGCAGCTTGTGTGGTGTTGCATAAAATTGAACAGATCAGTGTAAACTCATGGTTTTCAATGTAAGATAGATATAGAAATAAATTTAGATCTAAATATCTGTATGTGTGTTCACATAAATGCCATAGCTCTGTCTACTGAAAGAGTTTGGAAACAGTGATATCTGATAGCAAAGAGCATATCTAGCACCTAAACCTTGGTTCCTAAATACTATTCTCCACTGCAAGGAATGATGGCTCCTTAAAGAAATGACTTTATTTAGGTCTGGGACATGAAAAGTACAAGATAAACCTGGTAAATCTTATTGTGCCAGAATAGGCATTCCGAGAATCATGAAACACATCAAAGGACACAGAAGCCAAGGGAGTGAGTGAGCTGAGAGACCTACTGGCCAAATCAGAGGCATTTTGAGCATAAAAAAAAAAACCACAAAAAAATAACAATAGTAACAGATTATAACCTATCCTATGTAATAAAACCCTAATATGCAAATGGACCAAACAGCAGAACGACCACTCACTATGACACGCACTGACCACCAGGGGGCAGATACTCAATGCAGGAGCGTCCCCCTGGTGGTCAGTGAGCTCCCACAGGGGGAGCGCTGCTCAGGCAGAAGCTGGGCTCATGGCTGGTGAGCACAGCAGTGCTAAGGACCCCTCGGGGGATAGCTGCCTGCCAGCTTAGATCCACTCCCTGGACATCCCCCAGGCCGGCAGGCGGACATCCCTTAAGGGGTCCAGACTGTGAGAGGGCACAGGCCAAGCTGAGGGACCCCTCCCCTAGTGCATGAATGTCGTGCATCAGGCCTCCAGTTGAATATAATAGGAAATCACAAGACCATACTGAGAAAAACTAACTAATCAATTAAAAGTATGACAAAGAATGAGTAGTTACATAATGCAAAATACTGCCTACCCCACAAAGCATTTCTTAATTACACAGGGAAAAAGAATAACTTTATAGTGGAGAATCCCTGGGTATATCACCTTAAAAAAGTGAGCAAAGTTAATATCAGCCATGGGACAAACTGAAATCATGTACCATTTGATAGGAAGCAATGAAAATAAAACAGCATTATTACTGAGATATTCATGCAAAAAAATAATGCATAGGCAGATTCTAATTATGAGAGAACATTAGATAAACTAAATTGAGAGACATCCTACTATAATTGGTCTGTAATCTTTAAATATGTCAATGTCATGAAGTCAACGAAAGCCTGAGGAAATGTTTCAGACTAAAGGAAACTAAAAAGATATAACAACCAAAGGTGACACATGACCCTGAATTGAATTCATATCCTATAAAGGACACTATCAGGGCAATTGGTAAAATTTGAGTAGGGTCCAAGGATTAACTGGTAGTAATACTATATATCAATGTAGGACTGCAAGAATAAACTTTTTTGTATTGTACTTGCAACTTTTCTATAAATAAAAATAAATTTGAAGGAAAGTTCAATAATGTATTTGCCTTTATAAGAAAACAGCATAAAGCAGAGATAAAGAAAAAGTTAGGGAAGCAATTAGTGACATATTAGGGGAAAAAATGAAATGTGAACTTGGAAGACCTCAGGAAGGAAAGTGAAATAAAACAAAACAATTGAAAAAATAAAAGCAAAGCCAGAAGTATCACAAAGAAATAAATACAGCCCTAGCCAGTTTGGCTCAGTGGATAGAGCATCAACCTGTGGACTGAAGGGTCCCACGCCGATTCTGGTCAAGGACACATGCCCAGGTTGTGGGCTCGATCCCCAGTAGGGAACATGCAGGAGGCAGCTGATCAATGATTCTCTCTCATCATTGATGCTTCTATCTCTCTCTTTCTCCCTCTCCCTTCCTCTCTGAAATCAATAAAAATATATTTAAAAAATAAAGAAAGAAATATACTGACAAAAACAGTGAAAGACAGAGGACAGGATTGAGAAAAGTAAGTAAAATGAAATGAATAAGTTTAAAAGGAGAAAGAAAATGATAGATATGGAAGACAGGCAAAAAAGATCCAATCTTGCATAATGGATTCCCTTATGAAACAGCCCAAAATTATAGAATAGAAAGAAATTTCAATGTATCATTCAATAAAATCATTCAAAAATAAAAATGTTTGAATCTACATATTGAAAGGTCATACTAGGTCCAAGGAAAAGTGAAAATGGAAAGGTCAACACTGAGAAGCTTTTGCTTGATTTCAAAGATAAATAATTATTTGTTTGGGCCTTGGCCAGGCTGCTCAGTTGGTTAGTGTTGTACCAATACACTAATGTTACAAGTTCAGTCTGGTCAGGGTACATACAAACAGCAACCAATGAATGCATAAATAAGTGGAACAACAAATCAATGCCTCTCTCTCTCTCTCTTTGTCTCAAATCAATCAATAGTCTTCTATCTACACTAATAAAAGAGAAAAATGGTAATTGGCGTACGACACTACCGTTTTCATTGGCTAATCAGGGCTATATGCAAATTAACTGCCAACTCAGATGTGGC
>NW_006383006.1:1466208-1466667 GCF_000327345.1 Myotis davidii
CAAGCCTCAACAAAGCCAAGCCTCGCCAGCCAGGCCTAGGGAGCCTACCCACACATGAATTTTGTGCACCAGGCCTCTACCGTATTTGCCGGCGTATAAGATGACTGGGCGTATAAGACGACCCCCTAACATTTCCACTCAAAATACAGAGTTTGTTATATACTCGCCGTATAAGACTACCCCCTCTTCCGCACACCTTCCACACACCAAATAAAAGGTAAAACAATATCAGATTTGATTTTAACATTTTAATTTATATTCAAATGCTTATGACATGCAGGAAAACTGTCACAAGGCTGTATGTAATCAAACATATACATAAAACAGTGCAAGTTTATTACCGGTAAACATACCGGTAATTCACTAAAGAAAACACACTCTATAGACTGGTACCGTAGATGCTTCTCAGGAACACAGGCAAGCAGCCCACAACCTAGAGGGACTGTCAATGATAGAAGA
>NW_006383006.1:1467093-1469572 GCF_000327345.1 Myotis davidii
GGAATGAAGTGGGCGGGCATCGGGAGGCCACTATGGCACGGGGCAAGCACTATGGGCAGTCTATCTGAAGTGTACCTGGCGTATAAGACGACCCCCCACTTGGAGGCATATTTTTCAGGGCCAAAAAATCGTCTTATACGCCGGCAAATACGGTAGTTTAAAAATAATAATCCTTTGAAAAGCAAGGCAAATAATCATGTTGCTTATAAGGGAGGGGAAAAAGCAGGCTTATCCTAGACTTCCCTGTAGCAACACTTATTGAAAGAAGCAATGCCTAAAGAGTCCTCAGGAAAAATAAGTGTCATCCACACATCTTATACCCAGCCAAACCATGGTTTATTTAAAATGGCACACTGATCCCTAGATGGTTTGGCTAAGTGGATAGAGCATCAGCCTGTGGACTAAAGGTTTCCTCCGCAGCCTGGGCCCTGGTAGGGACTCGTGCAGAGGCAACCAATCAGTGTGTTTCCCTCTCTCTTCCACTCTCTCTAGAAATCAATGGAGCCCTAACCGGTTTGGCTCAATGGATAGAGTGTCAGCCTGCGGACTGAAGGGTCCCAGGTTTGATTCCAGTCAAGGGTACATGCCTGGACCCTGCAGGCTTGATTCCCAGTGTGGGGCATGCAGGAGGCAGCTGACTAGTGGTTCTCTCTCATCATTGATGTTTCTGTCTCTCTCTCCCTCTCCCTTCCTCTCTGAAATCAATAAAAATATTTTTTTAAAAATCAATGGAAAAATATTCTCGAGTGAGGATTAACAAACTAAAAAATATAAATAAATTAGTTAAATGGCACACTGAGACATTTTTGAATATGCAAGAATTCAAGAAATATTGTTTCTATGAGCCTTCTTTGAAGTAACTACTAGAGGATGAACTTAGTCAACCAAGTGATGAATGAGAAATCTATAGCAAAAAGAGGTCTACATAGAGTGCAAGAGAAGGCAAAGCAAATATACTAATTTCATTATTTGTTCATATTATGATATAGATAAAATAATGCCTAAGAAATGAAGATTAAATGTGTAAGTTATAAAGTCACCCACTAAAACAAAAATATTAGCCAATTTTTCAGAAAAATACATATCACCACATTTTTAAAGTTTTAAAAGAATCTATAAAATAAGTCATCTAAAATAGGTTCCTAGACCCAATTCCAACCTGAGGGTAGAGGAAGGCTTCCCTAACACTAACAAACAATTCTCAGACACAAGAAGGGTGTCCAAAAGTTCAATTTAATTCTGACACTATCTACCGGATGTAGCACCAGATTCCACACTTTAAGAATTCATTCTTAGGAGACTTTGTCTCTCCCCCACCATCCCCGGACACACACACACACACACACACACACACACACACACACACCCAACCACGGAATCTGTACTCAGATGCTATGCTAGCGGCAAGCCCAGGCTCTTACCTAATGCTTCTGATCAGCTGGCTATAAGTCAGAAATTCCAACAACCCACCTCTCACTCAGAATACCAAGTGTAAGTTGAGGTTTTTACCTGTACTTCTGATCTTTGGGCTGTAAATCAGAGGTTCCCACAACCCCCTCCTTGGGTTCAATTAATTTGCTAGACCAGCTCACAGAACTCAGAGAAACATGTTACTTACTAGATCACCAGTTAATTATAAAAGGATAGAACTGAGGAACACCCAGATGGAAGAGATGCATAGGGTAAGGTCTGTGGAGCTTCCATGTCCTCTCTGGGCATGCCACTCACCCAGCACCTTCAAGTGTGCATCAATTCAGAAGTTCTCAGAACCCTCATTTTGGGTTTTCATGGAGACTTCATTACACAGGTATGATTGACTAAATCATTGACTATTGGCAATTGATTCACCCTCCAGGCAATTTCCTTTGGCCAAAGGTCAGGGGTGGGGATGTGGAGGTAGGGAGTAGGACTAAAAATTTCAACTCTGTAATCACATGGTTAGTTCTGGAAACCAGCCCTCAACCTTAAGTGCTTTCCAAAGGTTACCTCATTAACATAACAAAAGACACCTTTTTTTACTCTTGAAACGTACAATTCCAAGGGTTTTGTGAATGGAAAACCAAATATATATTTCTTTTTTAAAAATTTTTTTAATGAATGTTTCCCACTCTATGCTTTATATATTTTATTGATTGCTTTACAGAGAGGAAGGGAGAGGGATAGAGAGTCTGAAACATCGATGAGAGAGAAACATTGATCAGCTGCCTCCTGCACACCCCCCGCTGGGGATGTGCCCTCAACCAAGGTACATGCCCTTGACTGGAATCGAACCTGGGACCCTTCAGTCCGCAGGCCAATGCTTTATCCACTGAGCCAAACCATTCAGGGCCCAAATATATATTTCTTATAAATCACAAAAAAGTAATCATATAAAATAATCTGTAATCAATTTGATAAAATATATAAGGACCAAACTACTTTTCCAAGATATATTTTTTAGTGATTTCTTTTCTTTTTAAGAGAAAGAAGAAGAGAGGGA
>NW_006383006.1:1469729-1474806 GCF_000327345.1 Myotis davidii
ATGGACTGAATGTGCCCCCCCCCGCCCCCCGCACAAATTTCGTGCACCAGGTCTCTACTACTGTACATGCCCTGATCAGGAACTGAACTAGCAACATTTCGGTGCATGAGACAAACCCCAACCAACTGAGCCACACCAGCCAGGGCTGGACTACACTAAAAGAATTCAGATTGAATTATAACGTAAAATCCAACTAAAGGTTACTTAGAAGGAACCCAAAAGTAAATAATTCAGAAATCTTCATAATTGCACACAAGAAAAAAATCAGGGGTTATAATTTTAATATCAGGCAAAGTTAATACCAGGACAAATAAGTGTTAAGGTGACAAAGAATAGTTATTTATAATGATAAAGATTGCAATTAACAATGAATTTTCCAAGTTATGAATATCTATGCACCAAATGACATAGCATCAACATGAATGTTAATTAAAACATAAAACCACGGTATATACAGGGAAACATAGAAACACAGTACAGTAGTCCCTCTTTATCCATGGGAGATAGGTTCCAAGACCTCCAGTGGATAGTACTAAACCTTACACATACTATGAAACATACATACATATGATAAAGCTTAATATATAAATTAGTCACACTAAGAGATTAACAACAATAACTAATAAAATAGAACAATTATACCCCTAGCTAGTTTGCTCACTGGTTAAAGCATTGTTCTGAAGACTGAAGGGTCTCAGGTTCAATTCCAGTCAAGGGCATATACTTGGAGTGCAGGCTGGATCCCTGGCACTGGTGGATTGGGATGTATGCAGGAGGCAACCAATCGATGTGTCTCTCTCACATAGGTGTCTCTCTCTCTGTCTCTTCCCTTCCCTTCCAGTTTCTCTAAAAAATCAATGGAAAAAATATCCTCAGGTCAGGATTAACAACAAAAACAGAACAATCAGAACAATATCCTATCTAATAAAGAGGAAATATGCTAATTGTCCATCATGCCCTCACAAGATGGCAGCACCCACAGCCACAAGATGGCAGTACCCAGTCCCCTCAGGCCTGCCTCATCCAACCAGAGTCCCCCAGTCCCCTCAGCCCCGCCTCCCACAACCAATCCAACCAGAGTCCCCCAGTCCCCTCAGCCCCACAGGGGAAGGCAGTTGGAGGCAATCGGGCCAACAGGAGAGCACAGTTGGGGACAATCATGCTGGCAGGGGAGCAGTTAGGCTGGCAGACAGAGTGGTTAGGAGCAGTCAGGCAGACAGGAAGGCAGGAGAGTGGTTAGGAGCCAGCAGTCCAGGATTGTGAAAGGGATGTCCCCCAAGGGGTCCCAGATTGAAGAGGGTGCAGGCTGGGCTGAGGGACAACCACCCCCCCGCCCCCCGCACAAATTTCGTGCACCAGGTCTCTACTACTGTAATAAAAGTTATGTGACTGTGGTTTCTCTCTCAAGTTTTGTACTCTATTCACCCTTGTCCTTGTGATTATGTGAGATAGTACAATGCCTGTGGGATGAAATTAACTGAGGTGGATGATGTAGGTATTGTGACTAGCATTAGATTGCTCTAAGGATTATTTGAACACAAGCACTGCAATAGCATGACAGTCCATGTGATAACTGAGACTGCTACTACCTAATGCAGTGATGGCAAACGTATGACACGTGTGTCAGAGGTGACACGCGAACTCATTTTTTTGGTTGATTTTTCTTTGTTAAATGGCATTTAAATATATAAAATAAATATCAAAAATATAAATCTTTGTTTTACTATGGTTGCAAATATCAAAAAATTTCTAAATGTGACACGGCACCAGAGTTAAGTTAGGGTTTTTCAAAATGCTGACACGCCAAGCTCAAAAGGTTCGCCATCACTGACCTAATGGGAAGGTATGTATTCAGCACAGATATGCTGGACAAGAGGATGATGTCCCAAGCAGGACAGTGAGAGATTTTATCATGCTACTCAGAATGACAAAAAATTTTAAACTTATGAATTGTTTATTTCTGGACTTTTTAGTTTAATATTTTGAACCACAGTTGTCCTCTGGTAACTAAAACCTCAGAAAGTTAAATTGCAGATAAGGAGGGACAACTGTAGTAAGAAACTTAAAGACATAGAAAGTCTACATTGCATTATTAAAAACAGATAAAACTTGGCATTCCAAAAAGAGAATACACTTTCTTTTAAGTATCCATGAATAATTCATAAAAAGTGACCGTACATCAAGCCAAAAAAGTTTCTGTAAAGAACAAATGGCACAAATAGTACAGATGATATCTTCTAAACACAAGTCAAAAAAAAGAAAAAGTGAACACTTTCTAACTTATTTTATGAGGTCAGCATAGCCATGATACCCAAATCAGACAAGGACATTACAAGAAAGGAAAATCACAAGCCAATCTCTCTCATCTTTACAGATGCAAAAATCCTAAACAAAATACCAGCAAATTTTCAATAATACATTAAAAGCATGTGTGGTTTTTAAAAGCTAAACAATGTGACTTGTTATGCAGTCAGGTTTGAACCCCTACTGTACATGACATAAGATGTTATCACCAGGAAACATAATAGTAAATTCCCAACTTAAATGTTTCTCTGGAAGCTTGTTTTTTTCTAGTCATTTTAGCATTATATAGGAAGAGGAGGAACTTTGAAATTATGAAATCAGAGTCCTGACCAGTTTGGCTCAGTGGATAGAGCGTCAGCCTGCGGACTGAAGGGTCCTGGGATCTATTCCTGTCAAGGGCATGTACCTTGGTTGTGGGCACATCCCCAGTAGGGGGTGTGCAGGAAGCAGCTGATCAATGTTTCTCTCTCATCGATGTTTCTAACTCTCTATCCCTCTCCCTTCTTCTCTGTAAAAAATCCATAAAATATATATTTTTAAAAATTATGGAATCACAATTCTATAATTTACCAGCTATGTAATTTCAGGCAAGTTCAGAAAAGCCTTAGTATCAAATTTTCAGCTTCAAAATGAGAATAACACTAGCTACTCCTTAATGTTCATTTATGGAATTAATGAGACAGTATTTATATGGGCAATATATTGGGCCAACACCCCAAGGTATCCTCACAGTAAGAATAAAATCAATCAATAAGACCCAAATAAAAGGGATGAGATCAGACACACCAGTAGAAATGACACAGCTAAAAGTATTATTTATAAATGTGTAATAAATGTATTACACAGGAATACCCAGATCAAGAAGATCATACACCATGATCAAGTGGTATTTATTCTGGGGATGCAAGGTTGGTACAATACCCATAAATCAATAAACATCATAGACCACATAAACAAGATGAAAGATAAAATCCACATGACCATATCAATAGATGCAGAAAAGCATTTGATAAAATTCAGCACCCATCTATGATAAAAACTCTCAGCAGAGTGGCAATGCAGAGAACATACCTCAACATAATAAAGGCATATACAATAAACCTACAGCCAATATTCAATAGGCAAAAACTGAAAGTGTTTCCCTTAAGACTGGGAACAGGACAGGGATGGCCGCTTTCACCACTCCTATTCAGCATAGTACTGGAAATCCTAGCCACTGCAATCAGACAAGAAGAAATAAAAGGTATCTGAATAGGAAAGGAAGAAGTAAAACTGGCACGATTTTCAGACGACATGATATTCTATAGAGAGAATCCTAAAGATTCCACCAAAAAACTACTAAAACTGATAAGTGAATTAAGTAAAGTAACAAGATAAATATCCAGAAATTAGTTGTATTTTTTATTTTTGTTAATCCTCACCTGAGGATATTTTTCCATTGATTTTTAGAGAGAGTGGAGGGGGAGAGACAGAAACATCGATGTGAGCATCTACTGGCTGCCTCCAGACAGGGGATCGAGTTTGCAACTGAGGTATGTACCCTTGACTGGAATCGAACCTGGGACCCTTTAGTTCAAGGGCTGACATGCTATCCACTGATCCAAACCGAGAAAGAAGAGAGAAAGAGAGAAACATCAATGTGAGAGAGAAACATTGATCAGTTGTGCTAGGGATTGACTCTGCAATTACCTTAACTGGTAATTAAACGATAGACCTTTCAGTGTACAGGACGATGCTGCTACCAACTGAGCCATACTGGCCAGGATAGTTTTGTCTCATTTTTATTTTATTTTATTTTACTATTTTACTTTATTTGTATTAATCTTCACCCAAGGATATTTTTTCCATTGATTTTTTTTTTTTTTAGAAAGAGTGGAAGGGAGGAGAGACACAGAGAGAAACATCAATGTGAGAGAGCACATCAACTGGTTGCCTCTCACACGTGCCCCCACCCAGCACTGGGGATTGAACTTGCAACAGAGGTATGTGCCCTTGACTGGAATCAAACCTATGACCCTTCAGTCTGAGGGCCCATGCTCTAACCCAGGGGTGGGCAAACTTTTTGACTCGAGGGCCACCATGGGTTCTTAAACTGGACCGGAGGGCCGGAACAAAAGCATGGATGGAGTGTTTGTGTGAACTAATATAAACTCAAAGTAAACATCATTACATAAAAGGGTACAGTCTTTTTTTTTCAATAGTTTTATTCATTGCAAATGGGCCGGATCCGGCCCGTGGGCCGTAGTTTGCCCACGGCTGCTCTAACCTCTGAATGTAATGGGCTAGGGTTGTCTCACTTTTAAATGGATCGTGAAACAGCAGAGCATAAGGGAGGCAGGAGAATATTCCTGGCAAAGGGAATATCAGGAGTCAAGGCTTGGAGGTGAATGTTAAGGATATTGGTGAATGGGCAGATTCTAAGAACATTAGACAGAGGGTTGTGAGAGATTGGAACCAAAGGGTAAGGGAAGTAGGGTAGAGTAGGGTAGTTGGGAACCAACACACCAATGGATAGATAGCTATACTTTGTTATCAGAGGCTGAAGCTTGGTTATTCTTACACCCTCCAGGTTTTATTTTACTGATACACTAGAGCCATGGCCGGCAAACCGCAGCTTGTGAGCCACATGTGGCTCTTTGGACCCTTGAGTGTGGCTCTTCCACAAAATACCACGTGCGGGTGCACAAGTACAGTGCGATTGAAACTTCGTGGCCCATGCACAGAAGACGGTATTTTGTGGAAGAACTGGTATTTGTGGAAGAGCCACACTCAA
>NW_006383006.1:1474890-1479854 GCF_000327345.1 Myotis davidii
CGTGGTGGCCATCTTGTGATGCCATTGCTTGAGGGCATCACATGAGGGCGTGATGCAACCTAGGCTTTTATTATATAGGATATCATCTTTAACAGATATAAAGCTGTCAACAATACATATCATCTTTAACAGTTTCAAAAATCAGTCAACAATTGGACATACTAAGTCCCCCCCGCAAGCAGTATACTAACTGATTGATGATCAGAAGCCTAGGTGTTATTATGAAAGCCTCCACTAGCCCCTGTCTCCACCATTCAGTAGCTCTGTCTTCAAGGAAGCTGGTTGAAAGAAATACAGAAAACAAACCAGCTCCCTGTCACCTTTGTCCCTGTGGCCAGAGTCACAGAGACATGCAGAAAGGAGAGAACCAAGATTCCTATCTGTGGCTTGACTTGCCCCAGCCCAGGCCCAAGTGATGTCTGAAGTCCCTGGGAGTCTGGATACAGGTCAGGGCTGGGAATCACCACTGAGCCAGGGTCCTGGTTCAGTGTCAAAGTCTGTCTGTTTCCCTCACCTATTTTCCAAATTTTCTAGGCTCCCGCAACCTGGGAAGAGTTTTTAAAACAGGGCTGTCCAATAGAAATAAATGTAATGTGAGCCCCATAAAAAAGTAAAAAGAGCCCTGGTCAGTTTGGCTCAGTGGTTGGAGTGTCGGCCCACAGATTAAAGGGTCTTGGGTTCAATTCCAGTCAAGGGCATGTACCTGGGTTGCTGGCTGGATCCCCGACCATACGCGGGAAGCAACCAATCCATGTATCTCTCTCACATTCATGTTTCTCTGTCTCTCCCCATCCCTTCCACTCTCTCTAAAAATCAATAGGAAAAAAATTCTCAGGTGAGGATTTACAACAACAACAAAAGTAAAAAGTGCCCTGGACTGTATAGCTCAGTTGGTTGGGCATCACCCCATGCACCACAAGGTTGCTGGATTGGTTCTGGTCAAGCCACGTGCCCTGGTTGCGAGCTCGATCCCCATGCAGGAGGCAACCAATCATGTTTTGCTCTCATATTGAAGTTTCTTTTTCTCTCTCCTTTCCTCTCTCTTTAAAAATCAATTAAAATGTTTTTAAAAAGTAAAAAGAAACAAGTGAAATTTATTTTAATAACACATTTTATTCTACCCAATATATCTAAAATGTTATTTTTAATAACTAATCAATATAAAAAAAATTGTGTATTAAGTCTTCACAATCCAGTTATATTTTACCCTTATGTACATCTCCATTCAGACTAGCCACCTTTCAAGTGCCCAGTAGCTATATCTGGCAGGTGGTTAATTAGACAGCATGGGTCTGGAGTAAGTTGACTTGCTTCCTCCTTCCCACTCTACCTCCCACTCCCATGAGGTTCAGAGATTTGAGTGGTGGCTCAGAAATGTTCAGGGGCCTTGTGTCATGGTGATGCTGAGTCCACTGTAAAAAACTAAGTTGCTCTTCTTTTGAACCCTCCTCATTTATCCCATGTCCTTCTGCTTTGTGCTCTCAGCGAATTTGGTCTGTACTGGAATATAGCACCTATTTCACTTTGCCCTGCAGTTAGTTGTTTATGTTTCAAAGTCTCAAACCAGATTACTAATGCCTTCCTGGTATTTGTCCTATTCCCTGTCATCTCTCTTTGCAGTAGGTTTAGCCCTTAGTCATCAATAAATGTTTGTTGAATGAATGAATGAGACAACCCTTACAGAATCAATGAACATGTATATGGAAATCTTTATTTCAACTGGCACTTCCAGGTCCATACAACCCATTTCCTGATAAACAGTGAAACCAGTCAAGGCACTGTTGGTTCCAGCCTAGAAACAGAAGGAAATATTTGCCTTTATCCTCTGGGATCTCACGCTCATGAATTCAACAAATAGTTCCTGAACAACTCCTATGTTCCAGCTGCAAAGATGAGTAAGAAATAACCTTGCCCTCAAGCCCCTACATATCTAGTAGGGAGGAGGCCTTTTATAGGTAAACATAAGTAATTATAATTTTGAGTTGAGTAAGTTGAGTGCTGTAAGTGAAATAAAGAGTCCTGTAAGGACAGGGCACAAGAAGGGGGACTTGCAAAAGAAGCTTCATTCAGATTATCCTTTGAGATGATATTTGAAGGTAGGACAGGTGGGAATGAAGGGAGGGAAAGAAACAGTTTTTAAAAATCTGACAAATGAGGAAGAAACAGAGGAGGTGTGGTAAAGAGACTAATTAGGACAAGGAAATGAAACTGACTCCAAAAATAAGAGCAGGGTGGAAGAAATCAACAGGGGTGAGGGCTCCATAACAGGCAGGCACGCTTGCTTAAGAAGGCAATGCCGCAAAGAAAAGCTCACCAGGAGGGGGTGAAGTAGTTCTGTGTCACAGAGGCAAGGACTGCCAAAATGAAGAGCCCTTGGGTCAAGGAAGGAGAAATCTCCTTAAGAATGTTACACAACCAGATCTGAGCAAAGCCCCAAAGTGAGAGAGGGAAGAAGAGATCAGGTAAACCAGATTAGAGAGGTAAGAAGAGATCAGGTAAGCAGGAGATGTGGGTGATATTGTGGCTAGCTAGTCCTGCATGCCCCAGAGATCACAGGAGCCGTTACAGCAGGGAATCAAACACCAGCCTGGGAAATTAGCCCTGGGAGGGAAGATGGAAGGAGAATGGAAACAGCAGTTGATTGGGTTGGACTTTACATTACAAGTTGTGATAGCCTTTTCCAAGCCACTAAAATCCGGATTCATGCCTGGAGATAGCTCTGTAGGTAGCTCTGTACACACAGAGTGGGAAAGTTGTATCCACAGCAGTGGGAAAATTCCAACATGCATCAGGGCAGGTGTATAAAAGGAAGCAGAAAAAAAATAAAAATGTAATGTAATAAAAATAAAATAAAAGGAAAGCAGAGAGAATCTGATTTAAAAACAAGAGTGATTTACTTTCAATTTTATTTTTAAATTTTATTATTTTTTTTATATTTTTATTGATTTTTTACAGAGAGGAAGGGAGAGAAATAGAGAGTTAGAAACATCGATGAGAGAGAGACATCGATCAGCTGCCTCCTGCACATCTCCCATTGGGGATGTGCCCGCAACCCAGGTACATGCCCTTGACCGAAATCGAACCTGGGACCTTTCAGTCCGCAGGCCGACGCTCTATCCACTGAGCCAAACCGGTTTTGGCTTATTTTTAAATTTTAAAGTACTTTTTCCTAAACTTCTTAGGAATGGCTTTTGCTACATCTCACAACTTTTGAATTTATTACCATTTAGTTTAAAATATTTTCCAATATCCATTGTGATTTCTTTTTTTAAATATATTTTATTGATTTTTTACAGAGAGGAAGGGAGAGAGATAGAAAGTTAGAAACATCAATGAGAGAGAAACATTGATCAGATGCCTCCTGCACATCTCCCACCGGGGATGTGCCCACAACCCAGGTACATGCCCCTGACCGGAATCGAACCTGGGACCCTTCAGTCCGCAAGCCGACGCTCTATCCACTGAGCCAAACCGGTTTCGGCAGTGATTTCTTTTTATACAGAGGTTATTTACAAGTATACCTCGTTAATATTCAAATATGAAGATTTTCTAGTTATTATTTTTCTACTGATGTCTTGCTTAATTGCACTATGATCAGAGACATACTTCGAATATTTTAATTCTCTGAAATTGTTGAGACTTGCTTTATGTCTCAATATATGCTTTGTAGCAGATTATATTTTCTAAAATCAATAAAAGGTTATATTTTCCAAAATGTCCATAACAGTATCTCCAATGCCTCATAATTTTTGCTAAGTGATATTGCCACTTCTCCATCAACGGGGAGGGGGAATCTATCTTTCCATCTCCTTGAACCTGGGCGGCCCTATAACTAACCAAAAGGAAATAGCTGGTCGGATAGCTTTTGCTTCCAACTTCCTTCTTTTAATTCTGTAGTTCTGTCAATTTTAAATTTACACATTTTGAGGCTAAGTTATTGGGTGACTACAAATTTAGAGTTGTGTATCTTCCTGGTGAACACAACCTTTTATCATTGTCAAGTAGTCCTCTTTATCTCTAGTAATGCTTTTGCCTTAAAGTTTACTTTGTCTGATCTATATATATAAATCCTAAGCAACCTTTCTACTGTTCGACCATTTAACTGGTAGCTATGATGTGCACTGACTACCAGGGGGCAGATGCTCAATGCACAGGCATGGAAACATGGAACAGACTGATGGATCTCAAAGGGAAGCTTAAGCTACATAATCTTTACTCCCTGGAATGGAGATAAGAAACGCCCTAACCTTTGGAATAGAGATTGATAGGATTGGAATCAACTGGCATAAATACAGATGTAACAAGACAACAGGACACAGAACCTGGCCACAGAATCTAGAGACAGAACATGGCAAAAGATCCTGGACAGAAACTGGCAACAGAACCTAGAGACAGAACCTAGCGAGAGAACCTGGCTGAAGATCATAGAGACAGAACCTGGCTAGAACATGGCAAGAGAACCTGACTAGAACTGCTGGGGTTGGACTCTAGCGGGGGGGGGGGGAGCGATTAACCAAAGATCTTATATGCATACTAGAGGCCCAGTGCACATGCCCTCTCGCAATCCGGGACCCCTTGGGGGATGTCAGAGAGCAGGTTTCTGCCCAATCCCTACAGGCCAGGCCGAGGGACCCCCACCAGTGCCCCGGGCCTCTAGTATTAATATAATTACACCAGCTTTCTTTTGGTTAGTGTTTGCATACTTAACATTTTCTATTCTAATTTACTTTCAACATTTCAAGATCCTTATATTCTATATTATATACATATGTGTATATATGTATATGTATGAAATATTTTTTTCAACATTCTTATATTTTAAATTTTTATAAATAGCATACAATTATTTTAAAACCTAAACTGCCAACAGTGGTCTTTTAATTGAAGAATTTAGTCCACTTACCTTTAAAGTAACCATTGATATATTTAAGGTAAATAATTAACATTTCTATTATATATCTTTC
>NW_006383006.1:1479887-1489802 GCF_000327345.1 Myotis davidii
AAAATTTTTTTCATGGCAAAGAATGTGGGTAAGTACATTGATGCTTTTCACTTTAAAAACTAGTCCAAATATATTGTTTCTGTCAACTGAGCTTTTTAAAAGCTTTTATTCAAGGTCTCAACTATATAATTATCTTGGATAAATACATTTTTACCTTCAGCTACTCTTATCTCTTCCAATCCTTTAGGAAAAAGAAATGGAACTACCATGAACTCTTTGTGTCTTACAGGAGATAATACAGAACTCCATAAATCTACCCAATATCCCTATACACAGTAGTCCCAAATTAAGTTTAGAAAACACTAATTTGATGGTCATGCATCATCTATTTTGTGACAGAAACCAGAATATGCTAGTAATAATAACAATGAAGCTATATAGCTTTATCATGAAGCACTTACTAAGTGCCAGGTATTGTTCTAAAGCACCTTATGTGTATTATCTCCTTAATCCTCACAATTTGCCTATTATTTTGGCAATATGGTCCCTATTTTCCACAGATGGGTTAAGTAACTGGTCTGAGATCACACCCACTGTAGCTAGAATTTAAAACAAGACAGTCTGATTCTGTGCTCTCAGCCATTCCTTTATATCACCAGTGAGATGTGATGCCCTCTCCGGTGCAGAAGGTATGAGTCCAAGTAGCATTTATAAGCATGCTTGCTTTGGCATAATGCAGAATGCGAAGTAAACAGAAATAAGCAGGATAGGTACTCCAGGAAAGATCGGTGTATTTGAATAAAGGTATAAATAACTTCAAATGGTATATAGTAGTAACAGGATAATAGACATATCACTGGGCCACTAGGCTTTCAACTTGAGTATTCAGGGAATCACTCAGGTTAAATAGGAATTTATGTTAAATAGTATTTCTGGGAATAATTTGTCCCTAGTAAAAATTTATATACTCATAGGTCTGGAAGGTCCCTTAGAGATCAATTATTCCAAACAACTCATTTATAGTAGTAATACTTACTATCTTTTGCAAGTGGCATTCTAAGGGCCTTTTACTTTTTAAATTATTTATTTATACGCTTATTTTTTTATTTTATTTTGAGAGTACATTTGTTACAGCTGGGGACAGTGAAACAGGGAAGGGCTTAGGATAGAAGAAGGTACAGGAGAGCCTAGGCAGGGCTGCTTTGGCTCACTGGAAAGTTTGAGAAAAGGGGCCTTGGAGGCAGGATCAGCAGTTAGCCAGCCCAAGCTGCCTCTGCCCATTGCTCCCCTGGTTGCCAGTCTCTTAGGGGCCCTTAGAGTTTAGGAGACATATCCTGAGAGGAAAGAAAGGCGTGGGTGTGCTCCTGAGAGGGAGAGCACTTTTCTATGATGTTTAATTTTTTAATAATTAAGAACACATCACACATAATCAGAAAAATAAATATTGTCTTATTCCTGTTAAGACAATTTAATGAAGAAAAGAATAGGTTTTCAACAAATGGTGTTAGAACAACTGGATATGCACATACAAAAGAATGAATTTGTACTCCTACATCACACCATATACAATGCAATACTACTTGGCAATAAACAGGAATGCAGTACTAATACATGCTATAACATGGATTAACTCTGAATACATTATGCTAAATGAAATAAGCCTGTCACAAAAGAGTAGGTTTTATACAACTTAAAATGACTAGAATGGGCAAACCTATATAGACAGAAAGTAGATTAGTGGTGGCTTAGGGCTGGAGGAGTGAGTGTGGGAAAGGGGCATAGGCAATGACTGCTACTGGGCAAGATGTGTGTTTTTAGGGTGATGAAAATGTTCCAAATCAGATCATGATGATGGTTACACAACTCTGTCTAAAAACCATTGAACCATACCCATTAAAAGGGTGAATTGTATGGTATGTGGTATGTCTTAATATTAAAAAGAAAAAATGGCTATTTGATTAAATTGATGCAATATGATTTAAGATGACATTCATTATTAGTAAACGTTAAGTATATTTTCAGTCAATACTTTACAGACATAAAGAACTAGTATCTTCCCATTGATTCTGTCCCACAGAAAAGGTCAGCAGCCTGTTCATCATCAAAGCCTCAGTTATGATTAGTTTGGAAGAGACACAAAATAGAGTGCTTTAAACAAAAAAGTTGATTTCTCTGTCACATAAAAGTCTTGAGGTAGGTGACCCAGAGCTGGGAGGGCAGATATCTCCACAATGCACTCAGAACCCAAGGATATTTTCAGTTTCTGCTTTGCCAACCCTCGGGTATGCTTTTGTTATTGGCCAGCCTCCTGAGTAGGAGGGAGAGGACTGTCTAATAACAAGAGCATCCCTTCTCAGCTCTAGTCAGTCCCATAAGAAAGACTGACAGACTAGCAGCGTTGAAGCAAAGCAAGAGAATTTATTAAGGAAGCAAGGCTAGCCCTAGCCAGTTTGGCTCAGTGGATAGAGCGTCAGCCTATGGACTGAAGGGTCCAGGTTCAATTCCAGCAAGGGCACGAGCCCTAGTTGCGGGCTCCATCCCCAGTATGAGGCATGTAGGAGGCAGCTGATCAATGATTCTCTCTCATCATTGATGTTTCTATCTCTCTCACTCTCCCTTCCTCTCTGAAATCAATAAAAAAATATATTCAAAAAAAAAAAAAAGAAAAAGCAAGGCAAGCAAAAATTTAAAAAATACACTTGATGTACAGCACAATCAGGCACCCAGCTAATCTGAATGTCCTATCTGGTAGAAGTTTAGGGATTTCATACTTATCTACAGGTTTCAAGGTTCCTCTGCTGGATATCTTAGACAATAGACTAAATTTCAAGGTCCCCCCTTTTACTTTGTTGTGGCTTCTTTTTTTTCAGAATTAATAGGGCATTTGGTGAATTTATCTTATCAAGTCCCAAAATTGCTGACTTCTTTGTTCAGTAGGTAAGATAAAACTCCCTCTTCTTTCCTCCTACCCCCTTTCCTATATTCTCTGGTTAGAGAGGAAAGGTATTAATCATTTGCTCTTAAGTGTCCTTGGTTGGGGAAGATAAGGTCTTGCAATTCACAAGCTGGCTGCAAGCTGCCCAAACAGTTTGGCCTTATTTCAGTTTTCCCTACCACTTACCCAGGAATTTTCCTAGCTTCCTACTATCCTGCCACACTTTTATGGTTCAAATAGTAACTATCACCTTTGAATTCCAAGCAACAGAATGAAAGATGGAGAAAAAATGGGGGAGATAAAGGGTACATGCCAGATGTCTTTAAGAAAGGTTCCCAGCCCTAACCGGTTTGGCTCAATGGATAGAGCATCAGCCTGCGGACTCAAGGGTCCCAGGTTCGATTCCGGTCAAGGGCATGTACCTTGGTTGTGGGCACATCCCCAGTAGGGAGTGTGCAGGAGGCAGCTGATCGATGTTTCTCTCTCATCGATGTTTCTAACTCTCTATCCCTCTCCCTTCCTTTCTGTAAAAAATCAATAAAATATATATTTTAAAAAAAAGAAAGAAAGGTTCCCAGATGCCATTTCCACTGTGCATTGTCGACCAAAACATGTGACATAGTCATATTTAATTTCAAGTGAGACTGAGAATATGGTCTTTATTCTAGGTAGCCTGTGCCCAGATAGGAATTAGGGGTTCTATCATCCTGGAAGAAAGGGAAACAGACATTCAGAAATCACTAGCATACTCTACCTTTGATCCATAACTTATCTAATGACACAAGCCCTTCCAAAAGCTAGAAAGAAAAATAACCTGCTCACAAAAGATGAAAGAAATGATAGCAGTATAGTCTTGAAACTTATATAATCTTTTAAAAAATATTTGTATTGATTTCAGATAGGAAAGGAGAGGGAGAGAGAGAGAGAAATATCAATGTTAGAAAATCATTGATCAGCTGCCTCCTGCATGTGCCCTACTGGGGATCGAGCCTGCAAACTGGGCATGTGCCCTGACCAGAAATCAAACCATGATCTCCTGGTTCATAGGTCAATGCTCAATCACTGAGCCACGCTTATATAAACCCAGGCTTATATAATTTTGTTACCCAATGTCACCCCAATTAATTTAATATAAAAAGAAATAAGATGAACTAAGAACTACACATTAAATTAAACAGTATGAGAAATGAGTATGTCTAATAGTGAAAAGCATCAGAGGAGACAAATTTGCAAAAGGGTGGAGAAATACCAAAAGTGGGGGGAGCATTTTTTTCTTAAGATGGGAGCCAGCGGCAATATCCATCAGATATGCTATGGCAAATAAAAAGGAACAGTTTAAATGAGCAATAGGTAAAATCTGATTGCTTTTACTCCTATTAAGATAGTAGACTTTGGCCCTAGACGGTTTGGCTCAGTGGATAGAGCATCGGCCTATGGACTGAAGTGGTCCCAGGTTCTATTCTGGTCAAAGACACATGCCTGGGTTGTGGGCTCAATCCCCAGTGTGGGGCATGCAGTAGGCAGCCCATCAATGCTTCTCTCTCATCACTGATGTTTCTATCTCTCTTTCCCACTCCCTTCCTCTCTGAAATTAATAAAATATATATTTTTAAAAAGATAGTCGACTTTGGTGGTACTCTCCAGGGGAGCAATGGGCAGTGGCAGCTGGTCCCAGGCTATCCCTCTGAACCTGTCTCTAAGGTCCCCTTTTCTCAGACTCTCCAGTGAACTGACAGCAGCCCTGCCTTGGCTCACTTCTTTCCCATAACGTCTCTAGAGAGCCAAAGCAGTCATGCCTAGGTTCTCTCCTGTTGCTTCTTCCATACTAAGCCCATCTTGTTTCACTGTCCCCAGCTTTAATAAAAATACTCTAAAAAAAATAAAAGACAATAGACTTTTAACAAAACAGTTTAACTTTGCCTATTTTATTCATATGCTTTTGATTCCTGGAAGGTTTGTCAACTGGTTTTATTGCTTCTGGCAGTATTTCATATATTGCATCTGACTTTTTCTATGTACACCTAGTGATACAGTCACTTTGGGAATCATTTCTGTTTTGTTGTAGTTTTTTTACTTACTATGTTAACACATGCATACTAGATACCTCAGAAAAACTGCCTGACTGGTGTGGCTCAATGGTTGAGCATTGACCTATAAACAAGGAAATCACAGTTTGATTCCTGGTCAGGGCACATGCCTGGGTTATGGGCTTGATCCCCAGTAAGGGTGTGCAGGAGGCAACCAATCAATGATTCTCTCTCATCATTGATGTTCCTGTCTCTCTCTCCCTCTCTGAAATAAAAAATATATATATGTAAATAAATACTTGAAAACTGCCAATGTACACAGCTTGTAAATTTATTTAATCCTTTTAATAATTAAAGATCCACAGACAGCC
This sequence comes from Myotis davidii, assembly GCF_000327345.1. Taxonomy (NCBI): domain Eukaryota; kingdom Metazoa; phylum Chordata; class Mammalia; order Chiroptera; family Vespertilionidae; genus Myotis; species Myotis davidii. The sequence continues at coordinate 1,485,161 of NW_006383006.1, forward strand.
TTGGTTTCTACATAAGAAACATAATCAGCTGAATGTGACTAAAATAAAGTCTTCATGAAAGACAATATTTATTATGTTTCAGGAAAAGATAATTAACGTTTAGGGATTTTTTTAAAGTTTACGAGTTCAGAAGAATTTAACAAAAAAATATGAAAATAAATAAATAAAAGTTATTGTATGGGAAAAACAGAACTTTCAAATGCTGATGCTGAGATTAGTGTTAAAATTTGTATAATGAAATTTAAGTCATAGGAGAAAGGCCAGAGCCCACATACATTCAAATGATCCCAACGCTAAAAAAATAAAAAATAAATAAATAAATGTGCATTTTCTTTAGATAATTCTACAGCTGATATGTACTTCCTAGGAGAAAGTACAGTTTTAACAAGATGATAGTTTCACAAATAATGTCATCTACAAATCTTCAAAATGCAATAAATCTATCAGATTCTATACAGCATGACCATATGAATTGAATAAAGAAATTACTTCTTGAAATCACTATATCTCAAGACATATTATATCTGACACAGGCTACACCACATACCACATGGAAGAGGAGGGAAGCACTGGCCTAGAAAATGAAGAGAACTATGTTCCAGTTACTGGATCAACCCCCAATTAATCACCCAGGCAAGACATCTTTTGCCGGAGACCAATTCCAGCATGACAGCAGGGCTGCTTCTGGGAATGGCTGAAGGCATTTCCCCAAACCTGAAAATGGATTATTGCTTGGCTGCCAGGAAGCTAAAAGGCATCTTAATCTACATGTTATTGCCTCCTACTGGCCAAACACCTGAACAGCCATAGGCTAATTCTTCCATTCTGACAATGCTTGTGTATACCCTTTGAAGTGTATATCTCTATTTACCTCAGGACAAGTTGTGTTAATAAAAGCATGGGGTCCTGGGATGAGGAGAACCTAAGACCTGAGAATTTAGATCTTAGAACTTAGCTCCTTTAGCTAAACTCCTCTGACCCCCAAATGCCTTTCAAAATTATATTTTGTCTCCGGTCTCTTTATTAGTCTCTGGACTCTTATTTAACATCTACGCACAGCCTTCTCCAGATTCCTGAACCCTTCTTGATGCTGGGACAAGAACCCCGGCACCTTTTCAAGGCCTTCATTTCCTCATTAAAAGCAATAAATGGGCCCTAACTGGTTTGGCTCAGGGGATAGAGCATCAGCCTGCGGACTGAAAGGTCCCAGGTTCGATTCCAGTCAAGGGCATGTACCTTGGTTGCGGGCACATCCCCAGTAGGAGGTGTACGGGAGGAAACTGATCAATGTTTCTCTCTCATCGATGTTTCTACCTCTCTATCCCTCTCCCTTCCTCTCTGTAAAAAATCAATAAAATATAATTTTTTAAAAGCAATAAATGGGTTGGACTCTATGTTCTCTTAGGTCCTTTCCAGTACTAAGATTTTAAGATGCCTTGAGGGTTCATTTCAGATGATATAACATTTGTTTATATTAAATCACTTCTGATACATTTATTATCAGAAACTGTCCATACTTGAAGTCTGAATTATTAAAATGTTCTACTCCATATTTTCAAGTCAGAAACAGTAATTCAGAATTCAACTATAGTATTCTAATTTTTTAATTGAAATAAGATGATCAGAATAATAAATTTTACATTCACATCAATGAGTCTAGAAAAATATACATATAATAGAATGTTAAAGCTAAAAGAGAATCAGGAGATAGAGAGAGAGAGAGAGATCTTATAAAGTATGTATCAATGGCAATTACTCCAAACAACTGTACACTCAGAATTTGTGGATATATGTTACAAGCTGTGGAAACAGTCCAGCCCATATGTCAAAATACAAAGCCAAAAAGATTTTGAATTTTCTAAAGATACTTTTTTGAGGAAGAAAGGAAAGAAATCATCCCCATTTCTTCATACCCCCGTCCCAAATGGGAGAATTTAAAATCATGCCCATCTTTGATAATATTTTATAGAAAATAAATGCCCAGATACATGGACAATTTAATTTATTTCCTCTTCAATTTGTTTTTTATGGTAGACATATTAATTTCATTTTGAATATGGTATGCCAAATATCCTGAACTTCCAGGAATGAAGTCATGTAGCTCCCCAAGGAATTTCTTCATGGCACCAATTGATATATAACCTATAAAAAAAAAGGTATATATTTGAAATTTTGTCATACTATCTAATTTTCAGTGTCATGGTTGATTAGGGTTAAGATTTCTAAAGACGGTTCTTAGAAAAGAAGAAAACATACTAGTCAGAAGATTCTCCATGACACTTGATAATTATCAGTGAACACCTTTCTTATCCCTTACCTGTTCCCCACAACCTTCTACCTCCTTTTATTTTTATTTATTGGTTTTTAGAGAGAGGAAGGGAGAGAGAGGAACATCAATTTGTTATTCTACTTGTTTATGGTCCCTGACTGGGGATGGAAACTGTGGGAAACTACCTATTGTCTTCTCTAGCAGAGAGGTGTGGACAAGGAGCCTGGAATGCTGGTGACCCTTGAAGAGCCCTGGCAAAGGTCAGGGCTGTGTACTCACTGTTTAGTCCAGACAATGGTAGCTGAAGCAACTTCCCTACCAGATAGTCATGTGAATCCTTACTGATAAGATAGTCTGTCTATTACTGGAAATTGCCTGCCTAAGGGCTATAGGTGTATCCCAAACTGAATAAAAGGATGGCAAGGTCTGAGCATAAGTAGAGTCCATCCTCTTGGGATGGACTCTCACCTGCCACCCCAATTTCCAAATTATTATTTCTTGTCTCATCTCTTTCATTTGTGTGTGGCCCCTCTTCCAGAGCCTGAACCCTGAACCATGCAGGACATGGGGTCATTCACATCTGGCACCCAACGTGGGACACTCTGGAGGAGAAAACTTCGGTTAGAGCGAAAAAACAAAGAATTCACCAGATAGGTGGGGACACCGGATAGGTGGGGGATATTTACCACACGCAAAGCCCACAGTCAGCTGCAGAAATCATGATCTGTAAGTAGGGTGCGAATGTGTTTTTTCTAGCCAGGCTAATGGCGCAGAATTTGGTTAAAAAGTAAGAAACTTTATTGTAGACTTTTGATTTGCATGCTTAAAGTTTCAGAAGGTATTCTCTTACAGTTTTTGCTTGATATTATAGAACATAACCCCTTGGTTTCCTGAAGAAGGTACATTAAATCTTGAATGTTTGGCAAAGAGTTGGTCAGAACTTGAAAAAAGCTCAGCAGAAGGGAAAAAACTTGCCTCCAAACTGTTTCTCCTTGTGGAACACAATATTCCATTTGCTAGAGCCTTTTAGAGAGGCTAAGGAGGATAAATCGCCTACCTTTGCACTCTCTGCTCCTAAAGAAGAGTGAAAAGAAAAGAAAAATTGGAGGAATGGCCTTCATGGCCCCCTCCACCTCCAATGTCCTAATCCTGAAATGTTTAATTTGCCGTTAATAGGATCACCTGTGCAAAGAGCTATCCAAGAGGGATTACAGGAGAAATTATGATTAATATTTCTAAAGCATTCTTAGCTCCTTATGATTGGTATTCTCTGGCTTGTGCAACTCTGGATGGAGGAGATTATTTACTATGGAAGGGAGAATTTTTGGAGAAATGTCAGGAGCAAGCCCATGCCAACCACGGGCTGAATGCTCAATTTATGAAAAGCAAGCAGGAGGTGGGGGAGGGGAGGCACGTGGCGATCCTGTCCCCCTCCCAAGTGTGCTAGGAAACGTTTTCTTCTTGCCATGAAAATTTTTACAAAATTTAGAAATGTGTCTGGGATTTCTGTGCACATGTAAAGAGAGAAGCTAGCTTAAAAAATGTGTGCACACCGTCCAGTTTCAGATATTAGATTGTTTTGAGCTAAACTTAATCTCTTTACGAATGCTACAGAATAAAACCCAAGACTGGTGTTTTCCTCCGAAAGATGGCGGATTTGACCTAGGGAAAAAATATAGGCTAAGTTCTAGTAACAAGATTGGTATTTCCATAATAAAGAGTAGTTTATTTAAAATAATAAAGGAGGAGACAACCAAGATGGCAGCATAGGTAAACACCTGAACTTGCTGCCATGCACAACCACATTAAAACTGCAACTAAAAGACAAAACGAATATCATCAAGAAGCACGGGAAGACTGGCTGAGGGGAAATTCTACAACTAGAAGGAAAGAGAAAAGTGCATTGAGTCCGGTAGGAGGTGCAGAGGTGCAGAAGAGTGGAGGTACGGAGGTGCGCGCACGAAAGGGGCTGGCAGCTGGGTATGCTGTTGTCTTTGTCAATTGGGAGGGAGATACAAGCTCCCAAGTACTCTGAACTCAGACTCATACAGAGAGAAATTGGACTGTCTGGCATTGGGCTGGAACGTAAGGGCGGCTTTCTCCCAGAGGTACTTACAGTGGTCATTGTTCCTGCACGGGGCCGTGGGACACAGAGACCCAGGGACCTATCTGGTTTGGACCATTGGGCAACCATTGCTGTTTGCTCTGCCCTGGGGATTCCCTGAGACCCCAACCCAACCAATTTACAACCCCACCCAAACTGTGCACAGAGGCTTTTTCATACCAATGTCCTGGCCTTTCTCTGCCTAAAAACCTGTCAAACTGCAGCTGGGTCAGAGAACCCCAGAGCTTCCAAAAGAAGGCTTAAGTCTC
>NW_006383006.1:1490992-1496579 GCF_000327345.1 Myotis davidii
AAATCGTACACCTAGGGACGAGGACAGTGGAGGGGGGGGAGGGGGAAGAGCAGAGGGTGCAGTGGGAACTGGGTGGAGGGCAGCTATGGGGGGAAGAAGAGGAACAATTGTAATAATCTGAACAATATTTATTTAAAAAATAAAATAAAATAAAATAATAAAGGGCCACATTCAGAGGTTAACATTAAAGCAGCCAAGAAAATAAGTAAATTGTCTCTGTTTTAAAAATTTGCCAAAGAAAATGCCTTAAGACAATTATAATTGGATTTAAATCTCAAAAAATTGTTGAAACATACATAAATAATAGCCCAGGGAGAAAGCTAGCTATGCCTCTCTAATGGAGGAAGGGGCTAGTCGCCCTTTGCCCAGCGAAAAAGAATATGGCCATTTTAAAATCAAGGGGCTAAGCCCTCACCAGCCAAAAACGTAAGTTCCCTACTGGTAGCAACTTCTAAAGACAAGCTTGCTTCCCAGCTTCCCCTCCTTGGGGCTGGTCACATTTCCAGCAAAAAAGAATGTAAGTAATTTGCATTTGTATGGCTACCAAACTCTAGCAGCTTAATCTAAGAAACACTAAATATTTGACTTGCCAGCTCTAAAAGTTCAAGGTTCAAATTAAATTGGGAGAAATTATGTAGTTGTGGTAACTAAATGCCTACAGTATAGAAATTTATTTTATATATATTTGATGGTCTTTCCTAGTTAAATTTCAAGGCTTTAGCCATTATCTCAATTCATTGAGGTTCTGCTTTCCAGCATATGTCAACAGTTTGGCTCAAGTAAACTCACAAAAATTCTTCATAGGTTTCAATGCTTTTGTTTGTTTGTTTGTTTTATGTTAACATTACTAGGCATAGTCGCAGCAGGATTCCAAAGAAACTTACCCAGGACAATCCCTTGGATCTGGACTCGGTGCTAGGATCCAGCAAAGGGCCCATTGAGCCCGCCGGTTCTCCGCCCATTGGGTGAACGTGGGTGAGTTGTCTCTTGGACCCAGGACCGTCCCTTTGCTTTGGTAGAGGGTCTGACTTTATTTGAGCTATGTTTTAAAATCCTTGAGGTGGAACCAGGGTTGACAGAATTCCAGGTTAAGGGTTGATAGAACCCAGGCTAAGGTGGGACTGGAGGAAAAAATTGGGGCTGGTTTTGATTTTGGCTTTTCAATTGGAATTGCTGAGAGTCTGAGCAAAAATAACATTTGCCATATAAATGAGCTGAACTCATTCAGCTCCAAAGATAAAGGGGCAACATTTTATTTTTAGAATAGTCCAATTCTGGGGTGTTCTTAGGTGACTAAGAATCTTTGTGGAGGTGTCAGAAATGCAGGAGCCCTATAAGGAAGTCCCAATGCAACTGTAATGAACTAAATGGCTCATCTAGGGGGTCACCATAAGGCTTGGTCTGCCCGGGCCCTGAACCTTTCCTGTGGTTTTAGACAACCAGGAGAGAAACTGAGGCCACATTTGACCCACTACATAACATGTCTAGAAAGTTTGCTCAGACTACAGATATCCAAAATTAAAAAAGAGAGAGAGAGAAAAAAATTTAACGTGGGAAATTGTGCCTCCAAGGCCAGAAGCTCCCAAGACCCCAGCCCTCATCTAATACTCCTGATAGGAAGCCTTTACTTGCAAGTACTTTACAAAAATGGGAAGATTTAACTAGAAAATATTAACTGAGAAATGGCCAAAATACAGTTTGTTTGGGGTACCTATATTAATATTTTGCATGCAGAAATTAGAAAAGGCCAGCTCTGAAATTAAACTGAATGAGTATATGGGAAGCATATCTTGATTTGGAAATTAGAAGCTTCTAAGGAAAAGCATAAAAAAATTTCTTCCAATAAGATGGAAATTAATAAACAATTTTAGAGACTGTCTCAGAACTATTCTGAAGTTAATAAATGTCTACACCCTTTTCCCTGTAGGAAGCATGTCTCTGATTTATCTTCATAGAAGATTCCCCCAGACAAAGGGAGGTAGAGGCAACTAGAAAAGACCCCAGACCAATTTTTTGAATAGTCCATTGGGAATATACTGAAATTCTAGAGAGGGGCAGTTCCTGAACCAGGGACAAAAGACACTGCTTTGGGGGGAGGCTAGGGGACTGTCTAGGGCGGGGGGAAAAAATGGACACATATGTAATACCCTTTGTAATAAAAAATAAAATTTAAAAAAAAAAGACACTGCTTTGGTAATTTTTAATGCTGGATATTCTCTGGTGTAAACTTTTAGTGTGTTCTGCATGTCTATATAAGAGTGTTGATGTTTTTGTGTCTCTGTTGTTGTTGTTCAATTTATTTAAAGAAGAGGCAAGTCCTGCTTTGGGGAAGCCTAGTTGTGTGTGGTGGGGTTGAAAGCGTGAGAGAGATTACAAGAACGTCCCAGCAGCTGCCAAGAATTCTTAATATTGGGGGCTCTTCTTGCTCTCCCTCTCAGGGTTCAGCCACCAGAAACAGCTAGTGAGATTTCTGCTTGTCTGCAATATAATTTTGGCTGTCTATCTTTTAGAGATTTTTGTTTGCTCTTTCCTTGTTTATTGTGAGAATAAACCACCTTTTCTGTCAAAGAACAGTTTAGACAGCCGCCATTTTGGACTGCCTCTCTGATTCGAGTGGAAACTTCTGGATTTCTGGCATGTGGTTGTGGATCTTGGCTGCCTCTCGTTGGCCCTTCACAAGGAGAGGAAACACCAGGCAGCGGGCAAGGACTGTACACACAGCAATGGCCCCCACCAAGGAAGGCCAAGGTCAACATGCATATATTCCAGTAGGTTCTGGATCAATCCCACTGGGGTATATTACCCCAGCCCAAGTTCAGTGAAGCTCTGTTCTGCAGCAGCTTGGACTACATCTGCAGTCTCCCCAGAAGCCACCTCAGTTACTGCTGTGGGTGAGGGCATTGCAGGAATGACCAGAGGGCCCTGAACCTGGGCTTCTGCAAACAAGATGGCAGAAACACTGATGGCCAGAGACACTGGGGGCCGCCAGGAGGACATAGCGGGGGCGCCCGCCACACAGGCTGGCTGGGAACGGGAGCCCTGCGGCCAGCAGTTGCCAGGGCCACGGTGAGGGCCCTGCAATGCTGTAGAGTTGCGGCTAGGGCCACAGCAAGCGGTGAAGCTCCCGGTGCCCGCACAGCAACACCCCCGCCATCTTGACGGGAAGAGGACTATATGAATTATTTTCAATGTTCAATACACTGCTTGTAATAAACCAGGTACCTCATTTTAAAATATTACATACTATTTATTCTTTATATGCTGAAATTATAATTGAATTCAAGTAAAGTCTAGGAAAATTACTGAAACCTCCCATAATCCCTCTGTATATGCAAATAAGCCAAAGGGGATACTCTTTAAAAATATAATTGCTAATATTTACAGGGCAAACTAAAGATTGTTGTTAAAATGCTAAATCTGACAATAATTACAATCAACATAAATGAAAAATCACTTAAAATATATGGCTTTGTGGCAGTATTTGTTAAAATCTCAAAAAGCAACCATGTTCGTTACATTTGTTGCTTGGTGTAAGAAAGAAAGAAAAGTGTCTGGAAGGAAATAAAAAGAGGGTTCCTTCACATGTCTAACTGTAATTAAAAATCAATATATTGGGCCTCATAAGCTAAAGTAAATAATTTGTGTTTTTGCCTCCCTAAACAAAGTTTATGTAAAGTTACTCAAAGACTAATAGCAGAAATTTAATTAATTAAATGACATTTAATTTAATTAATGTCATTTACTGTCCATAACTTAGGACAAGTAAAGTTAAAAAATAAATCTCATTTCAGATTGATTTAAATTGGCTTATTAAAATAAATGAATGTTCATAAAAACTTTGTTGTACTGGGCAGGAAACTGTTCCTGAAGCATTAACTAATTTTTTTACTAATGGTTTATTTTATAGTTCAAAATTGATTAACATGCTATGAATCCAAAGCAGTCATATTTCTGTACAGAAAATTAAAATTAAAAAATTATCAAGACTGCATTGCAAAATTTCCAAAAGTCTCTTAATATTATTTAAATAAAAAAAAGGAGAACAGTGGAATAATCCCCTGTGAGTTAATTATATCAAGAAAATTTTTTACTTTAAAAATTAATTTTCACTTGTAATGCTGAAGACAAGACACCCATGAAAACACACATGGTGTCAAAATAAGCCAAAGGAAAATCATTTGGGAAAAAATGAAAGGATCCCAAGTCTAGTTTATAGAAAAGATTCCTTTATTAACCTTTGGTCGAGAATATGTTTGTCTATTTCCAGAAAACTCCTCCAAGCCCATGTGAATTCCTGCAACAATGAATCCCAGAGAGGAACTGACCAGATTGCTCCAGCCACAGAATAGAAGTGGCTCCCAAGACAAGAGGAGAAACAGTCCAGAGATAGAAGATGGTGAAGATGCCTTGCCATACTAGCAGTCAGCAGCTGTGCGTCACTGCAGGTTGCCCCGGACCAAGCCAGAGAAGGTTGGACCTACATTGCCATCGTTTGTCCACCATCCAAAACTAGAATATCTTTCTGGCATGTACACATAAAGAACTGTTGGACAATGACATTGAAATTGGGACTCAAAAAACTGTTGGCCCAGAAAGAAACTTACTGCAGGCTGATTCCTTGGATGCCTGTCAGCAATTTTAAAATGACATGACATTTGCCTCTCAGCATAACCACTATTGCTTGTCTCATTTTTGTTCTCATATGTTTATTTCTAGTCTGCAGATGCGGCATGAAGAGTCTTAAAAGGACTTGAGCCCTTCAGGTGGCATTCACTTTTCAAGAGTCGCTAAGGAAAAGAAACGGGGGAGATGCAGGAAGCCATCCATTGTCTTCACTATCAGAGAAGTGCAAACAAGGAGCCCAGAACGCTGGTGAACCTTGAAGCCCTGGCTCTGAATAAAAGGATGGCAAGGCGTGAGCATAAGTGGAGCCCATCCTCTTGGGATGGACTCTCACCTGCCACCCCAATTTCCAAATTATTATTTCTTGTCTCATCGAACCCTGAACCACACAGGACGTGGGGTCATTCACAGAAACCACAACCTTGGTGAATCAGAACAAAACTCTAACTAACTGAGCTACCCTTCTACCTCCCTTTAAAACAAAGATACTTAATTATCCACTTTGACTATTGAGAGTGTCATGTCGAGTTTGGGGATGGAATATTAAAGTACCTAGATTTAAAAAACTGGGAAGTGTGTCTGGTTTAGAATTATTCAACTAGCTACAATCAGCACAAACAGTTCATCTTTCCTAATAGCACAGGCAACACTTTCCTTCACTGCTAACACTGAGATAGTATTCTTTTAATAAAAACTTAATGGGAAAATTGACATTATTGCTTAGTCAACTAAGATTATTGGTATGAGTAATTTTGATGTCAAGAATAATTTGAAGAAAGATGGCGGCAGAGATAAACACCGGGAAGTTAATGCCGCTCACAACAATTGATTAATACCTCAGAGAAACAACACGGACTTCATCCAGAACCACAGGAAGCCTGGCTGACTGTAAACTCTACAACTAGAAGGAAGGAAAGGCACACTGAGACCCGCAGAAGCTGCAGGAGAGAAGCACAGAGGTACG
>NW_006383006.1:1498721-1503911 GCF_000327345.1 Myotis davidii
TTAATGTCAAAAAGAACTCCTACAATTTAAGAACTCAGTCAGTTGCCCAGCTGGTTTGGCTCAGTGAATATAGCATTGAACTGTAGACTGGAAGGTCCTGGGTTCGATTCCAGTTAAGGGCACATGCTCCGATTGTGGGCTCAATCCCTACCTAGTAGGGAGTGTGCAGGAGGCAGCCGATCAATGATACTCTCTCATTGATGTTTCTATCTCTCTCTCCCTCTCCCTTCCTCTCTGAAATCAATAAAAATATATTTAAAAAAAAGAACTCAGTCACTTTAGCAATATTACCTTCATATCAAATTCTTATCTGAGTGATTATATTTCATGGGTAATATAAGTGTTTATGGTTTATACTAAAAGTGAAACAATTTAAAATGTGAATCCTGTATTACAAAAATGCTGATAGCACTCAAGAATGATTGAATTTAGAACACCATTACCAACAGGTTATCTATGCATATAGTTTGATTGTTTCTCATAATAGATAACAAGTGCACAGTTAATAAATTAACTATGAATTCACTCAGAAAAAACTGATTAGTATTTTTATTGCCCCACACTGGTGATTGAGCCTGCAACCCAGGCATGTGCCCTGAACCAGGAAATGAACCAGTGACCTCTTGTTTCCTGATTTGATACTCAACCGCTGAGCCACACCAGCTGGGCTAAATTTTATTTTAAATTACCTGTCACCATGTTGTTCACTGGATAATTCTGAAGAGGGCAGTACATCTGCTTTTCTACAACTGGAGTCCTTATAAAATGTTTTTTTGTGCTGTAAAATTAAACAGACAGAAAATCATATTTATATTTGTATTTTTTGGACTTGTTTTACAAATGAGACATTATTTCAGGCAATTTATATACATAGAAATCTAATTGCTCTTTGATCAGATTTCAGTCTTGATTGGGTAAAAATGTTAAGTGTGAACTTCTTTTGTGCTTCTAAGTAATAGAAGACCAGTATAGATATTTTTTATTATCTTGGCCACTTTATAAAACAAGTATTTATTGAGTTATATAGAGGCCTGGGTCTTTTACTCAGTATTTTTGAATGCATAATAATTCAACAGTACTTTATAATTAGATAAAATACATATATACAGATATAATGTTAAATATGCCAAAAAAAGCATATAGGCTCTATTTTAAATAATCACAGCATTTTTTGTTGTTATTTAGTATTTAAATAATTTAAACTCTATTAACTAGTACTTCCATATTTTAAAATTTTTTTAAATGATGTCTGGGAAAATCATGAGTTCCACTAAGATTCTGAAGTGACTACTGAGTTTAAAAAAAAGAAAGTTAAATTATTCCGAGTGTAGTTGCATAGTATACAATTAAGTATATTCTAATTTTTAAAAAGCTAAGCAGTTTTTAACTAAAATATCCTATTTTCCAACTGTGCCAAATAATAATGTTTACTACAGTTAGACTATATATAACAAACAGATAATACAATTGTATGAAAATAAAAACCTTAATAATAAAAAATTGGGATCATCCTTAAATTTATTATTTTCCTGAAAATCTAAAATTATACTGAGTGATAAATACAGACTTCATTTTCAATTTATTTAAAAATTAGATTTCTTCTAAACTCTTTTAAAAGAAACTATAGCCCAGTTGGTGTGGCTTAGCAGTTGAGCCTCAACCCAGGAACTAGGAGGTCGACGGTTTGATTCCTGATCAGTGCACACACCTGGATTGCAAGTTCGATCTCCAGTGGGGGTACAGAGGCAGTTGATAGATGATATTCCTCTCTCATCAATGTTTCTATCTCTCTATCTTACTCCCTTCCTCTCTCTCTCAAAATCCATAAACATATTTTTTAAAAAGAAACTATAGCTCAGTTAGAATGAAATCCTAAAAACAGAGCAAAATATTGTTTCCCAAAACATCAGGGACTAAACAAGGATACCCATGATCATTATTATTATTTATCATAGCTCTAAAATTTCTGGCCAAGCAATAAGAGATGTGGAAGGGAAGAAAAATAAAAGGAAGAGATATCTAGTGAGAAGGAAAAGCAATACTGTCATTATTAACAAATGATATGCCGAAACCGGTTTGGCTCAGTGGAGAGAGCGTCGGCCTGCGGACTGAAAGGTCCCAGGTTCGATTCCGGTCAAGGGCATGTACCTGGGTTGCGGGCACATCTCCAGTGGGGAGTGTGCAGGAGGCAGCTGATCGATGTTCCTCTCTCATCGATGTTTCTAACACTCTATCCCTCTCCCTTCCTCTCTGTAAAAAATCAATAAAATATATTTAAAAAAAACAAAAAAAAAAACAAATGATATGATTGGACACCCTGAAAAGCCAAAAGAATTAACTTAAGTATCCTTAGAATTTTAAATTCCAAGGGGGTAGATATAAGACAAATACATTCAAATCAATAACTTTCCTGTATAACAGCAATAATTAATATAAAATAAAATGGAAGAAATCTACAATAGCAACAAAATTAATAAAAATCTAGGAATAACCCTAATAAGAATTTTATGATTCTATATATAGAAAAATAAAAAACTTGACTTAGATATGGAAGAAAAAATAAAGGAAAACCAAAGCATTTTCCTGGATAGGAATATTGAAAATTATAAAGACAGTAGTTCTCAAATTGAAGTTTAACACAATTCTCAATAAAGTCCCTTAGAGCTTAAGGGAAAAAAAAATTCTAAAATTCACCTTAACAACATGTTAGAAGATCTAACAGGAGACAAGACTAAATTTGTAATAGAACGAAAAAACATACCTGGAATGTTAAGAATAGGAATATTCTTAAAAGAAGTACAGATTTATATAAAGAAAATACGAAAAATTTCCTTAAGGGCCACAAAAGAAAACTTGAACAAATGGAGGGAAATATCATTTTCTCAGATAGAGGTATTTGACATCATAGACAAGTTAATCTATAAATTAACTCGTTAATTTATTCTATAAAGTTAATCTATAAATTCTTTGTAATATCATTAAACATACCGACAGGAATTTTTTAAAAATATGAACAAGGTCGTTGCAAAAATCAGAAGGAAAATTTCAGAAGTAATAGCGAAGAAAACTTGAAAAAGAGTAAGGAGGAGGAACTAGTTCTAGATATTAAATCATATTATAAATAATTAAAACAGTGGCCCTGTTGCATCACTAATGGAATACAGTGTATTACTATTTGTGCAAAAAGGAGAAATTAAAGAATATTTTATAAATTTTCTAGTATATGCATATATTAGAAACTGATAATATTGATTGCCTCTGGAAGGAAACTGGCTATTTACGGGGCCAGTATATTTTCATAGTACCTCTTTTATATATGTTGGATTTTGAACCATGTGATTATTTTACCTATTAAACATAACTAAAATTTTGCCAAAACCGGTTTGGCTCAGTGGATAGAGCGTCGGCCTGCGGACTGGGAGGTCCTGGGTTCGATTCCGGTCAAGGGCATGTACCTGGGTTGCTGGCACATTCCCGGTGGGGGATGTGCAAGAGGCAGCTGATCGATGTTTCTCTCGCATCGATGTTTCTAACTCTCTCTGTCTCTCTCCCTTCCTCTCTGTGAAAAATCAATAAAAAATATATTTAAAAAAAAACATAACTAAAATTTTGAAAATAGAAAAAAAATGTGTAGCATGAAGAGCCAAGGAAAAATGAGTTTGGGACTTGTTTTTTTTAGGTATTAAAATATATAAATAAAGTTATCTAACTTAAAATAAGATTGTATTGATATAAAAATAGATTCACAAATTAATGGAATAAAACAAATAATCCAAAAATAGATCTTCAAATACATAAAACAACATATGACAATGGGAAATCACACATCAGTTGAAATAGATTTATTTTTCAAAAAACTGGTGAAAATTTCTTATTTAAAAAACAAAAATAAATTTAGATATTCACTTATTAACTTATGCCAAAATAAATACCTGCAGAATTAAAAACCCATTTGATCTCTGAATGGGAAGGGATTTTTCTGAAGGTAAAAACAATAGAAAAAATTATAAAAGTGATTAATTTAAAAATGTGAACATTTAAAACTTGTATCTCTGAAGAAGTATAAATCAGACCACAAATTAAGAATATAATATGACAAACTGGCAAAATTTTAATATAGTTATTATATAAAGATGACAGAAAAGTTGATAAGAAAGACAATAAGGACCCCCCCAATAGAAAATGGAGAAAGAATAGAAAGAAAAAGCCACAGAAAAGGAACTATAAAATTCTAACAAATTTTAAAATGTTCAAACCTATTAGTAATCAAATAAATATGAAAATTAAAAGAAGATGCCATTTTCATCTATTAAATTAACACAAGGCTTCTTATTAACACTCAATTATAACGATGAGGATGCAGCGAGACCAATACTGCTAGTAACCTAAATTTATGCTTTTGTGGGAAGGAACTAACAGTAGATGTATTGGCCCTTAAAAAGTATTCATATCTCTTTATACTGTAAATTCCACATCTGAGAATTTACATTAAGAAAATTATCTTAAAAAGTAGAGAAAGATTTTTTTTTCTTTTCTTTTTTTTAGAAAGATTTATTTTTAAAAAGATGTTCATGAAGGTGCCATAAGAGAAACAACTTGTAAATAATTTAAAACATTTTTAAGCGTGGCTCAATGGCTGAGCCTCCACCTATGAATCAGGAGGTCATGGTTCCATTCCCAGTCAGGGCACATTCCCAGTAGGGGGCATGCAGGAGGTAGCCAATTAATGGTTCTCTCTCATCATTGATGCTTTTATCTCTCTCTCCCTCTCCCTTCCTTTCTGAAATCAATAAAAAATACGTTTTTTAAAAAAGGGAAGGTGAGGACATAAGGAAGGCCAAGAGACATATGAAAACATGCTCAAAGTCACTAATCATCTGAGAGATGCAAATCAAAATGATAATGAGATACCATCTCACACCCATCAGAATGGCTATCATCAACAAATCAACAAATGACAAGTGCTGGTGAGGATGTGGAGAAAAAGGAACCCTTGTCCACTGCTGCTGGGAATGCAGACTGGTGCAGCCACTGTTGAGAAAAGTATGGAGTTTCCTCAAAAAATTAAAAATGGAACTCCCATTTGACCCAGTAATCCCATTTCTAAGAATATATCCCAAGAAACCAGAAACACCAATCATAAAGAATATATGCATGCCGGAGAGAAACTAAGATGGCGGCAGAGATAAA
>NW_006383006.1:1506304-1506884 GCF_000327345.1 Myotis davidii
GGTCAGTCAGAGAAAGATAAATATCACATCATCTCACATATTTGTGGATTATAATGAACAACATAAACTGATGAACAAAACAGATCCAGAGACAGAAGCATCTATCAGATGCTCAAACCTCAGAGGGAAGTTAGGGGAAGGTGAGGGTAAGGGGGAGAGATCAACCAAAGGACTTGTATGCATGCATATAAGCATAACCAATGGACACAGACACCAGGGGGGTGAGGGCATGAACAGGGGAGGGGGGACAATGGGAGGATAAGGACACATATGTAATATCCTAATCAATAAGGAAAGAAAAAAGGGAAAATGGTTAAACAAGATGAAATACCATATGCAGCCATTACAAATTATAATCTAAACTAATAAAAGACAAACATGCAAATTGACCATAACTTTGTTATGCCTTAAGACACACCCACCAGCCAATCAGAGCAACTATATGCAAATTAACACAACCAAGATGGCGGCTGGCATCCACGGAGCTGGAGCAAGCAGGAGGCTTGGTTGCCTGGGTGATGGAGGAAGCCAAGCTTCCCACCTTCCCTGAGCCGGCTGAGGCCTCTGCTGCTGGCAAAAA
>NW_006383006.1:1506937-1507589 GCF_000327345.1 Myotis davidii
GGGTGAAGGCGAGAGTGGTCAGTGTAGCACAGGCGAAGTTGAAAGCAAAAACCTGAGAGTAAATGGGTTTCACAGGGTCCAAGATAAAGAGAGTAGGTGCCAAAGTGGAGGTCAGGAGATCCAACAAATTTAAGGCAAAGGCTTTGCTATGGGTTCACTCAGCGAGATAGACCACCAACTCAGAATTTAAATTTAAGAGCCTTTATTAAGCTGGCCAGCTGACCACAGTCACAGCACCCTGCCGAAGCAAAGGCTGAACTGCAGCCTACTACAGGGGTTACATTTTATTATTAAATTTTGTGGAGGCCCAGAGAAAATGTGTCTTGCAATCTGGGCCCCCCAATATGGAGGAAACTCTCTTTATTTATACTTTCTCCAGTCCTTTGTCTCCCAAATTTGGAATGAGACTTCCGGGCCTTCTGAGAAAGGCCTGCATGCTGGGAGGGGGCCATGAGACCATATCTCAAGGCCTGGCCTGATGTCAGTACCTTCCTATCTGTGTGTTTTAGGAACAGACAGCACAGCGTGACCTGTCTGGCCGAAGCGCCAGATATGCAGCCCAGCACAGTTTCTGAATCTTCAGTAGAATTGAAAAGGATTTAATATCATTTGAGTAGAATGTTGCAAATTTAGTAATAATTAAGTATATAGC
>NW_006383006.1:1507989-1516673 GCF_000327345.1 Myotis davidii
GTGCAGCGGTGGGTGTGGGAGCCTCTCCCACCTCCTCTGCAGCACTAAGGATGTCAGACTGCAGCTTAGGCCTGTTCCCCACTGGCAAGTGGACATCCCCCGAGGGTTCCCAGGCTGCCAGAGGGATGTCTGATTGCCAGCTTAGGCCCAATACCCTGGAGAGCAGGCCTAAGCCAGCAGGTGGTCATCTCCTGAGTGGTCCCAGACTGCGAGAGGGCACAGGCTGGGGTGAGGGACCCCCCCCACCCCAAGTGCACAAATATTTGTGCACCGGGCTTCTAGTATCAAATAAGGCTTTTCAAGATGGGGAAAATCAAGAGACAGACTAAACAGGATAGGACAAAAGTAGGTTTATAGTTATTCATGTGGAAATTAATACAGTAATTAATAAATAATAATATAAGCATAAACTCTGTGTTTTACACACACAACTGTAAACCGAATTTTGCACCACTCTGTATATGCAGTCAACATCAACTCTATTTAATGCATGTATTTGTATAAAACTAGCAGAAATATGCTAATGTTGATGATGGTTATCTCTCTGGTGGAGTTTAAATGTTCTTTATTCATTTTTTTGTTTTCTATTTTGAAAAATTGTATGCATTACAGTCATAATAATATAATTACTGTAATTAAAAACAAGAAAAGAAATCCATACAATTTTCTGAAGATTTTAGGAACATATGGGAAAGGAAAACAGCATAGTGATTAAGGGTTTGGAGTCAGTCAACTTTACTACTTGATTAACATTTGGTGAATTATTTAGCTCTCTGAGACCTCAACTATAAAATGGGGCTAATACTATTTTTCTATCTTATAAGGTACTAAGAACCAAATTAATTATTGTGAACTGCTGAGCTCACAAGAGTCTTGTATTTAGCAAGTACTAAATAACTAGTTCGCCACTTAGTGTTCAATACTAGTAGTATGCCAACAAAATAAATGACTCAAGGGTAAAGTATATTTTATCTATGTTTGCACTACACCCTCTGGTGGTTCCACAAAGAAATGGCTCTAGGTAGACACTGAAGGTGTGTCTATTCATATCCTTTGTCTATTTTTGTTGTTATTGGATTGGACATATTTCCCCAGATTTGCAAGCCCTCTTTATATATTAAGGAAACAAGCATTGTCAAATGTTTTTCCTAGTGTATATTTTTCTTTTGACTTGGATTACAATATTTTTATTGCCATGTACAAGTTTAAAATATTTTTTGGTCATGTTTATCAATTATTTTCTTTTTAAAAATATATTTTTATTCATTTCAGAAAGAAAGGGAGAGGGAGAGAGAGAAAAAAAAATCAATGATGAGAATCATTTATTGGCTGCGGGAGCTCATAACCAGGGCATATGCCCTGACTGGGATTCAAACCATGACCTCCTGGTTCATAGGTCAACCATTGCACCACACCAGCCGGGCACTCTTTTCTTTAATGGATTTTGTGCTTTGAAGGAAACTTGTTTTTGTTGTTGTTGTTTTAATCCTCACCTGAGGATATTTTTTCCATTGATTTCCAGGCAGAATGGAAGGGAGGGAGAAAGGGAGAGAGAGAGAGAGAGACATCAATTGCTTGCTTCCCACACGCGCCCCAAGCAGGGCCGGGGATTGAATCTCCAACCAAGGTCCATGCCCTTGAATGGGAATCAAACGCTCAACCCTTTGGTCTGAGGGCTGATGCTCTAACATAACCACTGAGCAAAACTGGTCAGGTCGGGACAACTGTTTCTTAAAGAATTTATATATCTTGTATCTTTCCTAGTCAAATGAATCACTGGGAGGGACTTTTTATTTCCATTTCCCAGCCTTCTCTTACAAGACCATTTAAAATAACTACTAGTATTCTCTCCTCTCTCCACCTCTTAATATCTTCATGGTCTCACCTCTTCTATTTTCATTTTTCTTCCTTTCCTTACCAATTTCTTATCTCAAAAAGCATAACAAGTAAGCTCAAAGGAGTGTTACACATAGAGATCCAAAAGACCTAAAATATGGATTCTTTTTTTTAAAATATATTTTATTGATTTTTTACAGAGAGGAAGGGAGAGGGATAGAGAGCCAGAAACATCGATGAGAGAGAAACATCAATCAGCTGCCTTCTGCACATCTCCCACTGGGGATGTGCCCGCAACCCAGGTACATGCCCTTGACCGGAATCGAACCTGGGACCCTTCAGTCCGCAGGCCGATACTCTATCCACTGAGCCAAACCGGTTTTGGCTAAAATATGGATTCTTAAACTTAAGTGGTAGAATATCTAGAAGTCACAGGACCATGAAGCAATGTTTTATTAAACTTAGCATAATTGAATATACAATATTGTGTTAAATCAGACAAAAATTTACATCAAATTTTAACAAACTAAAATAGTAGGTAGAAAAAATATGAGGAAAAATATAAGGAGAAAAACAACATTGAAAAAAATGATAAAGATTAAACATTACTTTTTATATGGAAGAAAGACTAATATTGCTCATTTTTATTTTAGTAGCCAAATACCAGACTTTCACATAACCAATGCTTCCCTATGAATATTTTAAAACCATTGAACTGGAAAATATGAAATTAGGACTAGATAATAAATAAGCCTTCAATAAGGGAGCCTCTCATAGATTAGCCCTACCACAATGGCAAGTCCATGTTTGTCTTTTTAAATTTAATTTCTTTTTTTTTTTAATATATTTTATTGATTTTTTACAGAGAGGAAGGGAGAGAGATAGAGAGTTAGAAACATCGATGAGAGAGAAACATCGATCAGCTGCCTCCTGCACATCCCCCACTGGGGATGTGCCCGCAACCCAGGTACATGCCCTTGACCGGAATCGAACCTGGGACCTTTCAGTCCGCAGGCCGACGCTCTATCCACTGAGCCAAACCGGTTTCGGCTAATTTCTTAAACCAAAGTAATCACATTACAAACAATTTAGAAAGGAGAGGGAGAAATCACTCAGAACTTCCAACCCTAATAATATTACTGCTAATATTTAGTATATTTTCTTCTTATTAAAAATATATTTTAAAAATAACATAACAGCATTCATAATATAGATAAGATTCTAGTTTCTTTTCTGCAAGGTTAATCTAGCATAGTAGTTAAATGCATGGGCTCTAGAATTAGACTGATCTAGTTCAAATCCTGCTTCTCCCCACTTATACAAGACTTTGGACAAATTATAATCTATCTGACCCCAGATCTTTTTCTAAAATGTCGATGTGAAAATGATAATATAATCTCATAAGAAG
The DNA here is from genome assembly GCF_000327345.1 of Myotis davidii. Lineage (NCBI taxonomy): Eukaryota > Metazoa > Chordata > Mammalia > Chiroptera > Vespertilionidae > Myotis > Myotis davidii. The sequence goes on from NW_006383006.1 coordinate 1,511,234, forward strand.
ACCGTAAAAATTAAATGAGATAAATACACTGTCAGTGTTCAAAGATGTCTACATTGAATTGAATATCAATGAAGTATATGAATTCAATACCTTTTGGATAATTCTTTTTTGTGATCTGTGGCCAGTTCACTGCTTTCCTTAAGGATATTTATTTCATTTGACATTACTTCATCATGCTGTGGATAGCAAAAGAAATCACATTTTTAAAAATCAGCACACCAATAAGCCAATCAATAAATTTTTTAATAAAAGAAAAGTACATTGGCACTATATAAGAGTTATAAAGTATTTATACACCTAGGAACATTCAATCTAGTTTGGTGGAAAAAACTTAACAAAATTTTGTACACACAGAATTACATTCTATATTTTTAGGATACATAAAGAACAAACTTTTTAAAATATCAGCTGTGGTTGTATTAGATAGTAAAAGTTTTGACAGATTTTATTCTTTTTCAGTTTTTAAAATTTTCCCTAATGTGGTCATATTACTTCTTAGTTTTTTAAAAATAAGGAAACCAAAAAAGTGTTCTTAAACTCTCTTAAAATTTTTTAATTGAAAGTTCCTAGGCTGTCTGTGAGGTACAAATCAAAAATATGAAGTAAGCTTTACAAATTGTTTCCCCTTCAAAATTAAAGTGAAGTATTTAGCTATGGAGTTACAAAAGAACTAAAGATTATGTGACAGTAACTCAGATACTGGTACCTATCACATAATATCTTTACTTAATATGCCAATAGGAAATAGCTATATTTATGTCACAAATACACTCTAAATAATAATAATGCTCCCCAAAATTACTTACCAGTTTTACACTTATTGTTGCCATTCGGTGAAGTACACTAGGGCCTTGACTTACGAGTGTCCCGACTAACGAGTTTTTCGAGATACCAGCTGTCTCTCGGCCGATTTTTTGCTTTGAGTTGACAGAGTAATTTGAGTTAACAAGCTTCTTAACAAGCTCCTTAACGAGCTCTGTCACGGAACGAATTAAACTCGTAAGTCAAGGCCCCACTGTACCTTCTACTTATATATACCAGGTATTCTGGTTAATAATGTGGATTTTGTAATCAAAGAAAACATGATAATTTCAAGAGAAACATCAAAAGTGTTTTATTCAAAGTAATGTCAGTTGCTAGCTACACATTTCCCCTATCTTTCAGGTAATTTGTGGATACCATCCCAATAGAACTTTTCCTGTTTTGAGGCAAACCATCCAGAGACCCAATTTTCCACTTCTTCATACCCGCTGCTCAGAAAGTGCGTGTGCCTCAATTGGAACAAGTGGTAATCTGATGGAGCAAGGTCTGGTGAATACAGTGGGTGGGTTAATACTTCCCAGGCAAGATCTTTTAACGTGTCTTGAACTGGTTTTGAAGTGTGTGATGGTGCGTCATCATGAAGCAAAATTACTTTGCCGTGTATTCTGGCACATTCTGGTCATTTCATGATCAAAGCATGGTTCAAATTGATTATTTGTTGTCAGTAGAGATCAGTATTAACAGTTTCACCTGGTTTTAGAAGCTCATAATACCTAGTAAAGTTTAAATCATAATTCCCTTTGTAAATAAGAAGTTGTAAATAAGTTAAAATCCATCATCTTTGTATGGAATCAATTAAAAAACTGCTTCTGAGAAGTCTTCCTATCCTCTTTCATGGTGCTTCCTGATGGGTGATGGATTCCCACATAGCAGTAAGAACTGCAGCTGTCCAGGACTCTCAACCCACTTATCCCTCACCACCCACATGAAATTCCTTGGCTACCAATATCCTCTTGGAATGTACATGAAATATCCCTACACATCCCTCTTCTCTGGATATAAGTGATATGGCACATAGGCTCTTCCCCTTTCCCTGCCTCTAGGATGAAACGCTACCCCAAAAGGATTGGTCACCCAGGCTATATGGCCAATGGTGCCATGTAGGTGGAGGATTTGACTATCTCTTCAAAGATTAAAATGGAGAATGCTGAACATGTGTGTCAGACACGAATGTAAATTATTTCATGAGCATATAAATTTATGATAACTTTCAGCAGCACTTTTCTTCAAAATAAAGTAATGAATTAAAACGTCCCACAAATGTTCTCTTTTTTTGGCATGAAATTCAACATTTTTAAGCATAAAAATATCTATGATGTTAACACCTTCAGCAAATTTGACATATGAAGTTTTTAAGCTTGCTGTCAATACAACAAAATAGCATACATATCAAATCACATATGTATCAACATATGTGTAACTCCATCTATTGAAAAAAATCCGATTAACTGGTATACCTGGTACTACTAGAGGCCCAGAGCATGACATTCGTGCACTGGGGGAGGGGATTGCCCCTCAGGTGGCCTGCCCCTTTTTGCAGTCCATGAACCCCCCCCCTCAGGGTCCTTAGTGCTGCCATGGAGACAGGAGAGACTCCTGTCACTGCCACTGCGCTCGCCAGCTGTGAGCCCAGCTCCTGGCTGAGCAGCACTCCCTCTGTGGGAGCGCACTGACCACCAGGGGGTAGCTCCTGCATTGAGTGTCTGCCCCTGGTGGTCAGTGCACTTCATAGCAACCAGTCATTCAGCTGTTCAGTCAATTTGCACATTAGGATTTTATTATATAGAACTAGTGGCCTGGTGTGTTCATTCGTTCATTGAGAAACATCAATGTGTGAATGCTCTAGTCCTGTGGTCGGCAAACTGCGGCTCCCGAGACACCAGCTCTTTGGCCCCTTGAGTGTGGCTCTTGCTAAGCCTTAGGAGTACCCTAATGAAGTTAATAACGATGTACCTAACTATATAGTTTAAGTTTAAAAAATTTGGCTCTCAATAGAAATTTCAATCGTTGTACTGTTGATATTTGACTCTGTTGACTGATGAGTTTGCTGACCACTGGGGTAAGCTTCTCACACAGGAGCAGAGAGAGATGCCAGGACTTCCAGGCTCAGCCAGCGGCTCAGCGGCTCAGCGGCTCACAAGGTAGCACCAACATAGCTATTAAACATCTCAACTGCAGATCCAAAGTAACCACCTACCACCCAGAAGCTTACACGCCAAGTTGGATAAGTAAGACACACCCACAGGTATGATAAAGTGGTATGCGGCCCGGGCGCCGGCCTGCTTGCCCTCAGCTGCCCTCCCGTGCTGGCCTGATCTCCTCTAACTGCTTCTGCCTTGGCCCTGCCCCATGGTTTTGTCCAGAAGGACATCTGGAAGGTCTCCTGAAAGGTCTCCCAGTCTAATTAGCATATTACCCTTTTATTAGTATAGATAATTACATTATAATTGGCTAATAATCTATATCAATCAATATTTTGAAATAACTAATAAAATCCTTTGTTATATAATCATACAAATTCTAGAGTCAATAGTCTCCAGTCAATAGTCAATAGTCTAGCAGGAATACTAATTTTAGTAGAAAAAACATTGGACTGGGATGGTGCTGAGAAAATTTTGTTCCACTTTGCTAATAATATCTGGCTATGTGAACCAAGACAAATCTTTGCTTCTCTTTACCTCAGTTTTCTCATTTCTAAAACTGAGTGATTAAATTAATGATCTTAAGGACTTTTTAGCTCAAAAGTTCTGGTATAGTCAATAATACTGTCATGCCCTGACCAGTTTGGCTCAGTGGATACAGCACTGGCCTGCGGACTGAAGGGTCCCAGGTTCGATTCCGGTTAGGGGCATGTACCTTGGTTGAGGGCACATCCCCAGTGGGGAGTGTGCAGGAGGCAACTGATCGATATTTCTAACTCTCTATCCTTCTCCCTTCCTCTCTGTAAAAAATCAATAAAATATATTTTTAAAAAAATTACTGTCAAATAATCGTTCATGTCCCTGGAAACACTGATAAGTCAAGGATTAAATATTTTGGTCCTTTGTACAACATAGCCAAAGAATATAAAAGAACTATTAGGAGCGACCACCTTGCTCGGACTCCGATAGAATACTTCGTCCAAGTCACCCGGAAGCCAGGACCGCCGAGCCTCCCCTCGCTGACCATGCTGTCTCGAGTGGTGTTTTCTGCAGCCGCCGCAGCGGCCCCCTCCCTGAAGAACACCGCCCTCCTCGGTCCCGGGGTTGTGCAAGCAACAAGGATCTTTCACACTGGGCAGCCAAGTCTTGCCCACCTCTTCCTGAATATGGAGGAAAAGTTCATCTTGGACTGATCCCTGAGGAATTCTTCCAGTTTCTTTATCCTAAAACCGGTGTAACAGGACCCTATGTGCTCGGAACTAGGCTTATCTTATATTTTCTATCCAAAGAAATACATGTGGTTACTCCAGACACCATCTCTGCTGTATCAACAATAGGGTTGCTTGTCTATATCATTAAAAAATATGGTGCCTCTATTGGGGAATTTGCTGATAAACTCAATGAGCAACAAATTGCCCAACTAGAAGAAGTGAAACAGGCTACCATGAAAGGCATCCAGGATGCAATTGAGCTGGAGAAGTCCCAGCAGGCACTGGTTCAAAAGCGCCATTACCTTTTTGATGTCCAAAGGAATAACGTTGCTATGGCCTTGGAGGTTACTTACCAGGAACGGCTGCATAGAGTATACAAGGAGGTCAAGAATCGCCTGGACTATCATATCTCTGTGCAGAATATGATGCGTCGGAAGGAACAAGAACACATGGTGCAATGGGTGGAGAAGCATGTGGTACAGAGCATCTCTGCACAGCAGGAAAAGGAGACAATTGCCAAGTGTATTTCAGATCTAAAGCTGCTTGCAAAGAAGGCTCAAGCACAGCCAGTTATGTAAATGCATCTATCCAGACTGAGACAGCTAGAAACACTTGAGTGACGGACTGGAAACTAGGCTGTGACAAAAGCTTTCTGTATCGCCATCTGCTGGAGTTACAGTTTACCCCACTTAAAAATGAAAAGCGTGAGTTTCATCTAGTGAGAGAATTAAAACAATCTATTGGCCAGTGAGATGTTTATTGTCCTTCTTGCTCTGCATTTTGAGTTGTTCTATGATCACTTTTGAATAAGCAGTTTCCTCTTAATACAATTTGGTACCTGACTAAAGACTACCAAGTTATAATTTAAATTTGTAATTAATGCTATCATCTTACAATAAAGTGACAGTTGAAACAAGTTTTTTTCAAATTCTGTAATCTTCTGAAATACTATTTCAACATTTGCCATATGGGTAAAAATTAAAGATGTCAAAAAAAAAGAACTATTAGTATTTTTAGATGATAACACTTTGGGAAGAAAAAACAAATTTATTTTAAAAAAAGTACAAAATATGTAAATTAATTGCTTGGCTTTAGACATATCTACACTAATAAAAGAGAAAAATGGTAATTGGCGTACGACGCTACCCTTTTCATTGGCTAATCAGGGGGATATGCAAATTAACTGCCAACTCAGATGGCAGTTAACTGACAACAAAAATGGCGGTTAATTTGCATATGTAGGCACAATGCAGGGAGGCGAAAGGG
>NW_006383006.1:1516874-1521624 GCF_000327345.1 Myotis davidii
CGTGGGTGGGGGGCGGAGCCGGGGGTTGGGAGGATATGATGGTCCCCTTGCCCAGGCCTGAAGCCTGGATCAGAGGCGTCAGGCTTGGGAAGGGAGTGGAGCAAGTGATCAGAGGGAGATGGGGGTCCCCTGCCCGGGCATGATTCCTGGGCCAGAGGCCTCAGGCCTGGACGGGGACCAGAGCCAGTGATCGGAGGGAGAAGGGGGTCCCCTGTCTAAGCCTGACACCTCTGGCGGAGGTGTCAGGCCTGGGCAAGGGGCCGATCAGGTGATCAGAGGGTGATGGGGATCTACGCCTCTGGCCGAGGCATCAGGCCTGAGCAAGGGGCAGAGCCAGCAATCGGAGGGGTCTGGGGGTCCCCTGCCCAGGCCTGATGCCTGGGCCAGAGGCATCAGGCCTGGGATGGGGGCAGAACCAGTGATGGGGGGAAATTAGCATCCCCTGCCCAGGCCTGACACCTCTGTCAGAGGCGTCAGGCCTGGGCAAGGGGGGCCGATCGCGATTGGAGGGTGATGGGGGTCAACGTCTGAGGGCTCCCAGTATGTGAGAGGGGGCGGGCTGGGCTGAGGGACACTCCCCCCCGCACACACACACACACCCAGTGCACGAATTTCGTGCACCGGGCCCCTAGTTATATTATAAAGATGTTCTCCTTAACTGTCTATTTTGAAAAAATTTCAAACTTACCGAATGTTAAAGAATAATACAATAAGTACAATATTCCTTTCACCTAGATTCACAAAGTTTTAACATTTTTACACCCTGCATTCCTTCTATAAATTTTTATTTTTAATGGACCATTTGAAAATATTTTCAGATATTATAACATTTTACTCCTTAATCTTTAGCACGCATTTTCTTTTTAATATATTTTTATTGATTTCAGAGAGGGAAGGAGAGGGAGAGAGCTATAGAAACATGAATGATGAGAAAGAATCATTGATTAAGTGCCCCCTGAATACTCCACACTGGGGATCGAGCCTGCAATCCAAACATGTGCCCTGACCAGGAATTGAAACGCGACCTCCTGGTTCATGGGTCGAAGCTCAACCACTGAGCCACACTGGCCAGGCTTTTAGCATGCATTTTCTAAAAATTAATGTAACTCAATATCACCTAATATACAGTCCATGATACACACCTGTGTGGGAAGGGGAGGGAATGGAATGGCATGGGCATGCTCCCTGGAAGGAGAATGCCTTCCTGCCTTTTTTTTTTTAATGGCACTGTTTTAAAGAGCCTAAGCCAGCTACTTGTTTTCCAAAATTTTCAATATTTTAGAATTGCCTGTTTACCCATAAGTAGATTCAGGTTAAGCATTTTGAACAAGAACATTACACAGATAATATTGTGAACTTTTTATTATATTACATCAAGCTGAACATAATTTAGCATCATCCAGTATTGGTGATGCTAAATTCAATCAATTGGTTAAGGTGGTAGTCTGATAGATCTCTCCAGTGTAAAGGTACATTGCTTACCTTTATAATAAGTAATCTGTGGGGTGATCATTTGCAAACATGCATTAATGACCCTTGCCTAAGTCAATTATTTTATTGGGAGTGATAAAGTGGGGGTTTTCTATTCTATTATTCTTTGTATATTTATTAGCTGCTATTCTGTAAGGAAATTTTCTCTTATCCCACCTTTTCCTTCCTCCATCCCTTCCTTCTTTCTTTCCTTGCTCTGTTCTTCCATTTTTTTCTTTAAGTTTTTGAAGTATAACTATATAATCATGGACTTTAAAAAATTTAATGTTTTATAATCCATTACTGTCATTGTTAATTTTGATGTTCAAATTATCCCAAATTTGGCTATTGCATAAAGATTATGAAGTCAAAAGCATAGGCAAATTGAAGCAGGATGGCAAAAGCTAAAGTCAGTTTTTAGTATTATACACATGTATTGAGGGTATTATTCAAAACATTTAACAAATGGCACAATAATTAATCAATGAGAATATACACTGGCAGTAAAGAACTGGTTATACTGTGCAACAATCACTCCCTTAATATTACTGACAAAAGCAAATTTTCAAGTTATGTGAATAATTTTATTCATACAAAAAAACTCAATATAACTATTGTACTAGTATAAAAACAATGTCAAATCAGTTAGTGTTCAATAAAAGCATGACCTTTAATTCCTTAATCTGGATCGTGTCACAGGCAAACATTTTTAAGATTATATTGCTTTCAAAAATTTTTGAAACTATAGATTTTAATTAAGTACTTTATTTTACTCTTACCTTTTCTGTCAGAAAATGTTGGTCTTGTTCCCAAATAAAACTGCCAATTTTTCTTCTTATTTCTGTGATAGGGAAAAAAAATCCAATACCATTTTCTTAAAGTAAATGTAACATTTTCTGAATTTTACTTGAAGTCTGAAATTTCTAGGCCAGCATTTTCCCACTTGTATCAAAATCATCTAAGATACTTGTTTAAAATGCAGATTCCTTTTGAATATCATTGAGAAGGAGCTAAGGAATTTGCATTTCTATCAAACTTTCCAGATGATTCCAATGTATTATGAGAATCACTGTTGTAAACTTTTCCTGCTGGAATATCCCTTTTCATTAAATGTGTCTTTAGGCCAAGCATTAATAAAGAAAATGATTGTCCAGTCAAAATAAAAGCTATATCGCCCAGCTGGCATGGCTTGGCAGTTGAGTGTGCACCCAGGAACCAAGAGGTCACTGGTTTGATTCCTGGCCAGGGCATATGCTGGGGTTGCAGTCTCGATTCCCAGTAAGGGGACATGCAGGAGGCAGCTAATCAGTGATTCATCATTGACATTTCTATCTTTCTCTCCTTTCTTTTCTAATATCAATAAAAATATATACATTTTTAAAAGCTATAAAATTCTGGAATTTGTAGAATAGAGGTCCTCAATAATTCAATAATTTACTTTGTTAAAAGAAAGGTGGAAGAGCAATGTGTCTAGTGAGCATGGTAGTACAGGAATTTTACAATGCTTAGTATGTCAGAGGACTATGTCATCATCCTAACTCAAAGATCATAAAAGATTCCACAGTAGCCCACTCAAAGACAAAATGGTAGAATTCCTCAAGATCTATTCTGCCTAGTAGTAGCCACTAGGCAGATGTGGGCACCACATTGAAATGTGTCACTAGTCCAAACTGAAATGTGCTATAAGCATAACATATTGAATTTCAACGACTTAGTATCAAAAAAAGAATGTAAATGTCCAGCTGGTGTGGCTCAGTGATTGAGCATCGACCAATGAATTAGGAGGTCATGGTTTGATTCCTGGTCAGGGCACATGCCCAGGTTGCGGGTTGCAGGAGGCAGCTGATCAATGATCCTTTCATCATTGATGTTTCTATCTCTCTTTACCTCTCCCTTCCTCTCTAAAGTATATATATACATACATACATACATATATATATATGTATATATATACTATTTAAGATATCTCAATAATTTTTATATTATTATATATAGAAAATGATACTTTAGATATATTAGGTTAAATAAAATACATTCTTAAAATTAATTTCACCTATTTCTTTTTATTTTTTAAAATATATTTTATTGATTTTTTACAGAGAGGAAGGGAGAGGAATAGAGAGTTAGAAATATTGATGAGAGAGACACATCAATCAGCTGCCTTCTGCACATCTCCTACTGGGGATTTGCCTGCAACCAAGGTACATGCCCTTGACTGGAATCGAACCTGGGACCTTTCAGTCTGCAGGCTGATGCTCTATCCACTGAACCAAACCGGCCAGGGTTCTTTTTATTTTTAATGTGACTACTAAAAAATTTACGATTAATATGTGCCTCACATTTGCATCTTCATACTTCTACTAGATAATACTGGTCTAGATGGATAATAATGTATAGTTTTTATTTTTTAAAAAGAGCATGTTTTCATTTCTGACAATTTTAAAAATTTAAATACATTTTAAGACGCTAAACTCAAATACAGGAGTCATTAATTTATTTATTTACATCACCACTTAGAGCAACTTATTATAAATAGGTCCTACCAGGACATTAAAACTATAAAAGGAACCCAATTTTGGGAGGTTTCTAAAACTCTTCTATAGAAATCTTTTTTGAGTTGTTTGGGTTTCTTTTTAATACTTTGCTCATGGGGAATGTGTACATCTGTCTTGCTAGGGATGGACACATACATATCAAGAATCGGGTAATAGTGCAAGACCTATAAAAATGAATATTTTGCCCAACCTGTGTGGCTCAGTGATTGAGCATTGACCTGTGAACCAGGAGGTCAGGGTTTGATTCCTGGTCAGGGTATATGCCTGGGTTGTGCACTGAATCTCCAATGGGGCACATGCAGGAGGCAGCCAGTCAATGATTCTCTTTCATCATTGATGTGTCTCTCTCTCCCTCTCCCTTCCTCTCTGAAATCAATAAAATAATATATATTTTTAAAGTGGGACATTTAATTAGGCTAGGTAAAATAGGTAGGGTTTGAACAGAACAAATCAGGGAAAACTTTCAGAAGCAGTTTTACTTGACCTTTACTTCACAGGGTTGCTGAAATAATTAATATGAAAGTACCTTAAAGAACAATAGTAATATATGGGTTTATTATCATAATGAATCTTTAAAAATAGAGAAAATTTTCAGAAGTATAATAAAGAGATTCAAAACTAGCAAAGAACCGTTTATTGAATGCTCACATATCAGACTACTTATATTTTCTTATTTTATCATCAAAACAACTTGGGAAAAGTTGCTAAAGGTTACAGAACTAGTG
>NW_006383006.1:1521943-1523188 GCF_000327345.1 Myotis davidii
GTGGGGGGGGGGGAGGGGGAGCGGGGGTTGTCAGTCCAACGAAGCTGGGGAGGCTTTAAGCTGGAGAACACCGGACCTACTGCAGGTATGAGGGGCATGCAGGAGATTTCGTTTAAACGTATTGAATAGGAGGGGCCTCCAAGGAGTCACGTGGAGCCTGGTGGTGGGTCTCAGTGGAGCCTCCACCCACGAACCAGGAGGTCAAGGTTGCACGCCCCGGTTGGGCCCGATCCCCGGTGTGGGGCCTGCAGGAGGCAGCCGATCAACGATTCTCTCTCATCATTGATGTTTCTGTCCCTCTCTCCCTATCCCTTTCATCTCTGTAATCAAAAACATATTTTTTTTAAAAAGTCATGTGGGGTTGTGGGAGGGGCAGCTGTTACTACCGGAACTCAAGAAGTGACTCGCGGCTCGCGGACGGGGGAGGAGGCCAGGCCATCGTGGCAGAAAGGAGAGGAGAAAGGCCACGTATCCTAATCCCCACATCTAGGACTGGAAACTCGCTCTTTTCCAGTCTTTTCCGATCATCTACACTGATGAGCGACCGCAGTTTCCACCTCCAACTCCTGGCTCATCAGGATTCGCGAGGTAATGCCAGGCGGCCTAGCAGTCAGGTACCTCAGCGTGTCTGGGTGCGAAGCATCGCAGCTGAACAGGAAGTCGGCGGCCCTCAGGTCACTGATGGTCCCCCCCTCGGCCACTGTGGAGGCAAGAGCGAAAAGGGGGTAAGCCAGCAAGGACCCTTGGGCCTTCGCCACCCCGCCCACCCTTTCACCCTCGCTTCCTACCCCAGAATTGCCTCAGGTTCCCGCTGACGCTGCGGCAGAACCATCCCCGCTGCCCTTGAAACATGGCGCCGCCTTGCGCGTCAGGGTGTGGGGGAGGGAACTGTAGCAGAGATCGCTGATTGGTCCCGGCTCCAAAGCCCGGCTCGATGATTGGTTCTCAGGGTAAGGGGCGGGAAAAGCCAGCAGCGGGAGGAAGAAAGGATCCCGCCGCCGCCACCAGACTGAGGGAACCAACTCCTAGGACTGTGCACAAATGCTCGGCTTCTCCTCCTTCAGCGGGGAGCGGTCAGTAGCCACACTTGTGAGTTTTAAACCCAAAGTGCACACTAACAAAATTCTTGTGCCATGTTGTACAGGTAGGAGTGCGGGTTCTGTAGCATCAATTTTTTTTTAATTGAAATATAATTGACTTACAATATTAGTTTTAGTGATTTGTTATTTATGTCAATTACCATGT
>NW_006383006.1:1527023-1528282 GCF_000327345.1 Myotis davidii
ACCAGGAGGTCCGTGTTCAATTCCGGTCAGGGCACATGCCCCGGGGTCAGGCTCGATCCCCAGTGTGGGGCGTGCAAGAGGCAGCCAATCGATGATTCTCCCTCATCATTGATGTGTCTCTCTCTCCCTCTCCCTTCCTCTCTGAAATCAATAAAATAATATATATTTTTAAAGTGGGACATTTAATTAGGCTAGGTAAAATAGGTAGGGTTTGAACAGAACAAATCAGGGAAAACTTTCAGAAGCAGTTTTACTTGACCTTTACTTCACAGGGTTGCTGAAATAATTAATATGAAAGTACCTTAAAGAACAATAGTAATATATGGGTTTATTATCATAATGAATCTTTAAAAATAGAGAAAATTTTCAGAAGTATAACAAAGAGATTCAAAACTAGCAAAGAACCGTTTATTGAATGCTCACATATCAGACTACTTATATTTTCTTATTTTATCATCAAAACAACTTGGGAAAAGTTGCTAAAGGTTACAGAACTAGTGAGTGTTGGATCCCAGCCAGTGAACCCTGTGAGGACAAGATCTGCATGTGTATTATTCAGCACCGAATCCCCAGCGCCTGGGTGGAAACCTGGCACACAGTAGGAGCTCCATGAATGCATGAATCAAGGATAAACAAATAAAACTAGAATATACATCAAGGCAATCTGACCCCAAGTCCATGCTTGTCCACTTAGATCAGCACAGCTGGGTGACTTAGCCGGCTCTGGCTGCCTAACATCCAGTCCCTAACAGGGGTTGGATGCATGATCTTTGCTAACCTTCTTGCAGGCATGCAGGAGGAAGAACGAAATGACCTAAAGCCACTGAGTTTTTAATTTCAGCATTAGCGACGGCAGCGAGATAGTAGGCATGAAAAACGGTAGCATTATCATCTATGTAGTCGAGGCTCTGATAGACTCTAGGAGGAAAAAAGGGGGGGGGGATATTTTAGGTTATGAAATAAACAAGAATGTATTCAACCTTGCAAAAATATAATAAATAAACGGAAGTAGAAACGATTATCCACAGGTAACCAGGAGACTGAGGGTTCTGAGGCCGGGGATTAGACCTCGGCTTTTACAAACACAACCCCACAGCAATGTGGAGGAGGATCGCGGGTGGACAGCGCCAAGGCAGCGCAACCTCTCAGAAAAACACCCTGAGAGGCAGGGCAAGAGGAGATGGGGTGCTGCTAAGGCTGTGAGAGTGAGTGCCGAGAGCGTTGGAGGGGCACAGCCCTGGTGTGTGAACACTGACCTT
>NW_006383006.1:1528326-1529886 GCF_000327345.1 Myotis davidii
TTGCACATGTTGTTCTACTTCTGAGCCTTTTTTCACATTACTAGAGGCCCAGTGCACGAAATTAGTGCAAGGGGCTCGGCCCTCACAGCCTCGGCTTTGTCCACGGCTTCATCCTGAAGGAAGTCTGGTCTAATTAGCATATTATGCTTTTATTATAGACTGGAGGCCCAGCCCACGATTAAATCATGCGAGTTAAGATCCCTAGGCCTAGCTGCAATCAGGGCCATGTCCACTGCCCAGCATCGCTCCTTCACCTCTGTGGCCCCTGCCCCGTGAACCTTGATGTTTCTGTCCCTCTCTCCCTATCCCTTTCATCTCTGTAATCAAAAACATATTTTTTTTAAAAAGTCACGTGGGGTTGTGGGAGGGGCAGCTGTTACTACCGGAACTCAAGAAGTGACTCGCGGCTCGCGGACGGGGGAGGAGGCCAGGCCATCGTGGCAGAAAGGAGAGGAGAAAGGCCACGTATCCTAATCCCCACATCTAGGACTGGAAACTCGCTCTTTTCCAGTCTTTTCCGATCATCTACACTGATGAGCGACCGCAGTTTCCACCTCCAACTCCTGGCTCATCAGGATTCGCGAGGTAATGCCAGGCGGCCTAGCAGTCAGGTACCTCAGCGTGTCTGGGTGCGAAGCATCGCAGCTGAACAGGAAGTCGGCGGCCCTCAGGTCACTGATGGTCCCCCCCTCGGCCACTGTGGAGGCAAGAGCGAAAAGGGGGTAAGCCAGCAAGGACCCTTGGGCCTTCGCCACCCCGCCCACCCTTTCACCCTCGCTTCCTACCCCAGAATTGCCTCAGGTTCCCGCTGACGCTGCGGCAGAACCATCCCCGCTGCCCTTGAAACATGGCGCCGCCTTGCGCGTCAGGGTGTGGGGGAGGGAACTGTAGCAGAGATCGCTGATTGGTCCCGGCTCCAAAGCCCGGCTCGATGATTGGTTCTCAGGGTAAGGGGCGGGAAAAGCCAGCAGCGGGAGGAAGAAAGGATCCCGCCGCCGCCACCAGACTGAGGGAACCAACTCCTAGGACTGTGCACAAATGCTCGGCTTCTCCTCCTTCAGCGGGGAGCGGTCAGTAGCCACACTTGTGAGTTTTAAACCCAAAGTGCACACTAACAAAATTCTTGTGCCATGTTGTACAGGTAGGAGTGCGGGTTCTGTAGCATCAATTTTTTTTTAATTGAAATATAATTGACTTACAATATTAGTTTTAGTGATTTGTTATTTATGCACATTACAATGTTGGTTATCCCCATAAGTCTAGTTACCTTCTCTCACTGTATGAAGTTATTACAGTACTATTGACTGTTCTCTCTGCAGTTATTATAACCCATGTCTTATTTTTTTTGGCTTTTTAAAAAATCTTTATTGTTCAGATTATTACAGTTGTTCCTCTTGTTTTCCTCCCATAGCTCCCCTCCACCCAGTTTACACCCCACTCTCTGCCCTTACCCCCCCCCCACTGTCCTCATCCATAGGTTTATGATTTTTGTCCAGTCTCTTCCTGCACCGCCCACACCTCTTTCCCCCTGAGAACTGTCAGTCCACTCTCTCTTCAAAG
>NW_006383006.1:1530740-1539705 GCF_000327345.1 Myotis davidii
CTTGAAGTTGTCCCAAGGCTCCTTACACTATCTTCATATTTTTTGGACTCTTTTTTCTTTTGCTTTTCCTGTTGGGTGTTTTTTACTTCTTTGTATTTTAAATCTTTGACTTGATTCTTGTGATCCTCTAGTCTGCTGTTGGGGGTCTGTATAATATTCTTTATTTCAGTCAGTGTATGCTTAATTTCTAGTTGGTTCTTTTTCATATCCTTGAGGGACTCAATAGATTTATCACCGGCTCCTAGAAAATTCTTGAAAAACCTTATAACTGTGGTTTTGAACTCTATATCCAGTAGTTTGCTCTCCTCCATTTCTGTCATTTGTGACCTGTTTCTTTGTCTCCACATTTTGGCTGCTTCCCTGTGTTGATCGAGTGGCTTTGTGTGCTAGGTGTCCTATAGGGCCCTGTGGCTCAGCCTCCCTAATTACCTGAGGTGGACACTCTTGGTGTACCCCTTTGTGGGCTGTGTGCACAGCCTTGTTGTAGTTGGGCCTTGATTGCTGTTGGTATCACTGGGAGGGATTGACCTCCAGGCCAATTGGCTGTGAGAATCAGCTGTGTCTATGGTGGGAGAACTTCTGTGCTGGAGACAGCCTTATGGGGCAAGACTTGCTTCAGTGGGGCTTTGGTGCTCACTGAGTCTGCCCCCTGAGTATGTCCCTTATGGATCTGAGGAGTTGTAATCTGGATGGTCCCACTCTGACCACCGGGTATACTGGCTCTTGGATGACTAAGGAGGTGCTAATTTAGCCTCTGCCTGAGGCTACCCAGCAGGAGCTATGGAGAGATCTGCAGATTCCTCTTCTTTGTTTGGGATTTGGAGGTTCCAAGATGAGACCCAGCTGTGAAGCAATATAAGCTACTGTGGGGCCTTGGGCCTTCTTTTGGATGTTCTGGGTCTCTCTGACCCAGCTGCAGTTTGTTAGGTAATTTTAGATTGCAAAAGGCCAGGCCATTCATATGCAAAAGCCTCTATGCACAGCTTGGGTGGGCCAGGGTCTCAGGGAATCATGCAGCTATGGCTGAACCTCAGTCCTCCCCTAGGAGGCCCCCTGTCTCACCGTTCCGCGGTAATCGCTGCAAGCACCTCTGAGAGAAAGCTGCCCTCGAGTTCCACCCGATGCTAGACAGTCCAGTCTCTCCCCATATGAATCTGGGTCCCCAGAGACTCACCTGAAACTGGAGTTCAGAGCAGTCAGGAGCTGTGTCTCCCTCCCAATTAAAAAAGACAACCGTGTCCTCAGCTGCCAGCCCTTTCCGCGTGTGCCTCCGTACCTCTGCACTTTACTTCCACACCTCCTCTGAATCTCAGTGTGCTTTTCTCTTTACTTCTAGTTGTAGAATTTCCACTCAGCCAGCCTTCCTGTGGTTCTGGATGATGTCTGTTTTGTCTTTTAGTTGTATTTTTGAAGTGGTTGTGCGAGGCAGCAATTTCAGGTGTTTACCTATGCTGCCATCTTGGTTTCCCCTGTGTCTTATTTTTTAACTGGAAGTTTGTACCCCTTAATCCCTTTCACCTATTTCACCCACCCCTGCTACTGCCTCCTCCTGGCAACCACCAGTTTGTTCTCTGTATCTATGAGTCTGTTTCTGTTTTATTTGTTCATTTGTTTTATTTTAAAATATATTTTTATTGATTTCGGAGAGGAAGGGAGAGAGGGAAACATCAATGATGAGAATCATTGATTGGCTGCCTCCTGCACGACCCCCACTGGGGATTGAGCCCACAGAAAAGACATGTGCCTCCACTGGGAAAGGAACAGGGACCTCATAGGTCAAAGTTCAACCACTGAACCACACTGGCCCAGCAGATTTTAATCTTTTTTATGACTGAGTAATAAAATTCCATTATATATATATATATATATATATATATCCCATATCTTTATCCATTTATAAAATCCACAAACACTTATCTTGGCTATTGGAAATAATGCTGCAATGAACATAGGGATGCATATGTCTTTTCAAATTGGTTAAATACCCAGAAGTGGAATTGTAGCATCAAGTATTATTTTGAAGCAAACTCATTTTACCATTTCATCTATAAATGTTCTAATTGGACTTTAAAAAAAATAACCACAATATCATTATCACACTTAAAAATAATAATTTTTAATACAGTCAAATATCATGAGTGTTCAAATTTCCAATTTTCTCAAAATTATGTTTTCCTTTTACAGTATCCGCCCCCCTCCTTAGATCAGTTTTGATAAGCTATATTCTCTGGTGTTGGGCCCATTTAATCTAAAATTTCAAGAAGCCTATATAATAAAAGCCTAACATGCAAATTGTCCCCTCGACCAGGAGTTCGACCGGGAGTTCAACCGCTCGCTATGATGTGTGCTGACCACCAGGGGGCAGCGTGGAACATGGAGGCATCAGTGACACAGCACTGGCAGCGGGCGGCAGTGGAGGTGCTGCCGGCCCCAGTGGGCCCCGATGAGAGCAGGACTGCAGCAGGATGGTGGAGAAGGTGAGCGGGTGGCTCCAGGCCAAGGCAGGTGTGAGCAGGGCCCAATGACCCCGCAGATTGCCCCACAGATGGTGACCAGCAGTGGTGGCAGGGGCCTGATGACTCAGGCAGAAGGGGGTGCACGGGGGCCTGGGGGACCAAGTGCTGCCCAGAGCCCAGAAGTCAGCTGGGATCTGCTCTTCCACACCAGATGCTCACACTTCCATTGCCAGCTAGGCCTAGGGACTGCAGCTGTGCATGAATTTTGTGCACCAGGCCTCTAGTATAATGCTGTTCATAAAAACTTTTGTTATATTTTTAATGTCTGCAAGGTTCTGTAGTAATGGCTTCTTTTTCATTGCTGATTTTAGTTATTTGTGCCTTTCTATTTCTTAGTCTCACCAGAGGTTTGTTAATTTCTTAGCCTTTTCAAATAAGAAACTTCTGGCTTCATACTCTCATATATTTCTTTTCTATACCATTAATTTCTGATCTTATAAGTTCCCTGCTTTTAGATTGCTTTTCTTTTTCTAATGTCTTGAGATGACTCGTTTTCATTTTTTGTTTTTCTAAAATGTGCATATGTCTATAAATTTCCTTGAAACTGTATGCCAAAGTTTTTGAGATGCCATTTTTGTTGTTCAATTTAAAGTATTTTTGGAATTCCAATGTAAGTTATTTGATCCATGGGTTATTTAAAATATTTTAAAATTTTCAAATACATGGGATTATTTATTTACCTTATTGTTATTGATTTCTGGATACTTAAATGCACTAAGGTCAAAGACTATAGCTTGTGTGATAATTATCCTTATGAAATTATCCTTATGATTGAAGCATATGGTCAGAGTTCTGTGTGTGTTTAAAGAATGTTCATATTGTCTGATTCCTCTATCAGTTACTGAGAGAAGGATGCTAAAATATACTTCACTTATAGTTTTATTGATTTCTTTTTGTTAATTTTTGCTTTATATATATATTGAAATTATGATGTTAGGTGCTTCCAAATGTATACTTGTTACTTTCTAGTTGATTGAACTATTAGGGATTTAAATATGAAAAACAAATTTTTAAAGCATATGAATAAAACACAGGAAAAGATCTCTTTGGCTTCTGAATAGAGAATAATCTTTTAAATGAGACACAAGTATTAACCAGTAGGAGAAGATATTTTCAGAGGAAATAATCAATAAAGGACTGGTTATCCAGAACCTACAAATAACCCTATGAATCAATACAAGACAAATAACCCAATAGAAAAAATGGGCAAACACCTAAATAAGAATTTCATAGAAGAGGAAACTTAAATGGCAAGTAAACTTATGAAAAGTTTAATAAGTGGTAATTAGGGAAATGCAACCTAACACTAAAATGAGATACTATTATGTGTCCTCCTTACTGGTAAAACTTGAATTGGCAGACAGTAATGGGAACTCCCATTGCTTGTGAGGATGTAAATTGGCACAATCGCTTTGACCAACAATTTAGCATTACTTACTTGGAGATATGCATACTGTATGTCCCAGCATTTATCAGATATACTAGAGGCCCATTGAATGAAGATTCACACAGTAGACCTTCCTTCCCCTGGCTGCTGGCACCGGTTTTCCTCCGGCACTTGGGACCCAGGCCTTTGGTCCAGTCACAGCAGAGAAGCCAAGCCTCTTCAGTCTTTAGTCATCTTCAGTCTTTGCTCCGCGCCTGCATATACAAATTAACTGCCATCTTTGTTGGGTTAATTTGCATACTCATCCTGATTGGCTGGTGGGTGTAGCAGAGTGACACCAATTTGCATGTTTCTCTTTTATTAGTGTAGATACCTAGAGAAACCCTTGCTCCTATTTACCAATACATATATACAATAATATTTATGGCAACATTGTTGTTAAAGCAATAGCAAAAAACAACAACAACAACAACAACAAAAAACTAGAAACTACCACTATCTATAAACAGTATTTTGGATATTTAAATTGTTTTATTTTTATACAATGGAACACAACATAATTTTGAATTTTTAAAAAACTGAGGAAGACATACAACATGATTCAATTCATTTAAAGTTTTGAAACTATACTTACATATGTAGTATAGAAAAAAACTAAACAATATATTTGTTGGGAAAGCAGACCTGTGAATCATTTTCAAAAAGGGAAAACAAAACAAAACAGATATAAGATGTAGATTGGTGATCACCTCAGAGCTGAGAGAGGTACACAAAGATTTTGACACTGTTCTGTTTCCAAAGCTAGATGGTCAATGAGTACTTGATCATTGTAGTATAAGCTGTACATATACATTCCATACACTCTTACATATGTATTTTACATTTTAATTTTAAAAAAATAGTCAAATAGTCAACTTAGGAGGATTTTATATAAATAGTTAATTAAATATTGGGCCTTGAAAAAAAACAATCCCATTTACCATTGAACCAAAATAATTAAGATACCTAGGAATAAACTTAACTAAGGAGATAAAATACCTATACTCGAAAAACTATAGAACATTAAAAAAAAGAGAGATAAAGGAAGATATAAACAAATGGAAGAACATACCATGTTCATGGATTGGTAGAATCAACATCATTAAAATGCCCATACTACCCAAAGCAATCTACAGATTCAATGCAATCCCCATTAACATACCAACAGCATACTTCAAAGATCTAGAACAAACTCTCCAAAAATTCATCTGGAAAAAAAAAATACCCCAAATAGCCACAGCAATCCTGAGAAAGAAGAGCAAAGTTGGAGGGATCACAATGCCAGATACAAAGCTATATTACTAAGCCACTGTTCTCAAAACGGCCTGGTACTGGCACAAAAACAGACATATAGACCAATGTAACAGAACAGAAAGCCCAGAAATCGACCCAAGCCATTATGTTCAATTAATATTTGACAAAGGAGGCAAGAGCATAAAATAGTCAAGATAGTTCTTCAATAAATGGTGTTGGGAAATTTGGTCAGATACATGCAAAAAATGAAACTAGACCACAAACTTACACCACGCACAAGAATGAACTCAAAATGGATAAAAGACTTAACGGAACCCTTGTGCACTACTGGTGGGAATGCAGACTGATGCAGCCACTGTGGAAAACGGTATGGATTTTCCTCAAAAAATTAAAAATGGAACTTCCATTTGACCCAGTAATCCCACTTCTAGGAATATATCCCAAGAAACCAGAAATACCAACCAGAAAGGACATATGCACCCCTGTGTTCATAGCAGCACAATTTACAATAGCTAACATTTGGAAACAACCTAAGTGCCCATCAGCAAATGAGTGGATTAAAAAACGGTGGTACATCTACACAATGGCATACTATGCCGCTATAAATAAGAAGGAACTTTAACCATTTGCAACAGCATGGATGGAACTGGAGAGCATTATGCTAAGCAAACTAAGCCAGTTGGAGAAAGATAAATATCACATGATCTCAGTCATATGTGGGATATAATGATCAACATAATTTGATGAACAAGAATAGATCCAGAGACAAATGGCAGGGAAGCGGGGTTGGGGTGTGTCGGGGGGAGAGTTAGAGAGCAGCCAAAGGACTTGTATGCATGCATATTAGCATAACCAATGGACACAGACACTGGGGCTGTGGGCGCTTGCCTAGGGAGGGACTGACTGTGGGGGGTGGGGGGGTGTCAAGTGGGGAAAAAGGAGACATATGTAAAACTTTAGACAATAAATAAATAATAAGGCCTTGAATAAACCATGTTTATTCATTTGAAAAATTAGTTTATCCAGGGCATCTCTTACCCTGAAAATACCTGGCAATCCAGTTTGACTATTTTTTCTTCTTATGTTATGCAACTGTGCAATGATATTACCTCTGTTATTATAAATGTCCAATTAATTGAAGAAAAGTGCAAGGCATTTGCCTCAGTGAATTCTAACATAATGGGACTTCTTTTATCTTCGACTTGATATAAGGATATTTTTGTCACAATCAGCCGCATTTCCTATACCCTCAGATAAACAATGTATGATAATCCCAGTCATACTTCTTAATGAATTATCATTCAGTGTCTGTATCTAGCAGAGAGGTCCCACATTGATATTTTATGACTTCATTAGAACAAGCATATCAAACTCAAAGGCTAACACGGGCCAAATAAACAAGGTTTAAGTTTATGTGGGCCGCAAAAAAACAAAAGCTTCAATTTTCATAGAAACGTAGGTTTATTTTGATAGAGATATGCTGAATACAAAGGGCTGAAATAAATGAATAATCATTAACATAAAATAATAGAACATTTTAATAAAAATTAATCTTTTTTCTTGAACATTAACTTACCAGACACTGAGTAACTGCACAAATTAACAAGTGTAATGCAAATAAACCTATTTTTCTTGTTCTCCAAAAGCGAAGTATTTCCTGTTGTGCACACCAAACAAGTACAAGACTAATGATGTGGCAATTGGCTGCTAAAATATTCGCTGCTAGTAATAGTAAAGAGAGATGGTGCACCTGCGCTTAAGGTGTGTAAGGGAAATGAATGCAACGCGATTATAGTAATCAGTCATTAGCAAACGTTGTAGTTCGTTATTAATAATTATGTATAACAGGATATTGTAAAAATTAAGCTATGAATTTTTTATTAGAACATTTCTTACATGCCGTTATATTGGCTGGGCTGCAAAAATACTTGTTGTGGGCCGCCAGTTCGACCTGCTTGCATTAGAAGGATTCCTGCCTTTGATTATAATCTGAGTACTAAGTAGAGGGATTGTTTAAATTATTCAGTATAGCCTAACCAATTATTTGGAAAAACTATGAGAAAATAAATTTTGGTCACCTAAATGTTAAGGCAAATACTGGAGAGCTGAGGTAGTGTGTCAAAGTAAGTATTAAGGTAGACATATGTAGATAGTAGAAAATTTGTATACATTTTTGGTCTGTCCTTTTTCTCCTGGTGATCTGAATAAAACCTTACTTTCTAAATTTTTTTTAAAAGAGCTTCATTGTGGTATAATTTACAACTGGTAAAATCTGCCCATTATAAATGTACAGTTCACTAATTTCTAGTATATTTATATAGCTATGCAACCATCACCACACAAAAAGTCATTTTTAAGAAAAATGGGAACAACCAAGATGGTGGCATAGGTAAACACCTGTACTTGCTGCCTCTCACAACCACATCAAAGCTACAACTAAAAGACAAAACAAATATCATCCAGAACCACAGGAAAGCTAGCTGAGTGGAAGTTCTACAACTAGAGGAAAGAAAAAGGCTCATTGAGACTGGTAGGAGGTGCGGAGGTGTGGAGGCACGCAGGAAACTGGCTAGCAACTAGGTGCGCTGTTGTTGTTGTTTTCAATCAGGAGAAAGATACAAGCTCCCGATTGCTCTGAACTCCAGTTCCAGGTGAGACTCTGGGGACCCAGACTCATATGGGGAGAAACTGGGCTGTCTGGCATGGGCCGGAACACAGGGCGGCTTTCTTTCAGAGGTGCTTGCAGGGATCATTGTTCCTGCATGGGGCCGAGGGACACAGAGGCCCAGGGACCTCTCTGAGGCAGGGCTGACTGGCAGCCATTGCTGTTTGCTCCGCCCTGGTGATTCCCTGAAACCCCTGCCCCACCCAATTTACAACCCCACCCAAGCCATGCATATGAATAGCCTGTCCTTTTGCAACCTAAAACCTAACAAACTGCAGCTGGGTCAGAGAGCTCCAAAGCTTCCAAAAGAAGGCCTAAGGCCCAGCAGCAGCAGCCTGCATTGCTTCACAGCTGGGCCTCATCTGGACACTTCCAAACCCCAAACAAAGAGGAGGAATATGCAGATCTCTCTGTAGCTCCTGCTGGGTGGCCTCAGGAAGTGGCTGACTTTGCACCTCCTTGGAGATCCAAGAGCCATTGTACCCAGTGGTCAGTGTGAGACTATACCAGATTACAACTCTTCACATCCATAAGAGACACACCTCAGGAACAGGGGAAGGTGGAGAAGACCTGAGAGGCAATCAGGGCCAGCAGTCACTGTTTGCTCCTACTGACAACCGCGTCGGGTGCTGGCAGCGGGTGCAAGCAGTGGTTCTGGTGCCAGCAGCAGGTGCGAGCAGGGCCAGCACCAGCAGCAGGTGCAGGCGCCCAGCAGGACCACAGTGTGCAGGAACAAAGAATTTTCAGTAACCACCAGAAGTTCACCCTGATGACAGTGACCAGCGCCCCACCATGGTCTGGTGCCCCCACTCACCTGCTCCATCCTGCTACGGCTGATGCCCACCATGTTCTGCACTCTGCCACCTGCTGCTGATGCTCACTATGTTCCGTGCACGCCCCCTGGTGGTCAGCGCACATCATAGTGACTGGTTACTGGTTTGTTAGGTTGTTCAGTTGTTCTGCCATCCAGGCTATTTGCATAGTAAGGTTTTATATACATAGATAAGTGAATGATGAAGATCTAACTACATCAGTGTTAATCAGGGATTTGCTCTTGGCCTGTATTTTTTATAGAGCATGGGGGGGGGGGTTTTTGCCTGGCTG
>NW_006383006.1:1540405-1546326 GCF_000327345.1 Myotis davidii
AGGCCTCTAGTGTGTGTGTGTGTGTGTGTGTGTGTGTGTGTGTGTGTGTATACAAAAAAATCATATGGAGTAGATGTGGGGTAGACTTAGAAAATATGGGAAAATGTTATCCTTTGTGAATCTAGGTGGAGAGTACCTTGGAGTTTATCTTCCAAGCGTGCAATTTTTCTGTATAAATTTTTAAAAATTTTTAGAGAAAATATATCCCTTTAGTTCAATGATTCTCTGACCTAGTAGCACATTAGAGTCACATGAGAGCCTTTAGAAACTATAAATCTTCTGCTGGAGATTTTGCTTTAATGGTCTTGGATGAGGTCCAAGCACCTGAATTTCTTTGAAATCTTTCTGGAGAAATCTTTTTTCTTTTTGTACTTCTTTTGCTTCCTTTCAAACATCTTGCAAGAGTCCAGGCATAAAACAAGCCCTGCCCTGGCCATTTAGCTCAGTTGGTTGACTGTCATTCCTTGCATTGAGAGGGTGCTGGTTCAATTCCCAGTCAGGGCACATGCCAGGATCATGGACAAAGTGAATTTATTTTTAAAAAGTAATTTCTTAAATGTAATCATAATCATTTCATGGCTGTTTACCCAAATTAGCAACTATAAATTATGTGCCAACAATACATGACTATTACCTGTAATATGTGTGTATCTTTCCCATTATGACAGATAGGAGGCTTTCACCCTGCACAAGAACTGTGCTAATTGTAATTTTAGATGGCTAGTGCTTTAGGTCTTAAATACCCATTCCCCTCCCCTAAAACAACCCTGTCAGATGTAGAGAATGAAGGCCAGTTATATGAGACTCCCAAGGAAAGGCAATAGAGATGGTTCATCAAAAGTACTGCTAATATCAATGCTACTAAGCACTTTAGACTTAAAAAAAGGATCAAGCTGGAGGATAAGTATATTAGAGAGTACAAGATGAAAAACACTGATATTTAAATTATAGACAAGAATGATGAAAAGGACATAGCAGATGGAAATGCTTAAATGTATTTGAATACAGAAAACAAGTGCCTCATCTATATATATAAAAGCCTAAGTAACCGTCTGACTGTTTGACTAGTAGCTATGATGCTACTGACCACCAAGGGGTCACTCAATGCACAGGCATGGGAACATGGAACAGACTGATGAATCTCAGAGGGAAATGTGTGTGTGGCGGGGAAGCGACGGTTCCACCATTCAACTGTTCCACCATTCAACTGGTAGCTATGATGCACACTGACCAGCAGGGGGCAGACACTCAATGCACAGGCTTGGAAATATGGAACAGACTGTTAAATCTCTGAGAGAAGTAGGGAGGGCAGGAAGATATTAACCAAAGATCTTATATGCATACTAGAGGACCAGTTCACGGATTCATGCACTGGTGAGGTCCGTTGGCCTGTCCTGCGGGGATCAGATCAAAACAGGCAGTCCAACATCCCCTGAGGGGGCATTATGAGAGGGCACAGGACAGACCAAGAGACCCCACCAGTGCATGAATCTATGCACCCGGCCTCTAGTAGATAGATAAAGCAAGAAAAGGGCCTGCAAAAGAGTCAGAGATTCACTGGACTAAAAAGTATCTTGAGATAATTTAAGACAAGATTATAAACTGGCCCAGACTTTTTTCTTTTTTCTTTTTCTTCTTTAAATCTCTGGAGCAGTTTTTAAAAAATTACAGTAACAAGTTCTAGAAAAGAAATGTGTTGCAAAAGTTATAGTAAAAGAAAATTAAGCCCTGGCTGGTATGGCTCAGATGGTTATAGCATCATCCCATGCAGTGAAGTGTCACGGGTTTGATTCCTGATCAGGCACATAGCCAGGTTGTGGATTCAATCCCTGGTTGGGGCATGTATGGGAGGCAATCAATCGATGTTTCTCACACCAACACTTTCTCTCTCTCTTTCCCCCTCTCCCTTCTTTTCTCTCTAGAATCAATGAAAAACATATCCTCATCCCTAGCTGGTTTGGCTCAGTGGATAGAGCATTGGCCTGTGGACTGAAGGGTCCCGGGTTGGATTCTGGTCAAGGGCACATGCCTGGGTTGCGGGCTCCACCCCCCAGTGTGGGCCAATTGATTCTCTCTCATCATTGATGTTTCTATCTCTTTCTGAAATCAATAAAAATATATTTAAAAAATAATATCCTCAGGTGAGGATTTTTTAAAGAAAATTAAATAGGAAGAAGAGTATACTTCTGAAAATTCATCTAATACAGAGTCATTATGCTAGACGAATGACAGCATAATAGAATTTCTGGGCACATTTGAAAAGGGTACCCAAGCATCACAAACTCAAGTTGCAGTTTGCTTCAGTAACAATAGCATGATTATCACTCTCATGAGAGAGGCTCCTGTGTCACAGAAGCCCCTAGTGAATTAGAATATCTTGAAGGACTCCGGTGAAATCCACTTAGGCCAATGAGGATGGAATTTAATTTGTGAATCCTTTTTTCAGTATTCATTACTAAATTGGGAAGAGAACCCAGTGAGACTGGTAAACTATTTCAATACTTCTTTAATAATGCTCTGAATTTATACAATAGTATGACTAATTACTGTGGCTGCACGATATGCAGTGGTTCTTTATTCTCCCCACCGTCATTAAGGCAAGGGCAGAAGTAGGAATAAAGTTTCTCCGTGAAATTACTAAAGAAGGTGTAAATGTGGGTCATGGTTTCAGCATTGTAGAAGGACACCTGCCCTCCTTCATAATCTAAGTATATGCCCACCTTGCAAAGGTCGTTAGTCAGCTTCAGACTGCAAGAAGGCAAATCCAGAGCTTTTAGATCATTTTGGTTCCTTAGTCTTAAAAGCCAGAATCCTTGCTCAGGAATTAGAGGACAGCTGCCTTTCCGAATGATGGATTCTCTGACAACGCCAACTGTCCACTTTGTCTTCTTTGCTACTTCTACTTCCCAGTACCATTTTCCAGATGTGAAGCCTTTTGAGCCCAGCACAGCCACACTTGAGTCAAACCTCTCTGGATCATCGGGCATTACCTGCTTAATGTCACTATGCCACACACTGGTTCGGGTTTTGGACAGCACCAAATTTGGGTGCGCGGTTTTAGGGTCCAGAGTTAATGGAAATAAGCCTAGTAAGAAAATAAGAGAAAGCAGGACATGGGAGAAAAGGGGTGAGTGCATATTCCCATAGTAGAAGTCAGTGTTTATATAAACACCAATAATTTCTCTTCCCATGCACATATATTCTTAGGCAGGTAATTACTTACATATACTTGTTACTGTTTTGATATCTATGTGGCTATATTCTAGACATTTTTACATTTGTGATAAAAATTAGACTGCACTGTGATGCAATTTATTCTCTAATAAAGAAAACAATACAAATAATATAAATCTGTACTAGTATGTGTCAGAAAATACAAATGCTGAAGAGGTAACACTTAGGTAAATTTGTCCTAGGAAAGCTTTCTAAGGACAATAACTATTTCCATTGTGATATAACATCTATGAAATGTATTCAGGATGCTTTGGGTAAACAGAGGCAAAAAAGCAATGGGTTAAAAACAAGTAGCTTATGTGGGAGAGAACATAATGGCTTGCCTGTTAGAGTCAGCCAAGATCTAGCTAACTGATAGAGTCTTTAGAGGACAATGATAAGTTTATATTTGGTTTCTTAGATAATGAGACTTTTGAGATCTAGAATGGTTTGCCACTGCTAATCAGAATGTGGTCCATAATCTGTGGACCCTACTGGTGCATGATCGGGGCCAGGGAGGGACACAGGAGGTTGGCCAGCTGGGGAGGGACCGCGGGAGGGCTCCAGGCGTGTCTAGCCCATCTCGCTCAGTCCTGATTGGCAGGACCCCAGCAGCAAGCTAACCTACCAGTCAGAGCATCTGCCTCTTTGTGGTCAATGCATGTCATAGCAACTGGTCGAACAGTCAAAAGAACACTCGGAGGGACAATTAGCATATTAGGCATATACTATATACGTGCTTTTGGTGTCATTTTAATAACTCTTTGCTGAACCCTAGGAAACAAAGGTCTTCTATGCTGTCTTTCAGAAGTTTTATAGATTTAAGTTTACATTTAGATCTATGTTACCTATTGTCTCTTTTACTATATCTCTTTCTCTCTCTGTGTGTCGCGCGCGCTCTCTCCTCTCTCTCTCTCTCTCTCTCTCTCTCTCTCTCTCTCTCTCTCACACACACACACACACATTTCTGTCTGCTACATCCTTTTCATGCTTCAGATGTTCCTCTTTTTACTCTATTTCCCACACTCACATCTTCCCTACTTAGTGAAACTTCTCAAATGAGTGACCTATTCACTTTATTACTACCTCATCCAAATCACTCCTGGAATTCTTCTCCAGAATCATTCTTTATTTTCTAGTCCCCCCCAGACCTTTGTTTAGATATTAACAATTTTCACCTAGATGGCTACTGCAAACTCTAAGTTTGTCTTCTAGTCTCTTGGGATTAGAAACAATGTCTTTTACTTCTCTGTGCTTGTGATGTGTTCCCAATAAAACTTTACTTACAAAACAGGCAGCTGTATTTGCCCCAAAGAAAGTAAAGCACAAATATTTGTAAACAAATGTTATGCAAATTTATTGATAAAAGCCATAAACTAGAAACTATGCAAATGTCCATCAATTGGTGAATGAATATGCAAATTGCAATGTATCCATAAAACATGATTACTGATACATGCAACAACATAGGTGAATCTCAGAAAGCATTATTCTAAGTGAAAAAAGCCAGACACAAAAGACTACAGAATATATAATTCCACTTACATGAGATTTTAGAAAAGACACAAGTGGAAAAGGCATTTAGTGACTCTCAGGGGTTAGGGATAGAAGGAAGAGATTGACTGCAAAGGGATACGTAGGAACTTTTTAGGATGATAGAAATTTTTTATATCTTGATTTTGCAGATGTTTACATAAGTATATATATATATCTGTCAGAACTCATCAAATTGTACACTTAAAATGATGAGTTTATATCTATGAAGTTTGGGGGTTTTTTTGCTTAATCCCTTCACCTTTTTTACTCAGTCCCCTAACACCCTCCCCTCTGATAGCTGTCAGTCTTTTCTCTATATCTTTGAATCTATTCCTATTTTGTTTGTTTATTTTGTTCATTAGATTCCACATATAAGTGAAATCATATGGTATTTGTGTTTCTCTGGCTGGCTTATTTTACTTAGCATAATACTCTTAAGGTCCTTCCATGCTGTTGCAAAAGGTAAGTTTTCCTTCTTTTTTATGGCTGAGTAGTATTCCATTGTGTGAATGTAACACAGCTTTCTTATCCACTCATCTACTGATGGGCACAGACAACAGTATGGTGATCACCAGAGGGAAATGGGGGCTGAGGGAAGTAGAAGAGAATAAAGGGGGAATAAATGGTGACAAAAGGAGACTTGACTAGTGTGGTGAATACAGTAAAATGTATTATAGAATTGTACAGTTGAAACCTACATAATTTTATTAACCAATGTCACCCCAATAAATTTAATAAAATTTTAAATGATGATTTTATTCTACGTTAATTATGTCTTATTAAAGCTGTTTTTTAAAAAATATATTTTATTGATTTTTTACAGAGAAGAAGGGAGAGGGATAGAGAGAGATCAATCAGCTGCCTCCTGCACGCCCTCCAGTGGGGACGCGCCTGCAACCAAGGCACATGCCCTTGACCGGAATCGAACCTGGGACCCTTCAGTCCGCAGGCCGACGCTCTATCCACTGAGCCAAACCGGTTCGGCAAAGCTGATTTTTTATTGTCAATTATCTGGAAAAATTGTTAACAGGAATAGATTTGTGATTTTCATTAAGTCAGTAACTACTACTAATAATAAAAAAGTTTTTAAAAACTGTGGTACATCTACACAATGGAATACAGACAACTGCAAAAAAAGAAAGAACTCTTCCTATTTGCAAAGGGAACTGTGA
>NW_006383006.1:1546343-1558259 GCF_000327345.1 Myotis davidii
GAAAAAAATTTTTTTAGAACTTTGTATTTATATAAATATTTTTATTTAGAATTTTATGTTATTGAAATGCCATTTGTGTTCTTTTGTCCTGCTCAATTCTTTGGTATCTGCAGGATGACAAAAACTTAGAGTTCATATTAGGCACACCTATTTGAATTATTGGGTGTTTTGTTGTTGTTGCTGTTTTTTGAAGCACTGAAGATCTCTAAACAATCTTCTAAAATATTATACTCCATTTTATGAACATCAAACAAAAAGGACCTATAAAAACCCTATTACATTCAAAGAGTACATATAATAAACTCCTCCTTCAGGGCAGAAAAGTTCCAGGGATTTATATAACTGATTTAGCAAAACAGTATAAAATATTAGTTGTCACATTTGATAGAACAATTAAAATCATAGGCTGCGAGGTAGTTCTGACATTAGACTCTGTTTACCAGTAAAAAGCCATAAATTCTTAAGTCATGGTACCAGAAGAAATTCAGTCATACCAACTAGCTTTCTTTTGCTAAACTCTACTCTTCCCCCTGTCCCAGACTCTAACGTATTAATTAGGGCCACAGAAGAGGTCCCACAGATGAAACATACATTAGGAGCCCCAGGAACCAATAGCTGCTACCCACTGATACCTGGAGAGATAATGGAATGCATTTCCCTCCACATCATGTACTGGATGGGACCTTTGTACAGGCCCAAGTTCAGGTTTCTGGAGATAAGCTCTCTGGGTGTCAGCACTTTTATTCCTTTCTCCAAGCTGCACGGGACATAAATAATTTATTTTAGATATTCTCCAGGGACTGAAGATAGGGTAAGAATACCATATGGAAATACCACTTACCTATTTAAGAAAGGTGTGATGTCCTAGAAGAGGAAAAGAGAAATTAGATGCCTGTTCATCAACTGCAGAAATTTCTTTGGTGATACTCA
This sequence comes from Myotis davidii, assembly GCF_000327345.1. NCBI lineage: Eukaryota > Metazoa > Chordata > Mammalia > Chiroptera > Vespertilionidae > Myotis > Myotis davidii. The sequence continues at coordinate 1,547,274 of NW_006383006.1, forward strand.
TCCCTGGGATTTGATTGTCAATACTGGGACCCATCACCACCTCTCATCCTCCATGTGTGTTTTCTGATCTGCCTCCTTCATCTAACCCAAGATAAGCTGGTCTTATCTTGCTCTTATTTTCTAGCTCCCTTTTACATGGAATAAGAGAGAAGTTAAGGTTAGGCTACATTTCCCTATACTGCTATAGTCTCAGGAGAATACAAGAGGTCAAGCATGCCAAACTCGCGGCCCGCGGGCCACATGCGGCCCACAATGAAAATTTTTTGCGGCCCAGCCAATATAACAGTATGTAAGAAACGTTTTAATAAAAATTTTGTAACTTCATTTTTATAATATCCTGTTATACAGAATTATTAATAATGAACTACAATGTTTGCTAATGACTGATTACTATAATCATGTTGCATTCATTTCCCTTACGCGCCTTACACACAGGCGCATCATTTCTCTGCACTAATACTAGCAGCGAATATTTTAGCACCCGAATTTACTAAATAGCACTAATATTCATTATTTTAGCAGCGAATATTTTAGCACTGCCATGTCATTAGTCTTGTACTGACTTGTTTGGTGTGCACAACAGGAAATACTTCGCTTACAGAGTACAAGAAAAATAGTTTTGTGTTACACTTGTTAATTTGTGCAGTTATTCAGTATCTGGTAAGTTAACGTTCAAGAAAAAAAATATTAATTTTTGTTAAAATGTTCTATTATTTTATGTTAATGATTCATTCATTCCAGCCCTTTGTATTCAGCATGTTTCTATCGAAATAAACCTACGTGTCTATGAAAATTGAAGTTTTTGTGTTTTTTGCAGCCCACATAAACTTAAACCTTGTTTATGTGGCCCATGTTAGCCTTTGAGTTTGACATGCTTGCAGTGGGTATTCTCACCCCAAGGCCACTTTTCCCCACTCTGGCTAGTTAAGCTACTGAATGCTGAAGTGGTAACCAACGCCACATTAGAAGTGAACTTTCAATGACCAAATACTGACAAATAGCTTTTCAAACAGGTCAATGTATGATTTCTGAGGGCCAAAGATACAGCTTAGGTTGCAACATTTTATTTTTAAGAAATAAAGCTTCAAAAGTTCTTTATGAAGAAATATTAAAATATTAATTCATACGGTTATTATTGGCGCTTTATTGTCTTCCTTTCTAGGGGGGTGAAAGGAAAGCTTTCTATCGAGTGTAAGGCAAAAGTAGCTTCCTGCTTTTCCCCCAGAGAATTTTTTAATTTATTTTTTTATTGTTGACATTATTACAGATGTCCCGCATTTCCCCCTTCACCTCCCTCCACCACCCCTGGCAGATTTTTTCCCCTTCATTGTGGGGAAAAGCTGCTTCTATATCCTTTCTGGCCCTCTTTCCCCTAGTAGCGTACCCAGTCATTGATATGGAGTCTTACTTTGAGAAAGTTGAAGGAGTTCTGCTCGTCCATCCGTGCCTGGATGCTCACCAACATCTCCTTGACTAGGAGATACTGTTCCTGAAGCTGGTTCAGATTCAGCTCCATTTCCTCATTCAAGACTTTCCCCTCTTCCCGAAGCTCCTTTAAAATGTCCTTTTCTTTGCCATGCAGAAATTGATGCAGCTTTAGAAACTCCACGGAGATGTGCTGCTGCAGATGTAGCTTGTTGTCCTGGAAACCTCCATGATCATCACCAGGGTAATTCCTGAGACTAGCTCTTGGGGATGGGGGCCCACACCAACAATACTCACACAACTTGGGAAATACCATAATAGGAAAATGCATAAAAAATGCAATATCAACATTGAGCCATACTAAAAGGAGCCCTTTTTGTGGCAGATGGGGAGACGTACTCCTTCTTTCTCAGCTAGTTTAGCAATTCAGGATGAAAGAGTCAAAAGTAACCTGCAGGTTCCTATTGCAGTACTGAGGTGGTAACCATTGCCATGTGAAATAAGACTCTGGGTTAATCAAACTCCTACCTACAAGTATAAGCCAATATCTACCAAGTGATACTGTTAGACTGGGGTCATAAGGAAGTGGAAAGAAATATCCTTCTCGAGAAATCAAAACATCAGAACTGGGGGGGTGGGAGGGGACACTCCTGCTGCCAAGACAATATAAAAGAAGAGATGGGAGCCCTAGCCAGAGTGGCTCAGTTGGTTGCGCATTGTTCCATGCACTGAAAGGTTGCTGGTTCAATTCCCTTTCAGGGTACATGCCCAGGTTGTAGGCATGCAGGAGGCAGCCCATTGAAGTTCCACTCTCACATTGATGTTTCTCTCCCTCTCCCTTCCTCTCTCTAAAAAAAATCAACAAAAAACTTTTTTTTTTAAAAAAAAAAGAAGAGTTGGGAAATGTTTGAAGCACTAAAATTGATAACTGATATACTTGCAGCTCTTTTCTTAGATGACCTCAATATCCTCATAGGTGAGCCACCTGATATCCTGGCTTCTTGATTCCTTATTCTCATTTCTAATGATTTCCACCTTTGTCTATTAACTAGAGGCCCGGTGCACAAAAATTTGTGCACTGGTGGGGGGCTGGTATCCCTCAGCCCAACCTGTGCCCTCGCACAGTCTGGGACCCCTTGGGAGATAACCACCTACTGGCTTAGGCCCGCTCCCCGGGTGGCAGATGGCAGGCCCGATCCCGCGATGCCTGCCCCGCCTCCCTGGGTCGCACATGGGAGGCCCGGATGGCAGCGGGGCGCCCCACCTGCAGTATGCAAATTTAACGGCCATCTTTGTTGGGTTAATTTGCATACTCTTCTGATTGGCTGATGGGTGTAGCAAAGGTATGATTAATTAGCATCTTTGTCTTTTATTAGTGTAGATTCTTAGTTACACTGAGGATTTTATCATCCCCAGTAATTTCACCATCTCCAAAATTAACTTTTTACTCAGGTATCCTTGTTGCAATTTTGGGTCTCATTGAAACCTGTGTAATGACCCCTTCGTTTCTATTTCTTCAACTTCTTCTGTCTTTATGTCCCTTTTTTATCTAGCTTGGATTCTATGGTCCATCATTGTTATTGTACTCTTAAAATTGTCTTAACTCTCTCTTTCCTCTAGCTCAGTGGTCAGCAAACTCATTAGTCAACAGAGCCAAATATCAACAGTACAAGATTGAAATTTCTTTTGAGAGCCAAATTTTTTAAACTTAAACTATATAGGTAGGTACACTGTTATTAACTTAATTAGGGTACTCCTAAGGCTTAGGAAGAGCCACACTCAAGGGGCCAAACAGCTGCATGTGGCTTGTGAGCCACAGTTTGCCAACCATGGCTCTAGTCTAGCTCATACTTTTCTAGCTTTCCTTTCACTGCTATTTCTTAGTCTTGTTAGTTCTACAGTTACTTATGGCTTTTTCCTTCTCATTCTATATCCAACTGTCTATTTGACATCTACACTCACACCTAACATCTAATGAATCACTCCATCCAGGTTATTATTTTTTTAATCTCCAAAGCATATGCTGAGGCTGTTTACGTCTTTCCATCTCCATTGCCTCTCTAGACCAAGCTACTATCATCATTCTATGGCAGTGATGGCGAACCTATAACATGTGTGTCAGAGGTGACACGCGAACTCATTTTTTTGGTTGACTTTTCTTTGTTAAGTGGCATTTAAATATATAAAATAAATATCAAAAATATAAATCTTTGTTTTACTATGGTTGCAAAGATCAAAAAATTTCTATCTGTGACACGCCACTAGAGTTAAGTTAGGGTTTTTCAAAATGCTTACACGCTGAGCTCAAAAGGTTCACCATCACTGTTCTACGGGGTCATGTGGTAGCTTTCTAAACATTATTCTTGTCATTGTCTCTCTTAATTCATTCTCCACACAGCCACTAGACTGAAATTTTCAAAATGAAAAGTATTTCTTTGGACATAGCTATCTTTAGTGAATTTGCCATAGATAAATTTCTTATTTTGCCATAAATAAGAGGAAAGACCAGAGAAATCACAACCCCACAAAAATCACCCAGCAACTGAACCATCAAAAGGAAGAGCATATTAGGGGAAAGGCCATTGTACGCTCCCTGTTTATCAACTATAGGGAACTTGCTCTACTGCTATGTTCCTTTCCGCCCTACTGTGTCCATTCTTTAATTTTATAACCCAAGTTTCATTTAGTGTATTGACACTATATGTATAGTTACCTTTCCACCCTAAGGTTATAAGGAGGGTACATTCTAGTTCTATCTCATAACCCCCTACCTTGCTCCTCACCTTGTAAGCAGCAATAGCGTCTTTCTGCCTGTTCCTCAGGGACTGAAGTTCCTTCAGGGTTGCCTCCAGTTGACCCTTAATGATGATAAACTCCTCCTGGGAATACCGCATAAATTCAACCCATACTGACCTGGGAGATGAAGGGCCATAAGGGACATCTCCCCCAAAGCACTAGTATGTCAGAAAAAAAAGCCAGCTCTTGCTGCAAAAGTCTTTCCTTTTCCCCACGTCATAGTTCCTGTCTCTTCCAAGAATAGTGAAGGAAATTATAAGCAGCAGAAAAACTTAGGTTTTTTTCTTTTTACCTCCTTAGTTAACCACAGGGGTTTGAGGAAAGTAACAGAACTCTATACATTTTCTACCCTAGTTACACTGTTCTAACTACACCTTTATTCACGTTCTCACTTAGAATACTTATTTCTTCCTTTTGTCCATCCAAATCCAAATGATTTTCCCATTCAAACTTTCTTTCACCATACATCACCTGAATGTTTCAATTTTTTCTAATCTTTTCTGAAATTCTAAACATTTATGAATTACTAGTGTGACAAAATTTAGCTCTCAATAGTAATTCTAAAATTACTTGGGTTTTTTTTCATTTTGACTAAATTTCAAGAGTTTTATAACAAGAGCAATATTGTATGCATCCACATTCTGCGTGGTGTCTAGTAGAGCACTGCCATGGCAGGGTTTTGGTAAATATTTGATTAATTGGATAGTAAGCTACAGCTTCTCCACTGCTCCTTTCCCATTTTAGCACCTCTAGAGAAAGAACATTGTAAGATATATTTTCAGAGCATTCTGGTCTTCCTAATAATCATCTGAGTAAAAGGGTGAAATTGGAAGAGAGAAGTCCTACAGAAAATATTTTCCCCAGCTCTCCTAACAGATTGTTCAAGGCTCACCTACCGTGAAGAAATGGACAGCATCAGCTATCTGCAGGAACTCTTTGGACTGCCCTACAGACAACCGAGCATCTTTGCATTGAAAGCAGATCAGCTTCCCTTCCGGCTTACTGAACAATTTCAGGTTCTCTCCATGTTCTGGGCACTGTGGATGGCCCTTGAGTAAGGGTAGATCCTTAACCTTGTCTACCAGCCTCTCCAGTACAAGGTTGAATGCACAATTGGCATATTGACACATCATCTTACACTTAGGACAGAACGTTTCCTTTGTTTGCTGCTTCCAAAAGTTTTGAATACAGGCCTGGCAGAAGTTGTGGCCACAGGTTAGCATAAGTGGATCCCGGAACCAGTCATTACACAGTAGACAGTGTAGCTCCTTAGTAATATCTTGTAGCTGCACGTTAGAGGGTATCTGAGTGATCAAGTCATTTGCTTCAATGTAGTTGCCTTGGTCAGTGTTGGAGGAGATTTTGGGAGATACCTTTGGAAAAGAACAGTTAAAATGAGTTCTCTTTCTAGCTATCGACTCCAGGATAGTGGACTCCACTCCTAAAGAAGTTGAGAATTGGTGCAGCCAAAGTAAAAGCACCATATCTCTTCTTTGAAAATGATCTGATAAGTTTTGTAACATCATCATTTATTACTACTTTCAACACCATTTAAACTTTAGTAGAGAACCAAGACAGAAGAAAGAATACTCAACCAAAGAAATATGTTTTGTTGTACATCCCCCCTCCACTCACTTTTTTTATGTATCAGTTGAAAGTTTTACCTTCAACTTCTGTTCTAGTTATTACCTTTTTTTGTTTTGGGTTCTAGAAGTCAAGTACAAAGAATTAGAAGATCAATCAGATTCCTCAGTCAATGGCATAGTATCATTCAGGCCTTCTGCTCTATTTTTTATTTTTGTTAATCCTCACCCAAGGATATTTTTTCCCCATTGATTTTTATAGAGTGGAAAGGACGGGGCAAGGGAAGGGGGGGAGGAGAAAGAGAAAAAAAGAAACATCAATGTGAGAGAAACACATCAATTGTTGCCTCTTGCACATGCCCCAACCAGGGCCAGGAAAAGAACCTGCAAGCCAGGTATATGCCCGTGACCAAGAATAGAACCCATGACCTTTTGGTCTGCAGACCTACACTCTACCACTGAACCACACCGGCCAGGGCCTGACCTCCTTTAAGAAAAATTACACAATCATCTGAGTAAAGGGGTGAAATTGGAAGAGAGAAGCCCACAGAACATTTATACAGAAAAATGCAGAATCTTACTTGTACAGTTCAATGACTTCCAACACTAAACCTTAGTTTTGCCTATTTTTGAATTTTATATAAATTTTGTGACGTGTTCTTGTTGCTGGCTTCTTTTGTCAACCTTACATTTGTGAGATTTATCCATATTGTTCCAAATATACACATTTCTCTTGGCTATACACCTGGAAGTGGATCATAGGATTGGCATATTGTATAGAATGCCAAACTTTCTACACAGCCCCTAGGTTTGTCCCATATCTTTATCAACAGTATAGATATACAGGGTATCCCAAAAAAGTGTATACACACAATACCTGTAGATTCCATTACATTTTGAAGATGAAATGGATTTCAATAAACACTGCCGTTATAATTATCCAAAGTTTATATACATTTTTGGGGGGACACCCTATATTTATTTTAGCCATTCTGGTGGGTATGCAGTAGTATTACAATGTGGCTTTAATCTGCATTTGCCTAAAGACTGTGGATATTGGGACCACTTTCAGATGTTAATTGTCCATTTGCATTTCCCCATTTGTGAGTGCCCATATAAGGCGCATATTTTATTGTTAATTTGTCTTTTTATTTATTCACAAGAGTTCTTCACATATTTTAGATATAAGTTCTTCATCAGATACACATACTCCAAATATCTATTGTCACTATGTGGATTGCCTTTTCACTTACTTAGTGATATCTTTTAGTAAACAAAATTTTAAAATTATTTTTGAACTTTTTTCTTTTTAAGCATAACACCACACACACACAACACCACACACACACAACACCACACACACACACACACACACACACACCATGCACACACTGCACACAACTTCTCTTTGGGCACACAGCTGCTTACAGAGCAATGGAGGCCCTGTAGTTGGCTCAGAGTCTTTTGGGAGTCCTGGACATGTAGCGTGTGATTTAAAGTCAGAGATAGATTAGGCTCCTTGGTCTCACGGACTCTCTGTCTTGTAAACAGGAATACAGCTGGAGGAGGGTCAGAGTAGGAGCCTCTGGAAAGGGACCTGTGTTGCCCAGATCTAAGGGTGGTAATGCCTTTTTGTTCCATTTCGCTCACCCTTATCCTATCTCATCTGAGCACCATCCTTGGGTTAGGCCTGTCTCTGCTCTGGAGTCAGCTAGGAGGGGCTGCCCTGAAAGCAAGTCTGGAGTTTTGTCTCACAGGCCACACCTTTACCAGAACTAAATTCCTGAGGTCTCAGGGACCCCATGGGGCGTGTCTGATCCAGCTGTGCGGAGGAGCTTGTAATCATCATTGATTGCCCAGATTATCAGAATCTGGGCTGTGCTTTCTAGTTTGTTTGTTTTTTTGCCAGAATTCCTGAAATGACCTTACCCACTCCAGATTCTGAAATGTAGCATCCATTGTCCCCAGCACATACCATGTCCAGTTCTGTATTCTTACCTTCTCCTGAATGCTAAAGCTAAAAGATAGAGGTTCAATAGTATATAAATAGGGACTGGGATGAGACCACCTCAAAGTAATATAGCCACTTCCCCTTTGAATATTATCTCTCCACCATTCTTTCCAGTCTGTAACCAGTCTCAATTTTTTGTTGTTGTTGTTTACCCTTACCCAAGGATATTTTTTCCATTGATTTTTAGAGAGAGAGTAGAAGGGAGGGGGTGAGAGAGAGAGATTGATGTGAGAGAGACACATCAATTGATTGCCTCCCGCATGCACCCTGACCTGGGGCCCGGGATTGAGCCTGTAACCAAGGTACATGCCCTTGACCCAAATCAAACCTAGGACCCTTCAGTCCATGGGCTTATGCTCTATCCACTGAGCCAAATTGGCTAGGGCTTTCTGTGTGTACTATTAATTGAGAATCGAACCCATGACCCTTCAGTGTGTGGGCCGATGCTCTATCCACTGAGCAACACTGGCCAGGGTAGTAGCAGGACAATTTTTATCATGGAGATAAGTATGTTTTAGGAAAGCATAATAAATGGGTCCCTGACACTTGACTAGGGAGTGTTGTCAAGGATGACATCCCATCTAGAATGTCTAAGATGGCACTTGAAAGATCAGATTGTAAGCAGAGGAAAGTGAGGAAGATTGTTATGGAGAAAAAAATGTTAAATGTACAAATACTATTTTTTCAATTTGTATGCCATGCCTCCTAAAGGATAAAAAACTTAAATATAGCCCGGCCAGTGTGGGTCAGTGGTCGAGTATCGACCCATGCACTGAGAGATCACTAGTTCAATTCCCGGTTAGGGCACATGCCTGGGTTGCTGTGGGCTCAATCCCTGGTGGGAGCATGTAGGAGGCGGCCAATCTTTGTCTCATTAATGTTATTATCTCTCTCATTGTGCCTTTCTCTCTCTGAAATCAATAAAGATATATTTTTGAAAATAATAATAGACAGAAAACTTATTCTGAGGCAGAATCCCCGAGGATTGGTCTAAGGGTTATTCTCATGCTCTTGAAAGGGAAACAAGATTCAAAACTTGCTTTGACATTCAAGTCAATGGTGGAATTAAGAGAATCCAAATGATTCCAACCCTAAAACCAGGGCTATCCCCATCTGCTGTACATGCCCTGGAGAATCTGAGTATTCAGAACTGCTTTATTCCTTACTCCTAACCCTCTATTCCAGTGGTTCGCAACCTTGGCCGCACATTGGAATCACCTGGGAATCTTTTTAAAATCCTGATTTCTGGGCCTCATCCTCCAGAAATTCTGTTTCTTTGTTACTAATGTTGTGGCCCCACCCCATAACAAAGAAACAGAATTTCCAGTACTTTCATAACTCCCACCATTTGGGCCCTGCGTTGCCTTATATCAGTGGTACAGTAACTCCAAAAGAATGCTTGTTTGAGACAATGTTATATTTCACTGCAGTTTTATGGCGTTGCTATTTGCCTTCATTATAAATTCACTCTCTGAATCCCAAAGGGAATTGTATCATCAGATTAAACAAGGCTGGCCTTGTAACTTGGATTCTGTGATGTTTAGGACTTTGTATTGTGGCAAACTTCCAGCAAACAAACTTTTTTAGTTGTGGGGCAAAAGTAGGTTTACCGTTCTTGTTTTCATAAGAACAGTTGCGAGTATGCAAAACAGTTTATTCTTGTATTAGTATTTATAATTATTGTATTATTTTCATAAGAACAACTGTAAACCTACTTTTGCCCCACCCTGTACAAATATGCAGAGCATTGCTCACCTTTGGTATGGACTTATTAGGTATGTTTTTTAGACCAGTGATGGCGAGCCTCTGACACGCGTGTCAGGTGACACGCGATCTCATTTTGTTGGTTGACTTTTCTTTGTTAAATGGCATTTAAACATATAAAATAAATATCAAAAATATAAATCTTTGTTTTATTGTGGTTGCAAATATCAAAAAATTTCTATATGTGACACGGCACCAGAGTTAAGTTAGGGTTTTTCAAAAGGCTGACACGCCGAGCTCCAAAGGTTCACCATCACTGATTTAGACCATCCTTTCCTACTGAATACAACCCAAAATTCAGGGCAAACAAATCTGGTTCAGGCTACTGTTGGCTATCTGGCATGGAGTAGGTGCATTTAGCATGTGACCTGCTTGTCAGTCTTGGATTCATTAGATGTTTTCCTCGTGGTTATCCTAGTATTGTGATTTTTTGCAAAAAAGACTGCAGAAATCAAGTACCATTTTCAACAAGTTCTATTTCAATAATGAGTAATAACATTTTTTTAATCCCCACCTGTGGATATGTTTATTGATTTTTAGAGAGAGAGGAAAAGAGGGAGAGAGAGGTGCGGGGGACGGGGGAGAGAGAAACATTAGGAATGTGCCCTGACCAAGAATCGAACCCACAACATTTTGGTGTATAGGCCAATGCTCCAACCAACTGAGCCAACAGCAATCAAGGCTCAACTACAACAGGAGAGTGTACACAGTCCACATGGCGGGGACATGCCTGGAGTGCCCAGCTTGAGTGAACAGGGAGGTTGTGCCACTGGACCCTAAGGACACTTACTACATTAGGCCACTCTGCCAAGCCTGGAAGCTGCAGCAGCTCTAATACACAGAAACAAACACAGGGAGGCTGGTTTTTAACAGCCAAAAGTTATGGGGACTTCTCTTCCTGGCTCTGGAACCCTGGGCTGGAGGCCTAGTGTGGGGCTGGGACCCCTTGCTCCTCAGGGGGGACCTCCACAGCCCAGATATCCCTCCTGATTCTTATCCAGCACACATGGATGTGGGATTAGCCCTTTCAGTGTCTCCGCCCTCCTACTAGTCTTTATATCGTTATCTGTAGGACTTCTGGCAGCTAGATTTCAGGTAGTTCTGAATGATGGTTGTTCTGTAGTTTAGTTCTAATTTTGAAGTGGTTGTGGGAAGATATGTGAATACCGCATTTACCTACACCGCCATCTTGACCAGAAACCTATCATTTTCCTTTGTTTTTTTCCCCTGACATATCTGTGATTTTCAGAAAATGTCTTTACTCGTGGAAGCAGAGTTTACACATTAATCCTCTATGACACAGATCCTTGCCCGATTAATAATGAATGAGCACGTCTACTTTCCAAAGATTTATGATGAAGTTATAACTTATTTCTGTGATTATGTTTCTAAGGGATTGGGGAAAAA
>NW_006383006.1:1559644-1564492 GCF_000327345.1 Myotis davidii
GAATATTACTTCCTTTATTTTAGCTTTGAGTGGATCTTAAAGAAACTCTACTAAAAATATTTAACCTCTGAAAATCAACTTTGCTTTAAATATAAAATATTAAGTGTGATAGTATAATGAGCAAACCAAGTTATACATAATAATCTTTTTCAATATAAAATAAAGTGATACATTAATAAAGAAAGTAAATTTTTATAGCATTTAACTTAATTTATGATTAGGTTTCATTACTTTTCTACAGTCTCTCTTATCTAAATTCTTAGTTATTCCAAGACCTGGATGAGTAGAGAAGCGATAAGCTGTCATAGTTAAATATTTCCCTGAATATCTTTTCATGCTCTAAAATGCATACCCCCTTCTGGTTGGGTTTTCCAGATTATACCTAGAAAGTCAGCTGAGTTAGAAGAGTAACTCACCTCCATTAAGTTCTGTCATCAGGCCACCAGGGGCACAGGCAGACGCGTGAACCGGAGCCCAGCAGGCTCAGAAGGCTGTGACCAGGACACCAGGACCTGGGAGCTTGCTAAGAATGAGCTCAGAGCATGACAGAAGGAGGAGAAAGCTCAGGAGCCGGGGAGAAGGGGCCAGGCCAGGCTGGGGTCTGGCAGATTCCGTGGCAGTTTGTCAGTTGCTCTGATCATCGTTAACTTAAGAAAAAGAGAGACCCTGGCTAGAATGGCCTACCTGCCCACATTATTTTTGTGGGGGAAGGAGGAAAGCAACTCATTTAGCTGTCAGATGGCAGTCTAATATTTATTTATTTATTTGGCAGTCTAATCTTAAGGTTCACATATCTCCATTTCTGAACCAGGGTGCTCTACAAAATAAAAAAGAATCATCTGTCCATAAGCCTAATACATGAGAAATAACCCCTTCGCCCCGCATGATCCCATCACAGCATTGAGACCCCAGCTACGTGGCTTTAATAGAGAGCTCTTCCATCTCTCAAAGTTCACATTGTCTGAGAAAGTAACAAATGCCTGGAAAACCCCAGGCCCTAAGGAAGCAAGGTGAGAAAAGCCTTATTTCAAACAGCTTCGTCAGTGTTAGCTCACAGATGCATGGCTAGACTGTGCTCCTGAGTGACCATCATAGAACCACACCGCTTTTCTTACAGTAATTCCTCTCACTCAGTATATTTTGTTGAATATCTAGGTCCAGCCCAGCTGTCCAGTCTTAATGCCCACAACGCTTCCCCTCATGTTTGGAGTTGCCCAACTATGCCGTGCTTCTGTGGCTTTGCACACGCTGTCCCTCCTGCTGAGATCACCCTTCCCTGAACCATCATGATCTCTTCGTTAAACTCTGCTGTAACCAGCACCCAAACTTTACCCTCCCCCTATTCCTTGTAGAAAAGATTTTGCTGGTTCTATACCAGGGTTTCTCAACTTCAGCCCTATTGATCATTTGGACTGGTTAAGTGTTAGTTGTGTGTGTGTGTGTGTGTGTGTGGTGTGTGTGTGTGTGTGCTGGGGGGCGGGGGCGGGGGGGCAGCTATCCTGTGAATTTTGGGATGCTTAGCATCTGCTCACTAGATGCCAGTAGCAACTCCCTAATTCGTGACAATCAAAAACTGCCTCCAGACATTGCCAAATATCTGCTGAGGGTTTGGAGGTAATACCTACCCCCAGTTGAGAACCACCGGTTTATCCATTTCTATAGCACCCTAGATCTTTGTACATACCTGGACATAATTATTTTAATCTTTTATTGCATGTCTCCCCTTCACTAAATTGTGAAATGCTGGGTGTGCTGTGTCTTGTTCACTTTGACAGTACATGGCATCCATTGAATCAAATTTCTGTCAAGTAAGTGACTAAGAAATGCTGATGATCACCTGGAAACTATGTCCCTAAGTTAAAAAATTTGGTTTTATCTTGAATAATTTTGTTGTTGGCTAGAATGTTTAGCAATGTTTAGTAAATATGATTGTACTAAATCCTAAAGTCTGCACATGCTAGAGCATTTAGCCCAGGAGGGATAATACTGTCCTAGAAGACAAAAGCCTTGTCACCTATCAGAGCACTGGCCAACCTTGGCTAAGATGTGTAACTCCTCTGGGTGTCATTTCTTCCATCTGTAAAATCTGAATTTCTAAGACTTCCTATCTATCTCTAAAGTTTGTGATTCCAAAAACCTACATAGCAAGAGGTCCCAAATTTCACAAGGGGGCATTTAAAATTTTACTTTCACTATTTAAAAACAAAGTTGGGGGTAGACAGTGGACAGTTATGTCTAAGAAACTACATCAGGTTTTACCACATAATCGGTGGAGGGGGAGAAAAAGTCATAAACCAAAGTTGCTTTTCTTTTCCAAGCCTCAATTTTATCATATATAAAATAGAAATGATAATACCTACTTCATAGGATCATTGTGAGGATTAAATGAAATTACATATTTGAAATTTTTAACAGTTCTTGGCACATAGTGAGAACCCAATAAATGGCAATAGCTATTATTATTATTGTACTAACATTTGTATAGCAAATCGTTTACAAAACTTCTCCCTCAAATTAACTTTCTAACTTAAAACAAGAGATATAAGTAGCTATTAATTTTTATTGACTCCAACACAGCTGAATATAAATTAAAAGTTCAATTTTCTATCTTCTAGACTCCAAGGAAATTACAAAAAAATTACTTCTTGCCCTAACCTGTTTGGCTCAGTGGATAGAGCGTCAGCCTGCGGACTGAAGGGTCCCGGGTTCGATTCCGGTCAAGGGCATGTACCTTGGTTGCAGGCACATCCCCAGTGGGAGGCGTGCAGGAGGCAGCTGATCAATGTTTCTCTCTCATCGATGTTTCTAACTCTCTATCCCTTTCCCTTCCTCTCTGTGAAAAATCAATAAAATATATTTTTTAAAAATTACTTCTCTTTTATGCAGCACCTAGCAGATATTTCTATCATAGCTTTTATTGCACTGCATTATTTCTTTCATTTGTGTTATAACTATTGTTTTCATGTCTCTCCCCCACTACCTTGTAGCTTCTTAGAGAAAAAGATTGTCTTATTCATGTTTTTAACTACACAGGCCTACCACACTATCAAAATTTCATAAATACCAGATAAATGAGCAGGTGAGTGAATGAATTAATGAATGACTGATGCCCTGCAATGCATTGCACTTTTTTTCTTTTTTTAGAGTACATTTATTAAAGCTGGGGATAAGGAAACCAGGAAGGGCCTATGATAGAAGAAGCAACAGGAGACTAGGCTGCAACTCTGGCTGTCTAGAAATCTTATAGGAAAGAAATGAGCCATGGTGGGGCTTCTTTAGCTCACTTGGAAGTCAGAGAAGAGGGGGCCTAAAGACAGGTTCAGGGGTTAAGCCCTACGATCTGCTACTGCCCATTTCTCCCCTGGTTGCAAGTCTCGTGGGGATTCTTAAGAGTTTAGGAGAAAGAACATTTACTCAAAAAGGAGATGTGAGTGGATGTTCCCCAGGGAGGGCATGCCACCTTCCCTCTTCATTTAATATATTTTTATTTATTTCAGAGAGGAAGGAGAGAGAGAGAGAGAGAGAGAGAGAGAGAGAGAGAGAGAGAGAGAGAAAGAAACATCAATGATGAGAGAAAATCATTGATGGGCTGCCTCCTGCACACCCCTCACTGGTGATGGGCTGCCTGCACACCCCACACTGGAGATTGAGCCCTCAACCCGGGCATGTGCCCTGACGGGGAATCAAACCATGACCTTCAGGTTCACAGGTCGATGCTCAACCACTGAGCCACACCAACTGGAACACCTTTTCTCTTCTTATTGGAGAACAGAGAAGGTGCTATTTCAGTGGCTTGGGTTTGTTCAGCAACAAAGTGAGAAGTTAGTACCTTAAAGGCTCTCTTCTCAGCAGGGAAGGCAAATGATGTGGGTGTCTGATTGCCTTTCCTGTCCCACCCACTGACAGCTCTTCTGCCCTCCTTTTAGAGCAGCGGTTCTCAACCTCGGCTGCACATTAGAATCACCTGGGAATCTTTTAAAAATCCTGATTTCTGGGCCTCATCCTCTGGAAATTCTGTTTCTTTGTTACTAATGTTGTGGCCCCACCCTATAACAAAGAAACAGAATTTCTAGAGGATGAGGCCCAGAAATCAGGATTTTAAAAAGATTCCCAGGTGATTCTAGTGTGCAGCCGAGGTTGAGAAGCATTGTTTTAGAGGATTAGTGATGCTGGCAGAGCCACACCTGAAGCCACATGCCTTCTTCGTGTCACTCCACAGGAAAAGGGAATATGCCCTGAAGGATCTGTTTGCCTGCTTAAAGCTAGGGGAAGAGGAAAGGACCCATATCAAATGCTGCCCTGATTTAGCTTTCATTCTCTGCTGTAGCCTCTCAATAAACATCAGGAAATGACAAATGAAAATTGCCAAATTATTCCACTGTGGGACTAACTGGGCCTAAAGCTAGATCGGGCATCAAGTGGATAAATCTGTCTGCCTCACCTAATCTTATCTCCACTCCTGCCTAAGGAGCATCCACTTTTCTATTGACCTGAAAGCTAAATCCAAACTGCCGTGGCTGTCCCTCAGGACTCCTATTATTGCCGCCTCAGGTAAATGACAATCTCTCAAGAGCTACTATAGCTCAAAGGCTTGCGCAGCTCTGCTGGCTGTGCTGAAATGAAACTGTTAGGCATCCAAGGGCAGGATAGTACCAGTTAAAGTCCTTAGACCAGTGGTTCTCAACCTTCTGGCTCTTTAAATACAGTTCCTCATTTTGTGACCCAACCATAAAATTATTTTCATTGCTACTTCATAACTGTAATGTTGCTACTGTTATGAATCGTAATGTAAATATCTGATATGCAGGATGGTCTTAGGCGACCCCTGTGAAAGGGTCGTTCGACCGC
>NW_006383006.1:1565149-1568599 GCF_000327345.1 Myotis davidii
TCACTATATGCCAAGAACTGTTGAAAATTTCAAATATGTAATTTCATTTAATCCTCACAATGATCCTATGAAGTAGGTATTATCATTTCTATTTTATATATGATAAAATTGAGGCTTGGAAAAGAAAAGCAACTTTGGTTTATGACTTTGTCTCCCCCTCCACCGATTATGTGGTAAAACCTGATGTAGTTTCTTAGACATAACTGTCCACTATCTACCCCCAACTTTGTTTTTAAATAGTGAAAGTAAAATTTTAAATGCCCCTTGTGAAATTTGGGACCTCTTGCTATGTAGGTTTTGGAATCACAAACTTTAGAGATAGATGGGAAGTCTTAGGAATTCAGATTTTACAGATGGAAGAAATGACACCCAGAGGAGTTATACATCTTAGCCAAGGTTGGTTCTTGTATGTGCCCAGACCCGGAATCAAACTGGCAAACTTGTATTGGGATGACACTCCAACCAATTGAGCTATCTTGAGCCAGGGCTTGCTTTAATTCTTAAGAGAATATATCATGCTCCCACTAAAACAAACACTTGACCCTAGTACTTATACTCCAAATCCCTATCACATTTTTGTCCCTGATAAACTGGGCTAAACTATGAAGTAATAAGTCAGTATCCCCAAACATACTATTGTGATACTATTCAACACAGTGGTTGCCTCTGGGGTTGGGAATTAACAAGAAGGGGGCATAAGGAAACTTTTGGAATGATGGCATTTTTCTATATTTTTATTTGGTGTTGGCCATATGAATGTGTATATTAGCTCAAATTCACCTAATTATACTCTAGTGCATTTTGCTGTCTGTAAAATGTATCTTTATTCTTTAGAGTCAGAATCTTTTTTTCCCCTTAAATCAAATATCAAAGTCTCAAATGTCTACATGAACTTGGCAGGTGAGGTAAATTTGTAGTGGGCTGAGTAGAATACCATAGGGAGATTTGAGGGCTGCTTCCAAATTGGAGAGGGTGTGCTCTTTATCTGGGTCACATGGACAATACATGCAGGAGCAGAATCTGTGTTTAACAGGCACCTCAGGTGTTTTGATTATTGGTCAACTACCATATTTTTCCGTGTATCAGACACTATTTTTTTCTAAAATCATATAAGACACTATTTTTTTCTAAAATTGTTAGACTGAAAATCGAGGGGCATCTTATACACGGAAGGCAGCCAAGGAGGGAGCCGCACAGGTGCATAACTGCCCATACCTTGTCAAACAGGCTTCCTCCAATCACCAGCCTTATTGTCACTGAGTTGGAGAGTGCACAGATACAACGGGGATCAGTGCGTTCTGAGCCCATAAAGATGTCAAAAAATAAAAAGATAAATACCAGTAAGAGATTGTCTTACTCTGCAAAATTCAAACTGAATGTAATCATCTATGCAAAAGAGCATGGAAATAGAGCTGCGAAGATCATTTGGACCTCCTCCCACTGAGTGTATGATCAGATAGTGGAAAAAAGAAGAAGACCTTAAAAGGAAAATGAGCAAAATGGGCAAACTTGGAACAGAGGCTTAAGACTTGGATTATGGAGCAGCACCAGAGTGGCTTATGTGTGTCAAAGAAACTTATTCAATGTCAGGCAAGAATGTTTGCAAGCAAAATGAACATTGTTGATTTTACAGGAAAGGCAAATTCATGAGGAGAGAAGGGTTGGCCAAGAGAACACGAACAAAGTTAACTCAGAAAATGCCACCAGTTTATGAGGTGATCTCACATATATGGACAGTGACTCAGAAAACAGCAGTGATACAATAGAAGTGGAAAAACTTGATATGACTGGAACTAATAGTGATGAAGAGAGCAGTGATGCGACAGAGACTGAATAAAGTGATATGCTGCGTAACATCATAGTACTGGTATGTAAACATTACCTGTGGTAGTCCTATCTAATAGAAGACAAAAATGGTAATTGGCGTACGACCGATACCCTTTTCATTGGCTAATCAGCGAGATATGCAAATTAACTGGCAGCCAAGATGGCGGCAGGCAGCCAGGCAGCTGATGTGAACAGGGAGGCTTGCTTGCTTCAGTGATGGAGGACTACAACGTTCCCCGCCTGCCGCTCCAGCCTCTGAGCTCCTGAAGCAACAGCTCCAAAAGATACAATGTTTCAATTATAGAGCTAAAAGATGGTGGTTAATTTGCATACACCAGTTGCGAGGGAAGACTGAGGACAAAATGGAGGCCAAGCAGTTGGGAGGGGAAGGGGCAGCCCCTGGGAGTGGGAGGGGAAACCCGCCACAGCTCCTGGGAGCGGGAGGGGAAACCCGCCCAAGCGCCTGGGAGTGGGAGAGGAAACCCGCCACAGCGCCTGGGAGTGGGAGGGGAAACCCAGCAGGAGCAGCTCGGAGTAGGAGCGAAGCCTGCCTCAGCTGGTTTCGCTCCCCTCTCCTTGGCTCCAGCCACTGGAAGCCCTATTCTTGCAGGAATCTTCCTGCAACGGGCCTCTAGTTACTAAATAAAAACGTGTTCTGGCCCTAACCGGTTTGGCTCAGTGGATAGAGCATCAGCCTGTGGACTGAAGGACCCCAGATTTGATTCCGGTCAAGGGCATGTACCTGGTTGCGAGCATATCCCCAGTAGAAGGTGTGCAGGAGGCAGCTGATCGATGTTTCTCTCTCATCAATGTTTCTAACTCTCTACCCCTGTCCCTTCCGCTCTGTAAAAAATCAATAAAATATATTTTTAAAAATGTGTTCTGTTTTATGTTTAAAATATTGATTTCTTAATTTTGGGCTGGAAAAGTGGGGGGCATCTTATACATGGGAGCGTCTTATTCACAGAAAAATATGGCATGTGATGCACTGTGCTATGTCACAGAGCAATTAATACTCTCCAAAGTGAGATGCATAAGATGGCCTATTGAAATGTAAGAAGATTAATACTTAGAACTTTCTTCTATTATTTTTCATTTTCATGTTCTTTTTCTTCCTTGTTTCATTTCAGAACATACAAAAGAATCCACAGAAGGAAGTATACCACATTTATCTTGCATATCCCATGCTAAGTCAAGCAATTGAGGTCTGGAGTACAGGACATTCCAGAGATTGCAGTGAGTAGACAGTCACAATGCAGGGATGGGCACTGCTCCATTGGCAAGACTGAGCCTCCGTGGAAGAAAGCAACACGGCTACCACCATTGTAAGGAAGGAACAAACTTCACTGCACATTTCATCCTGAAGGAAAAGGTAAGAGCACCATGGAAATCACGCCCTCTCCAATTCTAAGTGCAAGCTGAACTGTGCTAAGTGATTCTCTGCAAAAGGAAAAAGCTAGTGTGTGTATTTGGGGTGGGGAGGGGAGGAGGCTGCTGAAGCAGTTGGAATGGTGAGGCAGTGATGTGTTTGTTCAGAGAAGTGTACCAGCTTGTTGATCAGCTCAGTGTGGTAGAAGGCAGGCATACCTGTGAAGCCAGGGTGAAGGCCCCTGCTTTCTGGTT
>NW_006383006.1:1568613-1588600 GCF_000327345.1 Myotis davidii
TCAGAGAGCAGAACCACAGCTCTAGATTTCAGTGTGCCTAGGCAACGCCCCAGGCCGGCCTTGAAAGCCACTAGTCCCAGAAGGACCTGGTGCCTACCCATGGTAATACCCCACTCCACCCTGCTGGTTGGACAGGTAGGACTGACTTCCTTCCACTCAGTGGAATCAGGAAATCCAGAGAAACTCAGAGACAGCACCCTGCCTAGTCCATTCATTAAAATAAGGGCTCAATTGCTCTAAACAAGACCCAGTATAATAGTTGCTTAAACAATGAAGTTTATTTATTTATCTCATAAAAGTCCAAACTTGTATTTGTGGCTCTGGTTTTCAGAGTTGTCTCCCAGCTTCCTTCCATCTACTTGCTTCCCCATCTCTAGGATGTTGCTCTTATTTACATGATCCAAAATGCCCACATGTGACCAGTTAAAAATTGATTACTATGAGAAGAAAAAAAAAAGGAAAATTGCTTTGAGGACAACCACCAGTTTCTGATTCACTATAGCAACAAAAGTCCAGGCCTGCAGCGTGAAGCCTAAGGAATAAAAAAGCAGTCTCGTCATTTGTGAGCAATAAAAGAGTTTTCATACACTCAAGAGAACAATGTTTAAAATCAGACTTTCGGAGCTCAGAGCATTGGACACCAACAACTCCATAGTTTCTGTGCAAAGACGTGGAAAAATCCAGTCAGGGGGTTTGTCTATCCTGAGCAACAAAGCACACGTTATATATAAATTCGGTGGTACTGATTGCGGTCAATTTTCTTCAAACAAACTGGGCAATTTTTAGTATTTCTAAGGAAAGTGCAGAGGCACTGACTACAGAAGATGTGGCCACATGCTGTAGAATAGATATGCCGTCTACTCAATTCAATCTCAAAGTACCCGTCCATACAAATCCGGCACTGGACATAACCAGGTAGTGCGCACCTAAAAGTTTCTTTTTCCAGGGCATATACATCTCTGTCTCTCATCACCCGCTTCTTTTCGCTCAGCACACAGATGCTAGTTTGTCCTTGGAGTGACCTTTTGTTTCTCCTTGGCCTCCTCCTTTCCTCAGTAGTCACAACAGAGTCATGGTGAGTTAGGTCAATCACTGCAGGTTCGAGAGAGTCAGAGGTGAGGTCAACCACTTCCTCACTTTCTCCGAGTTCTATCAGTTCCGATTCCAAGACCACCTCAGGAATTGGGTCTCCTCCCCGAGCTGTACAAAATTCTCCAGCTTGTCTAGAATTCACCACACTACCATAGCATGTACTTGCATTCATTGTGCTTTTTGGATCCAGGCCTCAGTTTACAGTGAATGTTAGAAGTCCTCAGCGTCTCACAGATGATGGTCAGTCACTCTCTGACTTACATAAGAATTTAAAGTCCAGATTTTCAAGTCTATCTGACCACTGATCCTGGTTCCAGTCCTGGCTCCACCTCCACAACGGCTGTGTTCCCACGGGGGTGAGGGGGGGTGATGCTTCTGGGAGCCACTTATAAAACTGAATGGTGTGTAACTGAAAAATGAGAAAAAAGTAAACTTTATTAATAGTTAAAATAAGATTGACAGTAGTAAAAAATGTAAAGATATATAGCGAAAATGCATATCAAACATTTTTGATAGTTATGCATTTAAACAAAGCTTAAGCTTTGTGTCCCTCCTTATTCCATGTCCTGACGGTAGGGGGAGAAGGGCACACAATCATAAACACCAAAAAAGGGTCACGACTTCACTCAAGAGCCATTAGGAGAAATTCCAGGATACACCTTTTTACAAAGTAAAAAGGGAGAAGCCCAAAAGTTCTGTGCATATTTGAGTTTCTAATAGCAACTAAGAAATGAATCATTGAGTTCATGTACAAAAGCTTCATCTTGCCCAGAATCATCTTTCTAACAGAGGCAGCAAGTGGAGTTTTGAAGAGTTTTAGCCCAGATTCTGTTCTAGGAAAGAGGGAATGGAGTTCAAGCACTCATCACAGAGAGTTTGGTTTGAGTCTACTCTCTGTGGCTTTTGGGTACATGACCTAGATGGTTAAAGTTCTCAAAACTTTATGAAAGCTCTATAAATTATTTTGTAATTTTAAAATAATGTATCACTAAGTCATTAAGAAAAGGCAAATATTTAAAGCCAGAATGAAATACCATTTCACAGCGAGTAGGATGGCAATAATATAAAAGATAATAAGTGTTGGCAAGAATACAGAAAAATTGGAACTCTCATACACTGCTGATGGGAATGTAAAATGGTGTGATAGCTTTGGAAAACAGTTTGGAAGTTCCTCAAAATGTTAAACATAGAGTTACCAGATGACCCAGCAATTCCACTCCTAGGTTTATACCCAAGAGAATTGAAAGCATAGGTTCACGTGGAAAACTTGTATATGAATATTGACAACAGCATTATTTATAATAATGGAAAGTGGAAACAACTCAAATGCCCATTAACTGATGAATGGATAAACAAAATGTGGCATATCCAGACAATGGAGAATTATTTAGCACAAAAAAGAATAAAATGCTGATACTTGCTGTAGTATGGGTGACATTTGAAAACTTCATATTAAGTGACAAGTCAATCACAAAGACCACGTACTGTATGCTTCCGTTTATATGAAATGTCAATAATCGGCAAATCCATGGGGAGAAATGGGAGTGACTGCTAATGGATATAGGGTTTCTTTTGGGGTTGATGTAAATGTTCTAAAATTGAGATGAGCCCTAGATAGGTGGCTCAGTTGGTTGGAGTGTCCTCCCATTCACCAGAAGGTTGCGGGCATGTATGGGAGGCAACCAATCAATGTTTTCTCTCACATGGATGTTTCTCTCTCCCCCCCCCCTTTCCTCTTTTTCTGAAAAACAAAAACAAATAAATAAAATTGAAGTGATGGTTACACAACATTGTGAATATATTAAAAACCAACTGGATTATATACTTATATAGGTAAATTGTATAGTTTGTGAATTATATCTCAATAAGGCTTTTGCCAAAATAAACACATAAGCTGTCATAGAAATGTTATACAAAACAGCTGACACAATCTGGATTGAGACACAAGTCTTAGACCCCAGGGAAGGCCTGCATGGCAGCCTCACAAACTCAACGGCCTAAAGTAACCACATAGGATGGTCTGAAATTAAAACTGTTTAACCAAAAGCAGTTTGTGGCAGATAGTCATGTCCTAGGCTAGACTCTTACCTGACAAAAGTCAACCTTTACCTTAATTAAGCCTGTCTACTGTCTTTTTGCATCTTCCATAACATACCTTTGGAATGTCAGGGTAAGGTCCGGGTTTCCAGACCCCTCAGGGCACAGCCAATGCACCAGGGCGGGGGACCACAAATCCTCTCATTGTTATTGTGACCACGTTCATTGCAGACCATTAACTATCCTTACCCACCTATGTAAAAGATGTGTCCATCATTTTACTTTCAATCCAGTCCCAGAAGTCCCCCCACTTGCTTTATCCTACCTCCCTAATCTATCACCAATGGATTTCATGTAACCCATTTATGCCTCCTCTTTTCATTATAATGTTTTTTTAAAAAAGATGCAAAACTGCCGTTCTCTGGACCATTTTCTCAATCCGTAGAGATTTTGCTTCTCAGCAATTGTTGACAGATTGGCTCAAATGAACTCACAAAAATTCTCTACAGGTTTGACTGTTTCTTATGCTGACACTCTCAGCTACCTATGTGTTGGCCTTTCCTGACCCATCCGCCTCTCCCCCTTCTCATGCGCCCAGGGAAAGCGAACCCTCTGGGAGCAGGCTGGGCAGCCCGGGAAGCTGTGCCCACCACCCCCAATCCCACTCACGTGCCCAGCGGCTCATCAAAAACCTATATATTTTGTGCTGTTCCTCTCCCCCTACCCAGGTAGCTATCCAGCCGTGTGCCACACTCCGGCCTCTCCGTGGCTTCCTTCTCTGATCCCAAAGGAGCCTGAACGAGCTGAACCTGGGCGGGGATGACCGGAGTCAAAGGGCCAGGAAGAACCGGCAGGTAAAGAGAAAGATGCAGCCCTAACCGGTTTGGCTCAGCGTCGGCCTGCGGACTGAAGGATCCCAGGTTTGATTCGGGTCAAGGGCAGGTACCTTGGTTGCGGGCACATCCCCAGTAGGAGGTGGACAGGAGGCAGCTGATCAATGTTTCTAACTCTATTCCTCTCCCTTCCTCTCTGTAAAAAAATCAATAAAATACACTTTTTTAAAAAGAGAGAGAGAAAGATGCAGTGGGAGAGGGTGACGCGGGAGGGGGTACACACCTTGAACGCGCCCAGGCTGGCAGCAGTGCCCAGCGAAGAACAGAGCCCAAGTCACCTAGGGAGGCGTCGCGGCACTTACTCCCACCAACCGGGCGGCGGAAAGCACGGGGGTGTTCCCCTTTTTAACTCGCTATTTTAGTTTTTCAACGGCCCAATCAAAACTCGAGCCCGGCGTGCTCGTCACTGGTCTCTGGTCAAAAAGTGCTGTTATAGGTTAGAAAACGGGACTTTCCAGTCCTAAGTTTCCTGTTTCTCCAAAGCCTCATGCTTTCTGAGAAACGGGAAGGGCGGGGTTGTTGTGTTTGGGGTTGTCCCGCCTCCTCTTTAGTCATTAGATCAGCAACTGTAAAGGGTGGTTGTCAATTAAGGCAGTATGTTTCTTAAAGAGAAATTTGGTAAATTAATAAGACTTGCTTTTGGTTGTTTCAATAATGGGGTCACTGCAGATATTAAAGCAGCGGTTCTCAACCTGTGAGTCGCGACCCCTTTGGCGGTCAAACGACCCTTTCACAGGGGTCGCCTAAGACCATCCTGCATATCAGATATTTACATTATGATTCGTAACAGTAGCAACATTATAGTTATGAAGTGGCAACGAAAATAATTTTATGATTGGGTCACAACATGAGGAACTGTATTTAAAGGGACAGAAGGTTGAGAACCACTGTATTAGAGGCTGAAGGACAGGAGTCCCACCCTACACACACATACACACACACACATATGAAAAACCTGCTTATAATCTGGGCTTTACAATCACATGTAAAAACATGCTTGATTTCTCAATTATTTTAATTTATTCCTTGAATATTTATCGACTACTATGCCAGGCCCATACACACTGAATTTTTCAGAAATGCAACTACCAAGTTTTGTTTGTTGTTCAAGTTTTAAAGATATTCACCATTCAGAGAATCACACCACAACCAGCAATACCATATCTGAATCTGAGCCATCAATATAGTGCAACTTTCAGTCTTCAAGGTCATGGTTCTATTAACCAAAGAAGAGATTTAGACTATAATAACAAACAAAAAGCACTTCTTTGAGCAAAGGATTGCAATCCAAGAGACATAGATTCAGGTAGCAACTCAAACTGCACTTTGGAGAGAACAAAGAAAGGCAGGGTCCATAAAGGCAAAAACCACAAAATGCAAATGAATGCTTACTGGCTAGGTTCGCAGGGATTGGCTAGTTCCAGTATGCAAACGACAGAGACAGAAAGTCCAAGTAGCAGTTGTTTCAAGATGTTTTTGACTGCTAACCTAAAAATAAAAGGCCTTTCATAGTGAGTGGCAACAAGCATATCTTTGAGATTAAAAAAAAAAAATCAAGAGCCCTGATTCAGGCAGAAATCCAAATAGTGTTCCAATTAAGAGAACAAAGGCAAGCTGGCTGGTGTGGCCCAGTTGGTTGAGTGTCGTCTGCTACACTGTCAGTCCACAGGTTCAATTCCCAGTTGGGGAACATGCCCAAGTTGTGGGCTTTATCCCCAATGGGGTGCATGCAGGAGGCAGCAGATCAATGTTTCTCTCTCATTGTTGTTTCTCTCTCCCTCTCCTTTCCTCTCTCTCTCAAATCAATTTTTTAAAAAGTGAAACTTCTCTCTGTATAACTGATTTCTCAATAAAAGCCTTTTTAAAAAAGAAAAGAAAGAAAAACCATTTTCAGAAACCCTGAGACTGCCAAAAAAAAAAAAAAGCTCTTCTTACAGATTAACCTTTGGAGGAATTGCCCAGAGTGAGGACCAGCTTTTACTTAAGCCCCTTAGAGAAAGGAATTCTACCCAAACAGCTTGTGGGGTTTTCTTTCCCCCCAGTTAAGCGCCAAGAAGTTTTCCCTTGTATCTATCTCCTTGCTGTGGTTTTAGATTATTTTACATTCTCATGAGTTATGAAAATGAAGAACCACTGGAAGTAAAAGCAGATACCTATTGCTTTACATTTTACAGTGCCCTTCTTACCACCTTCCCCTTGTCAGAACATCCCTGGTACAGGGCCTGACATAGACTAGAATTCCATATTCATTGATCAAATGATTAAATGAATAAACATTATGATGTAGGCATAATTATCCCATTTTATGAATATGATGATGAAGAGTCAAGCGAGGAGTATGACTTTTCCCATTCCTTTTGTGGAATTAGAATTCAAACTCAGGTCTGAGTTCAGAGGCATTCACACTTCAATGCTAGCGCCTTAGAAACTTGGAACTTTTAAAGGAAGTTTGGGATGGCATGTGTTGTGAGCTCAGTAAATGTTCCTATCAGAGGTGTTAACAGGAAACTCATAGTAGCAGACTGATCCCATCACCAGCTCTTTTCATATTTTGCTGCCAACAACTAGCACCTGCACATTATCTCTAGCCCTCAGATTACCCGCAGGCACTGAAGTGAACTGGAAGTACCTGGGAGTTTTACATTTCACCCACTTCACCTGGGCAGCCTGTCGCCTAAGACAGGAAAACCCAGCTCCTTCGCTTCGAGACAAAACAAACTCTGAGGTTTGTTCTTGTTCTAGAGCTCACCCTGAGAACAGGCTGAGTGTGGCACTTCTGAAATCACACCCTCACTTGGCTTCTTCCCATTCTGTACCCTTTACCCCCCACTCCCTTATTGGTTTCTCCTGCAAGCCCTTTCTCAGTAAGTCACTTGCCTCCGAATCCTTGGCTCAGGCCTGCTGCTGTGAGAACTCTACCTGAGACACTCACTGACTCTTCAGGTGATAAAAATGGCATGCACACCTGCCATCTGTTTCCTAGCGACAGATACCGAGGAAACCACTTCAGAGAGCACTATGGCATTGTGTGTCACCAGGAGTCCTCTCTGTTTGTCTAAGTGAAAACAGAAAGAACAGGAAGTGGCCCATGGGGAAAGGGGGAGCCTGAACATCATCAGTTAGGCCTGGGTGCTACAGAGATAAAAGTATCTCTTCAGTTTCATAGACTTTTTAATTATCTCTATTGTGGAGGACCACAGAAGACAAATAGCTGTGCATCCAACTAATGAGAGAAGGTGTATGGAATTTAGTGCATAGGAACTGCTTAATACATGGTCAAACTGTTATTTTTTAATTACGTTTACTAGGAGTGTTTTTTGTTTTTGTTTTCTATCAGCCCTTCTTGTAGTTCTCCAAAGTGTCAGAATAGTTTGGTTTTTTAAAAAAATACTTTTATTGATTTCAGAGAGGAAGGGAGAGGGAGATAGAAACATCAATGATGAGAGAGAATCATTGATTGGCTGCCTACACACACACACACACATACACACACACACGCTACTGGGGATCCAGCTGGAAACCAGGCGGGTATAAGCCCTGACCAGGAATCCAACCTATAACTCTTAGTTCATAGGTCGACACTCAACCACCGAGTCACGCCAGCCGGCCCCTTTTTAATATTTACATTCTGAGCGCTAGGACATTCCTGAGGTTTCATACTTGTTTTTTGTTTTGTAAGAGAAATGAATTACACCTCTGGGGTCTTTATGGTTAACTGCTCTCTTGGTCCCAGAAGGAGCCTTCCTCTCTTGGGTGTGTCATGTAGCAGGCGATGGGGGGAGTGCTGGTCACACCCCATGTCTGTGATGCACACAGCAAAGAGAGAATCTGCTGGGGTAGATTTCTGAGGAGTGAGGAGAGCTCAATAAAATGTTGGTTTCCATAAAAATAAATAAATAAATGCCATCGTATAAAATGGAGAGTGATGGGCACACTGAGAAAATCCAGTGGGGTCCAAAAGGTGGTAATCTCTGTTGTAAGAGATTGCAAACATTTATGATATTTTTCTTTACTTTCATTATTTGATGAGGACAATTTTAAAACAATTTTACAATAAATTTTCTAAAAGAAAAGTTTTATATATTAATTAGCCAAATAATTCTTCAAATAATCAATTTGCTTCAAGTTGAGAAACAGCTTGCCTTCTGCCTGGGAGAGTGGGAGAGTCTTACGGTTTCCAGCCTCCTTCCATTTGGCCAGGCCATGGTAGGCGATGGTTGGCTCAGCTCCTACATTCCCTAGTATATAGAAGGGCAGAACATGGGCCACACTGATGGCCATGGGGAGCAGCAGGAGGGAAATACCACTGCTTAAGATATGAGCCTGAACTGTTTCACCATCACTCCTCCACTCCCAACCCTCCCCCAATCCCTTCCCCCATACACACACACACACAGGAAAATGCTCACTGATACTCAGCCAAATGGCTGTTAGCAAATTAATTTCCTTACAGACTAGTCAGCTTCCTTTTCTTTGTTTACCCTTCTCCTTGAGTAGCCACTAACAGTAATTTAGGACATGACTTTACAGATCTGCTTTTGTGTATGATACAAGTATATAAT
The DNA here is from genome assembly GCF_000327345.1 of Myotis davidii. Lineage (NCBI taxonomy): Eukaryota > Metazoa > Chordata > Mammalia > Chiroptera > Vespertilionidae > Myotis > Myotis davidii. The sequence goes on from NW_006383006.1 coordinate 1,577,198, forward strand.
TCATGACATTTTTCTAGAAGTTACTTTTTTATTTCAGCAATATAGCATGGTTATTTTTCTGTCATTATGTAAGGTCTAACTCTTTATTATCAACATTGAGATTTTTGTTTAATTTGCATTGAACAATTGTATTTAATGAGCACAGTTAAGCCCCAGTATTCCTCCTCTCTGATCAGTTCCTAGTTCTGAAATGGGCAACTGAGGCATATGGTCCAGAGGAGTATTACATGGGACCATTAGCCAGCAAACAAGCTTTTCACAAAATAGTTCTGTTGAATGACATGGGACAGGAAGTCCTTTATGATTTAACTCAATGGGTCTCAACCTTGGCTACACATTAGAACCATCTAGAGGTTTTTTTTAAAAACCCACAATATTGTGAAAACTTATGTCCACACAAAAGCCTGCACGTGATATTTGTATCATCTTTATTCATAATTGCTAAATTTTGGAACCATTATGTTCTTCATTAGTTGAGTGGATAGACTGAGGTACACCCAGACAATGGCATGTTATTTAACACTAAAAAGTAATGCACTATCAAGTCATGAAAAGACATGAATGAACCGTAAGTGCATATTACTAACTGAAAGAAGCCAATTTGAAAAGGCTACATACTGCATGAGTCCAACTATATGACGTTCTGGATAAGGCAAAACTGAGGAAGGTAACAAAATCAATGGTTGCTTCAAGTTGTGGGGGCGAGAAGGAGGAATGAATGTTGGGAGCACAGAGGATGTTTAGGACTGTGAAATACTCTGTATAATACCATAATGATGGATGCATGTCATTATACACTTGTCCAAACCCATAGAACATACAACACACCAAGAGTGAACCATACTGTAAACTATGACTTTGGTGCTAATGATACATCAATGTAGGGTCATCAGTTGTAACAAATGTACCACTCTGGTCAGGGATGTTGACAATGGGGGAGGCTATGGTTGGTGGGGGGCAGGGATTATATGGAAAATCTCTGCACCTTCCTCTCAATTTTGCTGTTTTCCTAAAACTGCTCTAAAAACATAAGGACTTAATTTAAGATAATAATAATACTGTTGTGTGTCTGGGCTCCACCCTTAGAGACTGGTTTAGTTGCTCTGGATTGGAACCTAGAAAGCTGGGGTTTTTTAATGGGCTCTAGTTTTTTTTTAGAGCTGGTATGTGTGTTTTTTTTAAAAATATATTTTTATTAATTTCAGAGAGGAAGGGGAGGGAGAGAAAGAGAAACATTAATGATGAGAGAGAATCATTGATAGGCTGCCTCCTACATGCCCCCTCCTGGGGATCGAGCTCTCAACCTGGGCATGTGCCCTGACTGGGAATCAAACCATGACCACATGGTTCATAGGTCGACACTGAACCACTGAGCTGTACTGGCCAGGCAAGAGCTGGTATGTTTTAATAAGTAGCACAGATAATTCTACTGTGCATCAGGGGTGAAAAGTTATTGGTCTAAGTCACCCTTCAATTTTCTCAACTAAGTTCCTACAGATCTTCTCTCAGATACCCTTGCTCTGCTCTTTGAAATAACCCACATCTGTCATACCTCTATACATCTCGTAATTTTCCCCCCTGCCTGACCACCCCAGGCCTCCCTCACCAACAGGGAGAACCACTTTCCATCAAGTCTCAGCTCCAGCAAATAAATGGCTTCCCTAACACCTACCTAAAGTTTTTGTTGTTCCCTGAGAACACTTTCCTACGACCTAGTTCTTCGGGCTTTCCTATGCTGCCTATACTCTTTATCAGGACGCATTAATTATTTGAGTGCATGTCTGCCACTCCACTAAGCTGAGCAATTTGAGAGCAGTGTTGTGTTTTATTCATCTTGTCAGTACCTAGCACTAGCTAACTGAAATTTTTGGTCAAATAAAAAAGTGCACCAAGAGGGTCATCATGTATAAACTATGCCTTGAAATTGAAAAGTCTAGTAATTTTCATTCCAAGTTTATCTACTGCTTCCTAAAATATGAAATTCTCCAGACACTCTTGTTCCCTCTTTGAGTATAGACATTCCGGAGGTCTTGGCCGAGGGAACAGAACTCTGACTAAAAGATGCAAGCCTGGTCTTTAGCAGACAGGTGTGTCCCTCTGACTAAGTCATTTAATTTCTCTGGGATCCTGTTCCTCATCTGTAAAATGCAGATCACTGAGGCCCCTTCCTCCATGAACCAAACCCTATAGAACAGGGATTTACACTCTTCTTCAAGTGACACTTGAAGATTGTTTCCCTGTTTGAAAACAAAAAGGTAAGAGAGGGAGAGAGATATAAGAAACTGAACACCTCAAGTTTTACCATAGTTTTATTTAATGAAGCAAAAATATCAAAATATTTGCAACATTGATTAAAGGTAAATTTTCTATGAAAATCCTCTCATAATGGTAATCTTGGACATAAGAATTCTCCCCTCCCTGTCCTAAGCCGCCAGCGACCTTCTGCCCAGATAGGTCAGCCAGGAAGACATAAAACCCAAAGTGAAATTTTAAAGCAGGTGATGTTTGTGTTAAATTCAGTGCGTTGCCCCTTAATTTGTGTGCATAAAGCATAATAATGTATATGCATTAAAAAGAAAACAGAATTTTGAATTAGTTTAATCCAAATGAGGCAGGCATCTTCAAACCTGAAGGGAGAGGGAGGAAAGTCTTGTTAGCAAGTATACTTATTTCGTTTGGATTACAGATCACACCACCCAACTTGTCTAACTTTTGCTGTGTGCGACACCATTTGTAAAGGAAGTAGCTGCAGACAACTTTCCAGACCCATTACAAAGAGCGTTTCCCTTTAGTTTATCCCATTGGTTCTCCCACAACCTCAGCGAAAGGAATTGCCGGCACCACAGTTCAGATTCTGGCTCTATCATTCAGCTACTGGGTGACTCTGGTCAGGTCACCCAGCTTCTTTAATGCTCTCTTGAATTAATTTCCTTGTCCTAAAACATAACAGGGCATGTGAAGAGGCTTTTCTACTCTGTCCAAAGAGGCAGAGAAGTCCAGTTCCTCCCTCTTTCATGCTGCTGAAGATCCTTGTAGTTACATCCATTTTAGTGTCTTTACATTATTATAACAGTGTTTCTCTTTCTCTCCTCTATCGGACTGGGAGCCTCTAGGGGGCAAACACGGTGCCCACAGCGAAGGCTCAACAGGAGACAAAGGAATGGGACATCTTCAGAACCATGCCATGCCTCTCTTCTGACTGAGTAATAATGCAACTGCTATGCAAGAGAAGAGAGTGGTTCGTTTTTGAAGGCCCAGAGATAGTCCCTGTGGAAATGGCAGAAAAAAAGAGCAAACCCTTGCAGGTGGTGTGTGTTTGCTCTATCCTGTCACAGCACACCAGCAGCTCCCCTGACTTCCCTTAGAGGGCCGGTGATGCGCGCAGAGCCACAGCGGGGGCTACACACCTCCCTCAGGCCACTCCACAGAAAAGGGAATGTGACCCTGCAGGATTCTTCTCTGCCTGCTGACATGCCACCCCAATGAATGTCCTCCATAGACCAAGGGTTATCAGATGAAGGCTACCTGGAAATAGTCCCCAGGATAATGGAACAAAACAAAAAAGAAACTTAAAAAATTAAAGTTAGAAACATACCTCCATGATGCTGGTTACTTGTCCTTATCTATGGAAAAGAAAACAGGGAAAGAAAAAGGAAAACAATAAGTTTTACTTTTAAAATACTATGTATTAACAAATGCCTGACAGAATAGCCTGCTGTCCTTAACCATGAGTACCTTGTTTAGAACGACCTAGTTGGACCCAACTCTGCCTACTAGCCTAGATCCCAACCCAGTCAGAGTGCTGCTGGGGGAGTCCAGGATTGCGGGGAGCTAGCGGAGCAAGACTTAGAAAGCTTCCCTGAGACTCTGGTTGGTCCTCAGTCTCCCTGAGGCTGTCAGGAAAGCCTAAGGAAGCCAGCAGGTAAGAAATGTTGGAAGTGAGTATGCATTTGTGCAAGTGCTACTGCTGCTCCTTACTGTTGCCTCGGGAAAACTACCATTTCCAGGACCATGCTACAGAAGGTGCCACTTATCAGAGCTTTAATAATGTTTCCTGACAATCCCGGTATGCATTTTTAAAAAATATCAAAGCAGCCTTATGCTGTGTCTCTACTCCGACACAACTGTTAGCAGCGAAGGAAAGAACTTGAAAACTTACCCCATTTAACTTTCATAGGCTCAGAAAGAGAAGTATGGTTCACGATGCAGCTGTACTCAACTCCTGCGCTGGGAGTGAAGTTGGCGTGCACCAGAAGATAGAAAGACCAGTCCTTGCTGAAAGACAGGTCTGATTTCTCCACTGGCAACTTTTCGCCATTCTTCATCAAATCAATTTCAATCTCAGGTGGATGGAACCCAGACACATAGCAGTTCAGGAAATTTGGCTTTCCATTCTCTGGTGGATGCCGCGAGTAAACCTGCACCTTCGGTTTCCCTGAGGAACATCAGAGAAAGACAAATGAAAATTGCACAGTATTTCACTTGGGGCTACCTTGGTCAAAAGCTAGATCAGGCACCAAGTGTTTAAATGTGATCACTTATTCTCCCAGTTCAATTTCCACTTTTCCCAAAGGCTACCTCCATTTTGAAGGATAAACTTTGACCTCGTATCTTTCCCACAGAATTCCCCCACACATGCCTTTTTGGCTTTTTCTAGCAGACTTCTAATAGTATCTTCTTTTGTCACTGGAAATTGTGCCAAATCTTTAAGAACCTTTCTGTGGAGGCTCTCAAGAACTTTTTTTAACTATGAAAATGGATATTTAATCAAAATGAGAAAATAAATCATAACAACTAGCAATTTTTTTGTTGTTAATCCTCACCCGAGGATATTTTTCTGTTGATTTTTAGGGAGAGTAGAAGAGAGAGGGAAAGGCAGAGAGAAACATCAATGTGAGAGAAACACATCAACTGGTTGTCTTCTACATGAGCCCCGAATAAGGCCCCAGTGTATAGGACCCTGCAACCAAGGTACATGCCCTTGACCGAATTCGAACCCAGCACCCTTTGGTCTGCAGGCTGAGGCTCTATCCACTGAGCCAAACCGGCTAGGGCACAAATAGCAATTTTTAAAAGCTGACACATAGAAAAGCTGATCCCAAAATCCAGAAAGGGTAATACATTATTTTTATCAATTTGTTGCCTAATAGTGCTCTAGAGCACCTTAAAAAAAATATTTCTTTATTGATTTCAGAAAGGAAAGGAGAGGGAGAGGGAGAGAAACATCAATGATGAGAGAATCATTGATCAGCTGCCTCCTGCACGCCTGCCTCCTACATGCCCCCTACTGGGGATCAAGCCCACACCCCAGACTTCTGCCCTTGACCGGAATCCAACCCTTCAGCTCACAGGCAGACACTCTATCCACAGAGCCAACCAGCTAGGGCTAGAGCACATTTTTTTTTTACTGTATTGTCTTTGATCACTTCTTTATCTGGCAATTATTTCAATGGCTTCTTAGCACCCATAAAATCCCTGAACACGTCATTTAGAAGTCCACATGATTTGGTCCTAACCTACTTTTCAAACTTCATTTTTCACCTCACACACCCTTCATAGAATCCACATAAAGAAAAAAAAAACTCATGTTACATCTTTCTTTTTTTATTCCTGCTCCTGCCTAGATCGACACCCATCTGACTTCTCTATGTGTAGTGTCTAGTAAAGTGGCTCTGTAAATGGCGGATGTTATTATTACTAGTTGCTCAGATTACTAAAAGAGTCAACCCAAAGTATGTTTTTACAAAACTCAACCACTACATCCTGCCCAGAGTTTATACACTGAGCCCCTATCTGCTTTTGTACCTGATGTCATGGCTACAAGGTTTATATGTCGAAGCTGGCAAATAGCTTAAATGAGTGAGAACAATAGGAAACAATGGCTGCGTTAGAAAACCGGATAGGGTGAGGACTCTGACAAATGGGGGAGAACATTCTCTCCATTATGACCAAGTAGAGTAATGCATGAAAATGGGATTTGCATTTTAATCGGCACCCTGAAATGATTTCTATAGCTAGCGGGGTTCAAAATACATTGCATAATGCTGCAGGACAGTGGTTTCCAAAAGGGGGATGCATGACTTAGGGGGATACATCCCCGGAGGTGCAGAAATAAAGTATAAAGTCTATTTCTATATTTTTCATCCAGATGAAGAGAGGTGTTCTGCTAGTAAATATACAGACTGACACTAATGCATGAGTCCAATTAAAATACATATGCCCTGGCTGGGGTGGCTCAGTTGGTTGAGCGCCATCTGTGCACCCAGAGATTGCTCACTGATTCCTGATCAGGGCACATGCGGGGTTGCAGGCTCAATCCCCGGTAGGGGGCGTTCAGGAGGCACTCAATCAATGTTTCTCTCTCACGTTGATGTTTTTCTCCCTCTCCTTTTCTCTCTCTCTAAAAATCAATAAAGATATTTTTAAAAATAAAATACATATATACATTCAGGGTTCATGATTACTTCAGAGCAGCTGCTCTCCAGGTCCAGAAGGTGGTGGGGAAGAGGAGAAGTACCAGGCCACTCTGAACGTACTTATCTGCCTAGAAACACTCTATCATCGAAGGGAAGGTCACCAGGAAAAAAAATATCAAAAGCCCATAAGAGCTCTAGCCGGTTTGGCTCAGTGAATAGAGCCTCAGCCTGCGGACTGAAGAGTCCCTGGTTCAATTTCCCTCAAGGGCACATGCCGGAGTTGCAGGCTCCATCCCCAGTAGGGGGCGTGTGGGAGGTAGCCGATCAATGATTCTCTTTCATCATTAATGTTTCTTACTGATGTTTCTATCTCTCCCTTCCTCTCTGAAGTCAATACAAATACATTAAAAAAAAAGTAAGCCCACAAGAGCTGGACTGAGTATCCTAAATGAAGCCCTGGTTTATTTCCATAAAGTTAAAAGTGAAGATAAATCAAAATGCTCTTTGTATTTGAGCTTCTAATGCTTAGAATATAATAAATGCCACAGGAGTAAAAGCAGGGTTCATCTGGCCTGGAATTCTCACTTTGAGGGAACTGGGTGGGGTTTTGCAAAATCATCATGAAAATCTCTTTTAAGAAGGGGGCCAGTATCAGCCAGGCCTGCATTTGAATCTGGACCCAGCCTCTTATTAAAAGATTAACTTATGCTAACAGTGAAGCAAACAAAACCCACACATGGGCCGAAGCCGGTTTGGCTCAGTGGATAGAGCGTCGGCCTGCGAACTGAAAGGTCCTGGGTTCGATTCCGGTCAAGGGAATGTACCTTGGTTGCAGGCATATCCCCAGTAGGAGGTGTGCAGGAGGCAGCTGATCGATGTTTCTCTCTCATCGATGTTTCTGACTCTCTAGCTCTCTCCCTTCCTCTCTGTAAAAAAATCAATAAAATATATTTTTTAAAAAAAAACGCACACATGGGACAGAGCAGAAAATTAACCTCCGGAGGCAATCACCATTACCTATGTCTTGTGTATCTTGCAAAAATGATCTACACAGGGCATATATCAGTTTGGAAATTTTTGTTATTTTTCGAAAGGCTTCTACAGTCAGCAGCAAATAATAGTGACCACAGACATCATGCTTTATTTTGTAAGTAAATTATAAATTAAATACATTTTTCTCATGATCAAAAGACCACACTTCACAAAGGCCTTTATGAGGGGGAAATGAGAGGGTCCAGTATATTACAGGGCATTTGGAACGTGCTGGATGTCCTGGTGTCCCACCAGACAGCTGGGTAGCCACTCCGATTGCCCTTATCACTGGTTTTATAACCGCTATAACTGACTAACCTTGGCTTTATCAAAACTGAAAGTAGAAGCTGAGTTAGGTCATCTTGGAAAGCACCAGGCAAGGAGCCAAAGAGAGAGCCCTCTGGAAAGCAAAGGCAACAGGGGCCCACGGCCGCCCAGCTCGACGATCTCACACCTAAACGAGGCGGTTCTGAAAAACGCAGGAATTACAGCCCAAAGGCTTCCACCTCCGCATCATGCTCCAGTCAGGAGGGACTGTCCGCCATGAATCCCCTGTGTTTAAGTCACTCAAACTCTAGCCGCCTCAGTTTCCTCCTCGGTGAAATGCTAATAACCTTCGTATTAACATCGTAGCTGCCTTGAGACCTTTAAGGACAGAAAGCACGCAGCGTCCCCCCCGCACACAGTGAGTTGTCAAAAACAGGAAGCGCTTTAGGACGATAACAAACGACATGTAATGGGAGTGAGTGAGTTAACAGCGATGTGAAAGCGCTCGGGGACACCCCGAAGCATTCGCCAGACCCGCCAAGGTCTGAGTCCACGTCCATGGGAAAGTGCGAGGGGACAGGTGAAGCGGCCAGGCGCCGGGAGGGAGCCGGAGCCCAGCGGCTCCCGGCGAAGCAGAGCTGCTGTGGGCAGACTGACACCCCGCGTGCCTCCCCCAGAGGCCTGTCCCCACCCATCAGTCCCCAGCTCGGCGCCACGAAACCAGCCTGCCCGCCTTCCGCTAGTAAGTACCCCCCCGCCCCGTCCCGTGGCCAAAAAGAGCACTTGGGGAGCCCGGGTGGTGCAGAGAGAGTGCCAACGCGGGCGAGGAAGGGTCCGCAGAGGAGAAGAGGAGGAGAGGGCACTCACGATGTTCGGCGTTCAGGCCAGACAGACAGAGCAGCCCGAGCAGGACCACGGCCACGGGTACAGCCATTGCCACCACTCGAGTGAGAGTAGCAAAATGAGGGCGCGACCTCGCGTCTCGGCTTATATCCCCCGAGTGAACCGCCAATCAGAACCCTGCCCGTCACCAGTTTCCTAGCTGGAGGTGCTGGACCAGGTTAGGAATGGGACTCGCATTTTCAGTTTCAGTTTCCTATAAAGCCTCGTGATTTTTTGAAAGAAGGCATGGATTGGACGGGGTGGGTTCGCTGTCTGTAAAAGGGCGCCCTCCGATCTTGGGTGTGTCCCGAGCCTGGGACGCTGACCGCCCGTCCTCGAACTTGAGCCTGGACCGCACCTTTGTCCAGTGCCCTCGCTTTCCCAACCCAGCCCGAGATGCTGATCACTTGCTTACCTTTCGTAACCAGTTAGGAGCCTGGAACCTGCGGTGTTCATTTGGAAAAAAAATTTTAAAAAATGGAAGCCCAGAAAGATTCAGTGTTCGGCTAGAGGATGAACGGAGCCGGGCAGGACAAGAACTAGTGTTAATAATTACAGCCTGGAATACACTGTAGGTTCCTGGATGTGCGGGGCGAGAAGAATAGCCCAGGGACCTCGAGGAGCTCAGAGAACTGTTTGGCGTGAAGCGGGACCTCCTGGCCTCCTGAACCCCTTAGGGGAATAGATTCTTTTTGTAAAGCTCCTTGCCAACGAATTTTCTGTATCTTCCCCGTTGCTGTTTAGGGTGATTGTTGCTTTGTGGGGGAAACGACCACTGATAGTAACTGCTTTGAACTTGAGCGTGTAACAGACCTCTTTAGGTGCCTTAGAATGGGGCTTGGCACGAGGTAAGTATTCGGTGAACGGAATGAGTGAATGAACGAAGCAAAAACGGAGCGAACACCTTAATAAACTCTAGGAGGTTGAAATTGCCTCACTCATTTTTATGGATGAGGGAAGACGGAGGCTAAGAGACTAGTATTCAAACTCTGGCCTGATTCCATTGGCCTTCATGCTTCCAACACTTAGAAGACAACGGCCATGGCAATTTTAGTGAGAATTTAAATTGCTCCCAGCCAAAGAGGTTGGGAGCAAACCTACTGATTAGAAGAGCGAGACTATTTTAGACCGATTCTGTAAGAAAACCTAACTTCCTGCGATCACATACAAAAAGATGCTGCCAGCAAATGGCCCGGGAGCCTTCAAGCAACAGTGAGAAGAGGAAGTGAACCATGGGGGTGGGGAGGGGCAGAGACCTGGGAAATCACCGCAGTTTTCAGTTGAAGGACTTGAAGGACGTTGGATTGTGCTTCCCCAAGGAACACAACAAATGTATTCTAGATTTCTTCCACAGGTTTTTAGACCTTTTAATAATCCCTATTGTGGAAGACATGGCTAAACTAGAGAAAGTCGAATATTCTCCACAAGCCTAATGAAATGAGTTAATACACAGACAGCCTCACACGGTTCCAAACAAGTAACAAATATGTAAACTATTTAACAATTGTTTTGTCATCACTGTTGTTATTTACCTAGTTTTTCTACTATAACTATTACTCTTGAAATTAGGAAAAATTTTTGTGTATAAAGTTGTAAGTAGAGACATTCCTGCCTCTCTCATTTGTTTGTGTTTGTTTTCTAACTCATTTAAGGCTCTCAAGGCCTGAAATGTTCGTGTTGAATATTTTCCACTGACCTGGGAGTATAGGAAGAGACTGGGCCATTTTTCACCTCTAAAGTCCTTGTCTACTACAACCCAGAGAAAAACTGTATTTAAAATTTATCAAAAATAGTTTCTGACCTACTTACTTAGAAACCAACTTTAAAAGCAATAAGCCCTAACAGGTTTGGCTCAGTGGATAGATCATCGGCCTTCGGACTGAAGGGTCCCAGGTTTGATTCTGGTCCGGGGCATGTGCCTTGGTTGTGGGCACATCCCCAGTGGGAGGTGTGCAGGAGGCAGCTGATTGATGTTTCTCTCTCATCAATGTTTCTAACTATCCCTCTTCTTTCCTCTCTGTAAAAAAATCAATAAAATATATTTTTTTAAAAATTAAAAAAACCATATAGTGAAGACAGAAAGTACATGTTTCAATATTCTGTGTTTAGAGAATTCCTGTACTTTTCTTGGATTTCCATTTAGAGCATGTTTTGAATAGTGAGTGTGAAAAAGAGATATAAATTACTTTTTTTAAAAAAAAAAAAAAAGAGCACCCAATTGGGGAAAAAAGGAGACGTATGTACTACTATTTGTAGTACTTTAAACAATAAAATAAAATAAAATAAAATAAAATAAAAAAACAATAAGAGCACAATGAGATATCACCTCACACCTGTCAGAATGGCTATCATAAAAAAAAATCAACAAACAAGTGCTGGTGAAGATGCGAAGAAAAGGGAACAGCAATCCCACTTCTGAAAATATATTCTAGAAACCCCAAAACACCAATCAAAAAGAATATATGCACCCCTATGTTCACAGCAGCATTCTTTACAATAGCTAAGATTTGGAAACAGCCCAAGTGCCCATCAGTAGATAAATGGATAAAAAAGGCTGTGGAACATTTATGCTATGGAATACTATGCAGCTGTAAAAAAGAGGGCTCTCTTACCCTTTGGGACAGCATGTATGGACCTGGAAGATATTATGCTAAGTGAAATAAGCCAATCTGAGAAACACAAATATCATATGATCTCACTTATTTGTGGAATCTAATGAACAAAATGAATTGACCAACAAAGTAAGACCTGAAGCATGGAGGCATGGAACAGACTGACATACCTCGATGTGGGGTTGGGGGGAGGA
>NW_006383006.1:1588888-1594415 GCF_000327345.1 Myotis davidii
CAGAGCCGCCTTCAATCTTCACTCTGCCGCTTTGCGCCTACTTATGCAAATTAACCACCACCTTTGTTGGCGGTTAATTTGCATATCTCACTGATTAGCCTATGGGAGGTGTAGTGAAGGTATGGTCAATTACCATGTTTGTCTATTATTAGATAGGACTAGAGGCCCAGTGTATGAAATTTGTGCATGGGTGGGGTCCCCCCACCTGGCTGGAGATCAGGGCCGATCAGGGCCATCTCATCCAGTCCCAATTGGGGCCAATCAGGGCCAGTGGCTGAGGAGGGACCATAGGAGGGACCATAGGAGGGACCATAGGAGGGACCATAGGTGGGCTCCAGTGCATGTCTGGCTCTCTCACCCAATCCCAATCAGCCAGACTCCAGCAACTAACTAACCTATGAATCAGAGCATCTGCCCCCTGGTGGTCAGTGCATGTCATAGTGACTGGTGGATCAACTGCACAGCATATTAGGCTTTTATATATATAGATTGTAACTCACGGTGTGGAATGCTCAGCATGAACTTTCCCTCCAGCCCCTGCTCTTAGAGACTTCATGTCCTTCCAAGGCTCTGCTCACCCTCTTCAGCTGCCACATGAAGTAAATTGCCTCATGTGTTTGGAAACCCTTTGCAGGCTCTATGGGTGTGTCTTTACTTCGCTGCAGTTCTGATTACCCCAACATAAGGAGAGACACCCTTATTATCAGGTAACACCATCGTGGTAAGACCCCTGCTCAGCCTACTGCAGCGGTTTTAAATAGGCCATGTGTTGCCCTAGCTGGTTTGGTTCAGTGGATAGAGCCACAGCCTGTGGACTGTAAGGGTCCTGGGTTCAATTCCAGTCAAGGGCACATTCCTGGGTTGCAGGCTCAATCCCCAGTAGGGGGCGTGCAGGAGGCAGCAGATCAATTTTCTCTCATCATTGATGTTTCTATCTCTCTCTCCCTCTGCCTTCCTCTCTGAAATCAATAAAAACATATTAACAAAAATAAATGGGCCATGAATCAAACATCACTGCTCTCCATCCATCCAGTCCCCTCACACCCTCTTATGTCTTCGCCCCCCCTACCCCACCCCCACATACACACTCTGTTAGGGTCTATAAAATGGGTGATGCTTCCACATGGCCCTTCTTCCCCTCCCATCTCTGTCCCCAGTTCTGTGGGGTCTCTCCCTCCCTCCCCTCCATCTAATTTGGTGGGCCCTGCTCTGTCCCTTGCGACCTCCTAGCTGCAGCCTCCCCCTTTCTCCTCTGGGGATGGAGCTCCCCAAAGGCTGTGTAAGGCAGGGCCGTGTGGGGTGGGGCAGGGCTGTTCTGAGCAGGCTGGGCAGTGTGGGCGAGGCATTCCCCGGGGGGCTGTGCAGACCACACGGCAGTGCCAGTGTGGAGCTGTAGGGGTAAACCCAGGTGGGGCCTCGGAGGAGAGCTGGGGTGATGGGTCATGGGGAGGAAGAGGGAGGACATGGAGCCTGTCCCGTGGGAGAGGCACCAGGCTCCTCGGCTGTCCCCACCCAGCAGCTTTTCTAGGCCCCTGTGCAGCTGTCACCCTCTGCCCCTCGCTGCCTCCCACTTTCTTTTAAGTTTTGGACTCGGTTTCTCTGACTCAGCCCCGCCCCCCTCTGTGCTGCGTCCTGGGAGCCCGAGGCCGCCCCTTGGCCTTGGGCAGGCACGCCTGGCCTGTCCCCCTCAACTCCAGTGGTGCTACGCACTCTCCTGGAGTAGTGAAACTTAACAAATAAGAAGAAGCAGCTCTGAAGATTATAAATTGCACACTGAGAATGACACAGGCTCCAGAAGGCTGTGCAGTCCACAGCTCTTGGATCACATGTAGCAGCCTCCCACACCACCCCATCCCTCCTGGCTCCCACACCGGCCCACCTCCACCTGGGGCTCAGGCCAAACCCTGGGAGCTCTCACCTCACACCTCACTTTCCAGTCCAGTCCACCAGCTCCCACAGCAAGCTAACCTATCAGTTGGAGTGTCTGCCCCCTGGTGTTCAGTGTGCATCATAGCAACTGGTTAAGCCAGGCAAACTCCCAGGGGACAATTTGCATATTAGGCTTTTATTATATAGGACTAGAGGCCCAGTGCATGAAATTCATGCACGGGCAGGAATGGGTGTCCCTCAGCCCAGCCTGCACCCTCTCCAATCCAGGGCATCCCTCTCACAATCCAGGACTGCTGGCTCCTCACCATTCACCTGCCTGCCAGCCTGCTCCCCCTAACTGCTCTCCCCTGCTGGCCTGATCACCCCTAACCACCTCTGCCTCAGCCCTGCCACCATGGCTTTGTCCGGAAGGATGTCCAGTCTAATTAGCTTATTACCCTTTTATTAGTATAGATATGCATAGCCTATGGACACGGGCGATAGGGTAGTGAAGACCTGGGGGTGTGGGTAGGGCCTGGAAGGAAGGGGATAAGGGAGGGGAAAATGGGAGATAACCATATTACTATCAACAATAAAAATATGTTATTAAAAATAAACAAGAACAATGTTTGCCTAGAGGTCAATACTCTAGAAATTGACAAACAGCAAATTTTTTAAAAGATTTTATTGATTTTCAGAGAGAGGAAAGGAGAGGGGGAGAAAGAGAGAGAGAAAAGCATCAATGTGAGAGAAAAACATTGATCTGCTGCTGCCTCCTGCATGCACCCTACTGGGGAATCAAGCCTGCAACCCTAGCATGTGCCCTTGACTGAAATAGAACCCCGGGACCCTTCAGTCAGCAGGCCCACATTATATCCACCAAGCCAAACAGGCTAGGGCCCAAGGGTCTTTTTGAAGTAGGAGAAGTAGGAGTAGTAGGAGGAGAAGCAGGAGGAGAAAGGGAACAAGAAGAGGAGGAGAAGGAAGTGGAAGAGGAAGAGAAGGAGGCGGAGGGGGAGGGGGAAAAAAGAAGAAGCAGCAGAAGCAGAAGAATTAAAATATGAGTAATAAAATAGAAATAAGTACATGTCTATCAACAATTACTTTAAATGCAGATGGATTAAATGCTTCTATCAAAAGACACATGGAGGCTGAATGGATAACAAAACAAGACCTTTACATACACTGTCTACAAGAGACTCATTTCAGATAAAAAACAACAACAACACATAGACTGAAAGTAAAGGGATAGTAAAAGATATTTCATGAAAATGGAAACAAACTGGGATAGCAGCACTGATACCAGACAAAGTAGACTTTAAAACAAAAGCATATAACAAGAGACAAAGAAGGACCCAGCAATTTCACTTCCCAAAAAACACACAACAAAACACTAAATAAAAAAGACATATACATCCATATGTTCATTGCAGCATTACTTACAATAGCCAATGTGGAAACAACCTAAGTGTTCATCAATAGATGATTGGCATATATACAATGACTCAGCCATAAAAAAAGAATGAAACCTTGCCAGATGCAACAACGTGGATGGGCCTAGAGCAGTCGTGGGCAAACTACGGCCCGTGAGCCGGATCCAGCCCTTTTGAAATGAATAAAACTAAAAAAAAAAAAAAAAAAAGACCGTACCCTTTTATGTAATGATGTTTACTTTGAATTGATATTAGTTCACACAAACACTCCATCCATGCTTTTGTTCCGGCCCTCCGGTCCAGTTTAAGAACCCATTGTGGCCCTCGAGTCAAAAAGTTTGCCCACCCCTGGCCTAGAGAGTATTGTGCTGAGTGAAATAAGTCAGACAGAAGAAGACAAATGCCATATGATTTTGTTTATATGTGGAATCTAAAAAACAAATGACAAACAGTATAGAAACAGACTTATCGATACAAAGATCAGGTTGATAGATGCCAGAGGGGGGGAGACTGGGGGATAGGATGATAAAGATGACAGGATTAAGAAGTACAAATTGGTAGTTACAAAATGATCACAGGGATGTAGAGTACAGCATAGGGAATATTGTCCATAATATTGTAATAACTATGTATGGTGTCAGATGGGTACTAGATTTATCGGGGTGATCACTTAGTAAGTTATATAATGTCTAATCACTGGGATGTATACGTGAAAGTAACATAATATTTTATGTCAGCTATAATTAAAAAAAAAATTAAAGTCAATAAATAGCCCAGCCACGTGTGGCTCCATTGGTTGAGCGTTGACCCAGGAACCAAGAGGTCATCAGTGTTGTGCCCAGATTTCAAGATTCCCAAGGGCCCACTAGGGAGCCAGCGACCAGCAGTGGCTTGACTTCCGGGAAGAAGCCTTGCTGAGCACATGGCCAAGGTAAGATGGAGGGCATAGCCCTTACCCTGGGGCAAGATGGAGGGCGTAGCCCTTACCCTGGGGCAAGGTGGAGGGCGTAGTCCTCGCCCTTTCAATCAGTTCGATTCCCGGTCCAGATATATGCCTGGGTTGCGTGCTGGGTCCCCAGTACAAGGCATGCAGGAGGCACACAATAGATGATTCGCTCTCATCAATGATTTTTCTATCTCTCCCTCTTCCTTCCTCTCTGAAATCAATAAAAATATATTTTTAAAAAAACAAATAAAGTTAAAAAACAAATAAAAGCAGCCTTCCTTTAGTCTGGAGTGTTTTTGGCTTCCTCAGGATATTGCATCTCCATAGTTGGCACACTGTTTACCTGAATAAAGTTTCTCCTTTTACTGCACCCCAGATTGGGGACCCCTGTTGGTATTAGATTGATGGCAGTGACTTTTTGTTGACAAAAGGTAAGTGGTACAACTACTTTGGAAAACAGTTTGACAGGTGTTTGGTTTGTTTTTTTTTATGATAAATATACAGTGGCCATATGATCCAGCCACTCCACTTTAGGTACTTACCCAAGAGAAAATGAAAGCATAGATCTATACAAAGACTTCTACACAGAAATTCATAGCAACTTTGTAATAGCCAAATCTGGAAATAATCTAAACATCCATCAACAGGTGAATGGATAACAAATTGTGGTATATATCCATATAATGGAACACTATTAGCAATAAGCAATGAATTAACTATCAATATGTACAACATAAATTAACTAATTATGCTGAATGAAAGTAGCCAGGTGTCTCAGCCTCACAGGGACCGTCTCAGCCTCACAGGGGCCATTATTTCAACTTTTTGTTAAAATTTATTTTATTGATGTCAGAGAGGAAGGGAGAAGGAGAGAAAGATAGAAACATCAGTGATGAGAGAGAATCATTGATCAGCTCCTGCACGCCCCCCTCTGGGGACTGAGCCCATAACCCTGGTATGTGCCCTTGTCTGGAATCAAACCTGGAGCCCCTCACTTGCAGGCCAATGCTCTATCCTATGATCCAAACAAGCCAGGAAAAGATTTTACCTTTAATTTCAGTTTCCATGCCCTGACCAGTTTGGCTCCGTGGATAGAGCATTGGCCTGCGGACTGAAGGGTCCCCGGTTTGATTCCGGTGAAGGGCATGTACCTTGGTTGTGGGCACATCCCCAGTATGGGGTGTGCAGGAGGCAGCTGATCGATGTTTCTCTCTCACCGATGTTTCTAACTCTCTGTCCCTCTCCCTTCCTCTCTGTAAAAAATCAATAAAATATATTT
>NW_006383006.1:1594856-1598301 GCF_000327345.1 Myotis davidii
TCTAGGGGCTGGGAAGGTCTACAGGGCACCTTTCCCTGTCCTGTCTGCCTCCACCACTGCCCTGACAGGAGCTTGAAGAGGAACACCCAATTATGTCACATGACTGAGATTGTTCAGCAGATCCCCACCTCCGGGAGCCAGAGGAAAATGCAGGAAGAAATACCCCTGTGTGCGAAGCACAATGAGGTTCTGACCCTGTTCTGTGAGAAAAGCCTGGAGCTGCTGTGTCCCCAGTGCAAGGGCTCCTTAGATCCCCTGGATCAGCCCCTGATCCCCATTGAGGAAGCTGCAGCCAGTCACAGGGAGATCCTCAAAAGGCACATTGGGACCCTTACTAATAACCTTGAAAATGCTGAAACTGTATATAAAAAACAAGATGAAAATACTTGGGAAGTAAAGAGAAAGATGGAAAAACGGAGGGAGGAATTGGACTATGAATGTGAAGAAATTAAGAGTTTCTTAGAAGTAGAGCACAATGAAATTGATAAAGATCTACTTATGGAAGAGAATGATGCTGAAGAAAACCTAACTGAAAATGAAAGGCAAATTTCACACCATACGTTCAGGCTAAGCAGTCTGTTAAGTAAAACAGAAGAGAAGTGTTCGCAGACAGATGAGGATTTACTCGCAGGTATTGAAAGGATCCACAACAGCTATGGAAACCGAGAGACCCCAGCAGTGTTTTCATGTGAATTACAGAAGGAGATTTTCACTCTCCCCCCACATTACCTGGGCCTGCACAAAATGATCGGCACCTTTCAGGTAGAGTTGACACTGGATCCTGAAACTGCCCATCCAGACCTCATTATGTCAAGTGATAGAAAAAGTGTGACCTACAGGAGCCCAGATGGTCTTCCTAATCCCCAGGCACTTCCTTCTTCCCCAGCTGTCCTGAGTTCTGAGGAAATGGATGCTGGCAGGCATTTTTGGGCAGTAAAAATAATAGGCGCAGGTGAATGTTTCTTAGGTGTGTGTAAAGAATCCTTCGTCATAAACACTCCCATATCACCATCGGCAAACAATGGATACTGGCAACATCAGCTCTTGACTCGGACATGTGGCGTTGTCCCTACAGGACAACGGAAGATTGGCATTTTTCTGGACTATGAGTTGGGAGAGATTTCATTTTATAATTTGAATAACTGGTCATATATGTACGGAATCACTGACAAATTTACAGAAAAACTTATTCCTTATTTCTCCATTGCATCTTCTTCAGACTCTCTTACAATCAGTATCATCAGAATCTAGTGATGACAATTTGGATGAAATTTTGTATGTGCTTATTTCCTCCCGTGTTATTAAAAGGAAAACATAATAAAGATCCTGATTCCAAAAAAAAAAGAAAGAAAGAAAGTAGACAGGCCTCTCGCCCCCCCCCAAAAAAGAATATATACTGTATGAACTCTTTATATAAAACTCTTTAGAAAAGGCAAACTAAGCTATGTAACAGAAAGCAGATTAGTTTTTGAGGGCTGGAGGGATCATCAGGAAAATTAAGAAACATGGGAGGTGATGGATATACTCACTATCTCTAGTTTTATGATTATTTCATACATGTACATGTATATTAGAAGTTGTTAAATGATACACTTTAAGTGTAATTTATTGTATATCAATTATATATCAATAAAGCTGGGGTTTTTTTTTAAAAAAAAAAACAGCTATCAATCCAGATGCCCGTATTGTTGTCTGCAAAAAAACAAATGAAGTACTTTGGAAGAAAAGAAGAATATTAAAGTTGAGATAAAATAGGAATAGGTTAAAGTTCAGATGTGTTGGGCTACACCTGAGTGGATCTCAGGAATTTTCTGAGATGAGCTCATTCCAACAGCCAGAAGGTCAGGCCCACCCAAGAGGAGAGGAACAAGCATGGGTGGGACATCTGTGACAGGGCTTCCTCATTTGTTATGTCGTTAATCCCTTGCAATTCAGAGTATGATCCATGCATCACTCCCATCAACACCACCTAGGAGTTCTTAGAAATGCAGACTCTTGGGCTCACTTCAGACCTAAACAAGAGTCTGCATTTTAACAACATCCCAGGTGATTCGCATACACCTAAAATTAGCAAAGCTGCTGACCCAAACTACACAAAAATTGAGAAGGTAGGTGTCACTTCCATCCACACAAATAAGGAGACTAGACTCAGAGAAGTAAGATACTTAACCACATTCACACTGAGTTGGGATTCAAACGCTGGTCTGATTCCAAAGGCCTCACAATTTCCACTAGATCATTTTCTGAGAAGAGGTACATGGAAGGGGTTTATTTGGGTGGGTTGGAGATCAAGATGAGGATGAAAAGCATATGAGAAGGTGAGAAGTCAAGAACCGTAGTACTACCGTGTTTAAAGTATTTTTAATTTTTAATTGTAAACCTAACACACAAATGTATGCCCATTGTAAAAAGGCAAACAACTAGAGGTCTACTGAGTGAAAGTGAAAATTCCCCTTGTGTGTCTCCTCCCATCTCACCCTCCTCCCCTCAGAAACCAGTGTTAAAGTTTGGTCCCTATCTCTCTTAAATCTTGTATTTAGTTTGGAAAGTGAGGAATTTTTAAGTTACAACTATGAAGAATATTATTTGCCTTCGCAAAGTCAAGTTTACCTGTTAGTTAACTAGGCTAGCCACACAGAGCATTTTGAACACACTCATGTTTGAGAGGGAGGGTTATCATAGCTCAACAGCTGAGAGGGTAGGAGTTTTCCCGAAGCCTGAACTGACCAGGAGACTTGGTTCTCTCCCTTCTATTACTGTCCCCACTGAGTTGGGCCAGCCCCTGATGGTACTGCCATTGCTGGACTATCTCATAGACACTATGAACCAAATGAGTCAAACCACTCTTGCTTCACCAGCTGTTGCCCAGGTTGAAGAGGTAATGAGAATAACAAAAGGAGCCCTCTAATCCCCAGGGCAAAGGTGTCTCAAAGCTTTGGCTTATTACTTCGTAGCCTGGCCCTAACCTATCTGTCAAATCTCAGTGCTCATCACAATCACTCAGTCATTCAACAAACCTCTATTGAGCACCTTACTAGGTGCTGAACATTGAGCTGATACTGGGGAAAATTCTTTCCTCAGGGAGCTCATCGGCTCTGGTTTATGGCCCTATAAATAGATTATGATACCAGGGAAGCCACTACCTCCACCTGGAGGAGTTCAAGAGCCTGCAGAGGACTTTGGTCCCAAGGGGATAAACATGGACTTTAGACCATGATACAGGGGTCAATGGAGATAGAGTTGTTTTTCTTTGTTGTTTGTCTTTTGGGCATTTTTTTTTGATACTTTAAAAAACTTGTCCACATAGCTTTATTTTTTCTAGTCATAAATTTTATATTTGTTATGAAAAGTTCAGACAATATAGGTAAGAATAAAGATAAAAATTTAAATCACCTATTATCCTACCACCCAAAGATAACCACTGTTAATGAATTAAATGTTTGTT
>NW_006383006.1:1598696-1598997 GCF_000327345.1 Myotis davidii
TTATTCTGGCCAAATTCATAGCTTGTTGTTTGCTCTATTGTCTTCAGCAGCAGCACTTGCTGTGCTGTAAATGCTGAGAGGAAGGAGGCTGGAAACAAGCGCCCTTACTTGGATTACTAAGCCAGAGAGCCTCTGACGTGCGTTATTTTGGATGTTGTCAAACACAGAGGTCGGTGTGTTAAAGGCAGTAAGCCTGACGGAACTCCCTGGCTTGGGGCATGCTGTAAACCAGCAGCCACAGATTTCAGCTCCAACGCGGACCCCTTTCCTCCAGGCCCAAATGCCTAGTCCCTTGCCTGCA
>NW_006383006.1:1607737-1611528 GCF_000327345.1 Myotis davidii
CGTCTCACTCTCCTCCCCTCAGAAACCAGTGTTAAAGTTTGGTCCCTATCTCTCTTAAATCTTGTATTTAGTTTGGAAAGTGAGGAATTTTTAAGTTACAACTATGAAGAATATTATTTGCCTTCGCAAAGTCAAGTTTACCTGTTAGTTAACTAGGCTAGCCACACAGAGCATTTTGAACACACTCATGTTTGAGAGGGAGGGTTATCATAGCTCAACAGCTGAGAGGGTAGGAGTTTTCCCGAAGCCTGAACTGACCAGGAGACTTGGTTCTCTCCCTTCTATTACTGTCCCCACTGAGTTGGGCCAGCCCCTGATGGTACTGCCATTGCTGGACTATCTCATAGACACTATGAACCAAATGAGTCAAACCACTCTTGCTTCACCAGCTGTTGCCCAGGTTGAAGAGGTAATGAGAATAACAAAAGGAGCCCTCTAATCCCCAGGGCAAAGGTGTCTCAAAGCTTTGGCTTATTACTTCGTAGCCTGGCCCTAACCTATCTGTCAAATCTCAGTGCTCATCACAATCACTCAGTCATTCAACAAACCTCTATTGAGCACCTTACTAGGTGCTGAACATTGAGCTGATACTGGGGAAAATTCTTTCCTCAGGGAGCTCATCGGCTCTGGTTTATGGCCCTATAAATAGATTATGATACCAGGGAAGCCGCTACCTCCAACTGGAGGAGTTCAAGAGCCTGCAGCGGACTTTGGTCCCAAGGGGATAAACATGGACTCTAGACCATGATACAGGGGTCAATGGAGATAGAGTTGTTTTTCTTTGTTGTTTGTCTTTTGGGCATTTTTTTTTGATACTTTAAAAAACTTGTCCACATAGCTTTATTTTTTCTAGTCATAAATTTTATATTTGTTATGAAAAGTTCAGACAATATAGGTAAGAATAAAGATAAAAATTTAAATCACCTATTATCCTACCACCCAAAGATAACCACTGTTAATGAATTAAATGTTTGTTCCCAGATTTTGTCTATTCATATGTAGATATAAGTCTAGATATATGTGTTTACAAATATGTAATCATTCTGCGTATGTAGAGTATCCCCTCCAAAATGTATACACACACTTTGAATAATTGTGTTAAAGGCAGTAAGCCTGACGGAACTCCCTGGCTTGGGGCATGCTGTAAACCAGCAGCCACAGATTTCAGCTCCAACGCGGACCCCTTTCCTCCAGGCCCAAATGCCTAGTCCCTTGCCTGCATCGCTTTTCTTTGGTTGCACCGAAGGAAGGCAGCCTGCACCAATTCAGCAGCAACATGGAGTCGGAGTGAGAGAGGCAGTTCTGGAAGGACTTGAACCAGTGACTCAGAGTCCACGCATGAAAATGCTGAGTTCTGCTTTGGACGTGAAGATGCCCCGCCCCACTCTTTCTGGACTCAGCGAACCGGAGCTAGGAGGAGACTCCTGCAGAACCGACAACACTGCAATCTGTCTCCCTCGTGATCCTCCACTTTCATTATCACCTCTTTTTCAGCGTCTTGATATGGTCCCAGTTAGAGACTATTTTGTTGTAGAAATATGTCCCTGTTCACTATGCTCTTCTCCGTACGTCTCCGCATCTTCAACCGGCGCTCTGCCCGGGCCACGGGGCTCCCAGCCCGGGCTCCGGGCTCCTGGCTCCCCGCGGCGCCCGGACTCCTCGGTCCGCCTGCATCTGGCCGCCGCTGGCGGTGCTGACCGAGCAGGAGACGCCCTCGACCGTGAGGGACAGCCCAGCCGGGAGGCTGCTAGTGTGGGTGCAGGGCCCGGGGTGGAAGCCCTCCGCGGAGAGGGTGGGGCGCCCCCTCCCCCCGCATATATTTTTTTGCAAACAGCATTTTTATTTACCTATATATCTTGGGCAATTTATTTCTATCGAGAGTCATATGGTTTTTTTCATGCTTTCATAGTATTCATTATATGAATATACCAATACTTTGTTTTTTTAACTGAAATCTGTCTCGGGGACAGTTCCGGTTTTTCCCTATTGTAACATCCTGCCCACTGTGAAACTGCCCGCCAGGCTTAGTGCCAGGTTACATTCCACGGTAGAATAACAGAGGGAACTTCTCCCCCAACACCCTGCCCCAAGAGGGATAGTATCATGGAAAAATTGTACTTCCTTCTCTTGCTATGTAATTTTTAAAAAGGCAGTTAGGTTGAACAGTTTGTCACATGTTTCTCAGAATTTCCTGTTTGTGGTTCTGGCAGCCAAAGTCCCTAGTCACTAGAAACAGACACTGTCTGATGTAACAGAGAAGGAGCTTATCGAAGAATATTTGTTAAGCAAAATGTTATCAACTGCGAGGTGAAGGATGAACAGAGGTGAATTTTATCATTCTCTCAACTTTTTTTGTAGGATTGAAAGTTTTCAAAATAAAGTGTTAGGAGGAAGAGAGTCCTGAGGGGACAGAGGCCGAGGAGGTGTAGAACAGAAGTGACAGTCCTGCTGCGACCTGGAGATCCTCAGCCAGCTTGAAGGCGTGCACACAATGAGTGCCAAGAGCCAGCTGGCTCCTGGTCCAGCCTCAAGTCCTCCTCCACGTATCCCTGATGGCCTCGCTGGAGATCAACTACCAGGGTTTAGATAGAGCAGGATAGGGTGTTGATTTTTGTCTTGCTGCTCCAGGAAGTAACCCTCAGCTTTTGAACAGCGTAAATCAGGAGTACCCATGGTAGAAACTGAAGTTGATGACTGTGATATTTATTGCCCTTTCTGAAAGGTGACTTTCTTTTCATTAATCCTGGGTAACACGGAGAAACAGGAGCGAGAATCGGAGGGAATATATTATAGGTACAGATGTGTTGGATAAGAAACCAGAGATATCCTGGAACCATCACCAGCATCAAGTGAGGGTTAAACAAATGTAGTCATATCCAAATTCTGCTTAGAGTATTTGAAGCTCATGATTGAAATATACAATGAAGCTGCTTTTTAATATATTTCTGGTCCACAAACAATTTAGTGGTGATGTCAGCCATTTAAGTTTTATGCTAAATCATTCATTTAAAGATTAGAGGCCCAGTGCATGCATTTGTGCATGGGTGGGGCCCGCACCAATCGGGTCGATTAGGCCAGGCTGGCTGGGGGGAGGGGCTGCAGGCAGTTGGTGGGCTGGCCCCGCCCATGGTCGAACTCCTGGTCAAACGCCCAGTTGAGGGGACAATTTGCATATTAGCCTTTTATTACATAGGACTAGAGGCCCGATGCACAAAATTCATGCAAGGGGCTCAGGCCTAGCAGCCCCAGCTACCCCAGCCAGTCCTCGAAGGCCCTCAAAGCCTCAGCCAGCTCTTGCAGCCCCAGCTTTGTCTGGAAGGTCGTTCAGAAGGATGTCTGGACAGTCGTTCTGCTGTTCAGTCTAATTAGCATATTAGCTCTTTATTATACAGGATAAGTAGAATATAACTTAAAACTCCAAACTATTTAATGTTGAAGAAGAAAAATAAAAGGCTGGCCTAGCCAGTGTAGCTCAGTGGTTGAGCGTCAATCTATGAACCACGAGGTCACAGTTCAATTCCTGATCAGGTCACGTACCCAGGTTGTGGGTTTGATCCCCAGTGTGGGGCTTGCAGGAGACAGCCAATCAATGATTCTCTCTCATCATTGATATTTATCTCTCTCCCTTACTCTCTGAAATAAATAAAAATATATCTTTTAAGTAGGCTGAAAATGAAATAAACAGTTATAGTCAAGATCATTAATAGTTTCTTCCAACTTGTTTTCAGGCAGTCTTACATGTGAAACAAATGTGATTCAAATGTGAAAGAGAAGTCACTTTTCAGCCTTTT
>NW_006383006.1:1612671-1613089 GCF_000327345.1 Myotis davidii
AAAAAAAAAAAAAAAATTAATAAAATAAATTAAAAAAAAAAAAGAAAGAAAGAAAGAAAAGAAAAGAAATATCCCCCATACAAGTAGAACAGGCCTTCGGTGTTTTATTCAGCAAATGTAAACATTTCTAATGTATTTTTAAAAATATTTTTAATTGATTTCAGAGAGAGGAGAAGGGAGAGGGAAGAGAGAAACATCAAGTGGTTGCCTTCTCCCTTGAGTATCCCAGGTACCTTAACTAGGACAGAACCCACAGTCAGGAATCGAACCAGTGACCTTGCGGTGCACAGGACAACACACAAACGACTGAGCCACACCCTTGGTCAGGGCTCTTTTCACTTTCTTGATAGTGTCCTATAAAGCACAAAAATTTTTAATTTTGATCAAGTTCAACTAATTTTTTTCTTTAGTTGCTTGT
>NW_006383006.1:1624331-1641330 GCF_000327345.1 Myotis davidii
AAAAAAATAAATGCCTGGCCTGGCCAGTGTAGCTCAGTGGTTGAGCGTCAATCTATGAACCACGAGGTCACAGTTCAATTCCTGATCAGGTCACGTACCCAGGTTGTGGGTTTGATCCCCAGTGTGGGGCTTGCAGGAGACAGCCAATCAATGATTCTCTCTCATCATTGATATTTATCTCTCTCCCTTACTCTCTGAAATAAATAAAAATATATCTTTTAAGTAGGCTGAAAATGAAATAAACAGTTATAGTCAAGATCATTAATAGTTTCTTCCAACTTGTTTTCAGGCAGTCTTACATGTGAAACAAATGTGATTCAAATGTGAAAGTAAAGTCACTTTTCGGCCTTTTGGCTAATATCAAGTGTAAATGTGAAAGTAAAGTCCTTACTTTTATCTGTTTAAGTAATCCTATTTATTCAAAAGCCAGAGAGCAGTAGCTGAAGAAATTATGTGAGTTGAAATGGAAAAAGATAAGGGGCAGTGAAAATAAGAGACAGGAACAAAAAAGGGATTTTGTTCGTAAAAAATGAACACATCCTGACATTCCCATGCTATGGTGTAAGAAAAAGAAAGAAGGAAAAATAGAGAGACTGAAGACAGAGTAGAGAAGCATGACTGAAGTGGCCAGAGGGCACAGGATCCAGAAAAAGAGGCTGGACTAGAATGAGGTGAGGAGGCCTGGGCTGCACACATATAAATTTCCTCCAACTATAAATTAAAGTAGATC
The DNA here is from genome assembly GCF_000327345.1 of Myotis davidii. Taxonomy (NCBI): domain Eukaryota; kingdom Metazoa; phylum Chordata; class Mammalia; order Chiroptera; family Vespertilionidae; genus Myotis; species Myotis davidii. Next base: position 1,625,062 of record NW_006383006.1, read on the forward strand.
AGCCCACGTGGCCTCGATTTTCTCCATAACGTGAGTGACGGCTGAAAATAAAGAGATGGGAGTCATGCAGGGCACTTGAGGACAACAATTATGTTTTAGAGCGCTGATGTTTGAGGGAGGGAGAGGAAGCTGAACAAAGACAAAGAAAATAGTTTCACTTTCTTTAATGGCTGTAGATCTATTCCAGTTTCTTCTTGGGGTTGTATCATTAAATTATATAATTTCTAGGAATGTGTCCATTTCCTGTAAGTTCAAATTTATTGGCAACAGAGATGGAGATGGTGTCCATCAGGGCCCTGATAGGAAACAAATAGCACATCTGAGTCGGGTAGCTGAGGGGAATTTGGTGACAGGCACATTTACCAACCTGTGAGCAGGGTTCAGGGGAATTCATAAAGGAAAGTGAAGCACCGCTGGGGCTAGCAAGAGTGGGGAGCCTTTGCCACGCCTAGGCCTCAAGAGGCAAGAAGAAAGCAGATACAGATCTCAGAGAGAGTGGATCTGATTCAGGAGAGGGCTGCCACCCTGGCGCCCAAGTGAAATAGAGGTTGAAATTATCTGCCTACCAGGCAGCCTTCTCTGTCCCCAGGTTTTGGTAATGGCTCCATCCTCTGGCCCTTGACCTAAAGTGGTAACCGCCAACTATTACAAGTCCCAGGGTACTGTACTATTCCTTATAATGGTGCTATAGTCTTTCTACACCTTTATAAATGCCTCTTTATTAAATTCTACTCAAATTACACAATGTGAGTGAAATGTCTACTTCCTGCAAAATCTCTGACTTATGTGTGTGTGTTTTTAAAGACCAATAAAATAGACAAACTGGAAAGAAGAAAAAAGAGGGGATAATAAACATTGTTAGGAATAAAAAGAGGGACAAAGTACAGATTTAAGCATGGGTTTAAAAAATACCCTCATACTATGAACAACTTTATGCCAATAAATTTGAACTTATAAGAAATGGACACATTCCTAGAAACTATATAATTTAATAGCACAACCCCAAAAAGAAACTGGAAACTGGAATAGATCTACAGCCATTAAAGAAACTGAAACTATGGATTAAAACTTTCCCCATAAGAAATAAAAAGAGCCGAAACCGGTTTGGCTCAGTGGATAGAGCATCGGCCTGCGGACTGAAAGGTCCCAGGTTCAATTCTGGTCAAGGGCATGTACCTGGGTTGCGGGCACATCCCCAGTAGGAGATGTGCAGGAGGCAGCTGATCAATGTTTCTCTCTCATCGATGTTTCTAACTCTCTCTCTCCCTTCCTCTCGGCTGCCTCCTGCACGCCCCTAACTGGGTATCGAGCCCACAACCCTGGCATGTGCCCTTTTTGGGAATCAAACCTGGGACCAGTCAGTCTGCAGGCCGACACTTGATCCACTGAGCCAAACCGGCTAGGGTTCTAATGTATTTTTTGTAATATATTTTATTGATTTTTTACAGAGAGGAGGGGAGAGGGATAGAGAGTTAGAAACATCAATGAGAGAGAAACATAGATCAGCTGCCTCCTGCACACTCCCTAGTAAGGATGTGCCCGCAACCAAGGTACATGCCCCCGACCAGAATCGAACCCGGGACCCTTGAGTCCGCAGGCCAATGCTCTATCCGCTGAGCCAAACTAGTCACGGCACTAATGTATTTTTGATCCAACAATCCTGTTTACCTGTCTGTAGTTCTTATTCTTCTGGAAGCTCTAAGAGGCCCTGGGTGGCATCTGCCTATTCATTGCTGTACCCCAAGTGTAGCACAGATTAAGTCGCACAGTTAATCTATGGCAGGAGATTAGGAAATGTAAGGGGCCAGTAGACACATATGACTTCAGGCAAAGGTAGGGGACATTCACAAAAGCCACTTGGCCCCAAATGAAATTTCAAACAGCCAAGGCAAAGCTGTTACCTTGAAGACTAAACCCTATTTCACCTGCTAGGTACCAGTTGGTACAACAAGTCCCTTCACAATGAAAATCAGCATGCAGCAAGTGGCTCTCTCTATAACAATAACTCACTTCTGGAACACTGAACTTCTCCATTTGGCTCTTTTGTTAATAATACCAAAGTGAACTGTTAGGAAGTTCATGAGACCTGAATAACATTACCCAAAAGACCTGAACCCAATTCTAGTACAGTGGGGCCTCGACTTACAAGTGTCCCAACTAACGAGTTTTTTGAAATAGGAGCCGTCTCTTGGCCGATTTTTTGCTTTGAGTTGCGAGCTAAAATTCAGGTTACGAGCCAGCTTCAGACACCCCACCGCTAGTTGGCGCAGTGAACGTCACAGTGAACACCACATCAGCCCAGCATCACGTGTCTCACTCGTTCACTTTTTGATTTGACATACAAGTAATTTGAGTTATGAGCTCCGTCACGGAACGAATTAAACTCGTAAGTCAAGGCCCCACTGTATTTGAAAAGTTTTTCAGTAACTTTCGAGCTCCTTAAAATGTCCTCCTATCCACATAGCTCTGACAGCAAATCTTTTGAAACAAATATTTTTATTTAGGGGCACCAAGAATCATAGTCCTGCCCTGGCCGGTGTGGCTCATTTGGTTGGAGCATGATCCCATGCACTGAAGGGTCCCGGGTTTGATTCCCAGTTAGGGTGCATACACAGGTTGTGGGTTCGATCCCTGGTCGGGGCGCATGTGGGAGACAAGCGATCGATGTTTCTCTCTCTCCCTCCCTCGCCTTTCCTTTCTCTCTAAAATCAATGAAAACATATTTTAAAAGAGAAAAGAAAAAAGAATCATAGTCCTATAACCAGCATGATAGGGCCCTAACTTCCCTTTTCAATGTAGAGAAATTAGCTTTTTTTTACTTATATTCAGAAGTTCTACAAAGTCTTGTGTGGTTTTAGCTGAATACAGGATGTGGGCACAGAATCTGCATCACTTAGGAGTTAGATAATGTTCAGGTGGGTCTTGGGTTTTGTCTACTGGTAGTACTAGTATGTGTTTTTGTTGTTACTGTTTTCTTTTTACTCCTCAGCTTCTGAACCAGTTTTCCATTAGAACAGCCAAGAAGATGCAAGATTGTCTGTGTAATTCATGCAAAAACGTTTTTATTTTGAAGATCTGGCTTCTAAATTCACAGGGGTCCCTCATTGGTCAGAGGTGGGTAGCAGTTCACGGGACGAGGTAAAGGGCAAGCATCACCAGGTGGGCCGCAGGGATCCACAGGTGCCCCGAGGCGCTGAGAACTTGGTTGCTAGGTAATCTCCCCAGGATCCACCAATTTTCCTAACCAATTCTGATGGAGCAAAACTACGCATTAACAGTGGTTCTCAACCTCTGGCCCTTTAAATACAGTTCCTCATGTTGTGACCCAACCATAAAATTATTTTCATTGCTACTCCATAACTGTAATGTTGCTACTGTTATGAATCGTGTAAAGATCTGATATGCAGGATGGGCTTAGGTGACCCCTGTGAAAGGGTCGTTCGACCTCCAAAGGGGTCGCGACCCACAAGTTGAGAACCACTGCAATAAAGGAAACAAAACCTCACAAAGTTCCTATGAAGGGTGTGGGAAACAGAGATTCTCTTAAATATCTGCTCCCAAACATAAATCCCAATAAACTGAACTCAAACCTTGAATGGTTCAAACTGCAGTTTATTTCTCTAGCCCTTTCAAGAGTTTTCGTTACCACAAGATTATGTTCTCATTATTTCTATCAAGATGCTGTGTTTGGGGGATGCTGGCCCTTTAACAAGAGAGTAGGGGAGGGTTTGGGACTCTTAAAGCCAGGGGCAGCTAGCCAGCACTGGCCCAGGCTGCCATGGCTAAAGTGAGCAGAAAGGACAGCAACGGTCAGGTGGTGGGTGTCAGCAGCAAGGCCGCTGTGGGGCCCCTCCGCACAGAGGGAGGCTGGCGGTGTTTCTGGGGGTGCTTTTCCAACTCCCAGCCCTGTCCCTACCTTCCGGGCCTTTGCTGGACAGCTGCCTAGAGCTGGGTTGATGAAGTCAGAGGTGAGGGGGTTTCAGGCAGCCTCACTCCTCAAGATCCTGGGCCAGTACTCCCCTAACAACCTTGCTGGGGGAAAGGCAGGTTTTAGGGTGCCACGCCATCTTTACTGAGGAGGCTGGTGCCTCTGGGTCTCTTCCCTGTCCCAGGTTTGCCTTCCAGAGGCTGACAGTGCTCTCTCACCAGCCGTGGAGGAAGTCCACCAGCCTGCAAAGATGACATGTCTTGAAGGTATCACTAAGGGAGCCATAGTATTTGGATAGAAAGCCTGGGGGTGCGGAGACTTACTGTTCTGGTTCGGTGGATGGACATGGGCTTGCTTGTCCAGTCATTGGGAATGATTCCAAACTCGTCTACTCGTTAGCTATATCATGCTGGGTGACTGAAATCACTTTTCCGGGACCCCCTTTCTCACCTTCATAGTGAAGTGATCAACAACAGGTTTGTATGATGGCTGTGAGAGATGAATGGACATATACACGGAACGTCTCTGGCACACAGTAGGGTTAAATTTGCAGTGAGTCAGGACAGCTGGAAATTGGTTGATTAAAGAGGTGTAGAAAGGGCTGTTAGGTGGAGGAGAGCAGGTGGAGAAGCCTGTGGTGATGCCTAATGAGGCAATTAAAGAGGGGATGTAGAAAGTCAGGTGTCTGGCACCTGCCAGGTTCCGTTTGCTCTAGTCAGGGACAGGTAGGGGTCCTCTGGGGTATGGAGGCTGAGCTGAACCTTGGAACAGGAGGCGTTGTTTGAAAGTAGTGCTGAAGACGGCTCATGGACAGAAGTGCTACTGAGAAGCACTCTCTAGACCAGACTCCTCACACCTGCCCTCTCCCCTCCCCTCCCCGCCGCTTACTTCTTCAGGCCCCCACTCAAACAAAGGCCCAGACAAGTCCTATGGCCCTGTGGCTCCTGAGGAGGAGTTGGTGTCTGCCTCCCAATTGGAGGAGGAGGAAGAAAATGAGGAGGAAGAGGAGGATCTGGATCCAGATCTAGCCCCGGACCTGGAGGAGGGAGTAGATGAAGAGGAGGAAGAGCTCGGGGATCCAGCTATCCTCAGTGCTGTCACTAACACCCAGGTACCACGGCAGAGAGGCTGGAGGGACGGTTGCCCGAAGTGTCTGTGACTCACAGACTGTGATTAACATTTCTCTCCTCTTCTTCTCCCCTTTCTAAGATAGGTCCTGGGTCTATACTTTCTATTTCAGGCTTGAACCTGAGTAGGGACTCTCTTTTTCCTTCTCTTTCCTCCTGTCACCCGCTTAGTTTCTGATGCTATCTTCATCTTAGAATCCAGATCCTAACCCTGGCCAGTGTGGATCAGTTGGTAGGGCATCGTACTGTGCACGAAAGGTCAGGGTACATGCCTGGGTTTCGGGCTGGATCCCTTGTAAGGGGAGTGTAGGAGGCAGCTGTTCAATGTTTCACTTCACATTGATGTTTCTGTCTCTCTCCCTCTCCCACCCTTTTCCTTCCTCTCTCTCTCTAAAAATTAATAATGTGGGGGGGGGGAGGGGGAGTCCTATCAGGGCTAGGCACCATCCATAGGCGCTGGCCCTGCTCCTATGCTGAAGACAGGTCATCTTTGACCCTGGGCTCCTGTGTCTCAGCAGTCCATTCCTGATATTTATTTACTCCCTTGGATTCTCACAACCAGTGGAGAGAGACAATGATTCCCGTATAGAATGAAGGGACTCAGACCTTCCTTCAACCTACTCCTGAGATACCAGTCTTGCTTCCCCTTAGGAAAGGACAGGGGCCCTGGCCCAGTTGACTTTGACTATGAGGGAGGGCTGGGCTGCCTTTGTCCTGGGTATTGGAAATGGTGGCCACCCTCTATGGCAGTGGTTCTCAACCTTCTGGCCCTTTAAATACAGTTCCTCGTGTTGTGACCCCCAACCATAAAATTATTTTCGTTGCTACTTCATAACTGTAATGTTGCTACTGTTATGAATCGTAATGTCAATATCTGATATGCAGGATGGTCTTAGGCGACCCCTGTGAAAGGGTCGTTCGACCGCCAAAGGGGTCACGACCCACAGGTTGAGAACCGCTGCTCGATGGCCACCATAGATAAACTTAGAAGACACCACAGAGGCTCATTTGAGTCTGGCTTTCCTTCCCTCCCATTCCAGAGAGGTCTTCCAAGCTCTCCTGGAATCAAGGCCTCCGGTGTGCTGGGGATGTCACCTGCCTCCTTGCACTTTCTATGGCAGGTGAGTCGCTCCAGTCTTCACAGTGTGAGAAAGTGGCTGGGTGCTGAGAAGGAGCAAACCGAGTGTCCTTTGTTTCTGTTGTTTAGTCTGCTCTTGGCCTTGATTGGAGATGAAACATCCAAAATGAGAAATAGGTATGGGAGGTGGGAGACACCGATCATGCAGGGAAGCTTGGTTAGTGACAGATGGAACTGGGACAACTGGCCATTTACAAGAAAAAGGACAAATTAGATTCCTACTTCCACTTCCCTGCATTTCAGCACATAAGCAGCACTGAGCTCAGGACTAGAAAGAGCACTTGCCCTTCAATTAACGGCATAATGAGAACGTGGTCTGGGATGGAAGAAATGCAGGAAATACTGCAGGGAGAAGAGAAGGAAAGTGCGGTTCTGAGATGAGTCAGAAAAGAGACAGCTAAGCATTGCCCCAGTGGCTGAAGGGACAAGACTGTCACAGAGAGGAGAGGAAGAGGTGCTGGCTGACCAGACAGGAGGAAAAGCACAGGCCCCCCACATTGTCAGGGACTGGAGAGCTGCTCGCTAGGGGGTGAAACCTGTTGGAAACAAAGACAGGATTCACAGTCTGGTGCCCTCACAGTTGGTTTGAAGCTCCCCCACGACAACAAAATGTCCAGGGAGGGTCTTGAGAAAAAAGGCAGGTGAGAATGCAGAGGCGGGAAAGGCCCTTGGCAGCAAGAGCAGCATTCTGTTTCTGGAGATGCCTCTTTAATTCCTCTTAGACCCTGGACTACTTGTCGCCAGTTCCTTTCCGGCCTACACTTCCCAGTGCCAGCTCTCCAGTGCGGCACTTTGGACCTCGACTGCTCCCACCAGACCCATATGTCTTCTGCAGCCCACCAACCTCATGGTCTCCTAGGTTCAGGTACTGGTTCTGGGTGCCAGGCACCCCAGCACCCATAACAGTCTGAGTTCTCCAGAGGTCCCTGGCTGAGGAGGGGTGGGGGACACTACCAGCAACCACAGAAATATGCTTATAGAAACTTAATAAGGAAAGTCTGCGGTAGAGTCCCTCAGAGATGAAGAAATGAAGGCTCAGGGAGACTAAAATAACTTACTTCAGGGTTAGCTGACATAGCAGAACAGAGATCAGGACTAGAACTCTAGACAACCAGGCTAAATGGTTTTCTACTGTGTTGAGATTTCCTGCAGCCAAATTGCAGAAAAGTATATCTGGGAGGAGAATGTGAGCTAGGATTGTGATGTTTCATGTGACTTTGGGGAGGCACAGAAAGAGTTCCCTTAGATGTCCAGCGGAGGTTACCAGAGGCTAAATGAGTGGAGGGGGCAGGGAGCTGAGACCCTGCCTTCAGCCTGCCCGTTTCTTTCTAAGCCTTCCCAGTCATCTGACCCAGCTCCACCCTCAACACCAACGGATCTTGCAGCTGCAGAAGCACAGTCGAACACCAAGGTAAAACCTAGACCAGGAGTGGGGTTGAAAGCAGCTCATCTTCGTGCTGGGTTTTTCCCCCCAAGTCCCTGCACGATTAATACTCCTATAGTGCCGCCCACCTCTGCACCTTCTCCCATCCATACCAGACAGCTCCACTCCCTTGGGAAGTTCACGGTGGCAGGGTGGGTGGATCTGAAGGGATGCTCCTCCTGGCTTAAAGGCCCCCAGCCAAGAAGCCCTGGTCTCGGCAGTCAGACGCCTATGCTAACCTCATGACCCGCAAAGAGAAGGACTGGGTGATAAAAGTGCAGATGGTTCAGCTGCAGAGTGAGAAGCCCTGCCTGGATGACTATTACTACCAGGTGAGCCCCGTGTGCTCTTCCCAGCCTTTAACCTTGGGGTTGAAAGGTCCTGGACTCCACGGGCCCTCTCAGGTTCTCTCTTCAGCTCATAGGGGCCATGTTTCTAAAGCTGACATTCCAACCCCATCACCTCTCTGTTCTCCTACATTCAGCCAAATGGGGTTGTGTACAATTTCCCAAATACACTCTAAGATTTTGTCTCTATCCTTTGCCAAAAATTTCCCCTATTTAGGCTGAGAATATAGACTTTTCCACCTTTGTACACTTTTGTGAGTCTTTAGAAATGTCATTATAAACATTCATCTACTTAGCTTTATTATTTTAGATAAAAAATACAAGGATCTTAGAAATAGTAGGATTCGATTTGTTGAATTGAACAAATGATGGCAGACATTTTGACTCACCTCCTCCTGTTTCCTATCTACCCTCTATTAGGGGACACATCTTTGTTTATGGGTTTTGGGGTTGTCAAAGCTTTGTTTCACTTTTCTCCTCAACCTCCATGAGCCCTCTACCGAAGTTCCCACTTTTATCTCCTTCCTATTTAGTTTCTCTTTTTCTTTCTACCCTGCTTCAAAAATCCCCTCTTTCTGTCAAGATCACTGAAAGTGAAATTGTTTTATATTCTGGCCTTGTTTAAAAAATATATATTTTATTGATTTTTTACAGAGAGGAAGGGAGAGGGATAGAGAGTTAGAAACATCAATGAGAGAGAAACATCAATCAGCTGCCTCCTGCACACCCCATACTGGGGATGTGCCTGCAATCAAGGTACATGCCCTTGACTGGCATCAAACCTGAGACCCTTGAGTCCGCAGGCCAATGCTCTATCCACTGAGCCAAACCAGCTAGGGCTATTCTGGCCTTTTTTTGTTCTGCTCTTAAATAGAGGAGTTTATTCAAATCCTTGTTTGTCTCGCAGTCAGTGGCTTTATTTCAGCTTGGGATTTTACATATTTCTTTAAGAGAATATCAGAGCTGCTGAGAAAATCCTCAGAAGTATAAAATTGGCCAACTGACAATAGTGCTATCTTTGTACTTCAAGCTACTGGTGGTCTCCATGCCACCAGATAAGGTGACTTTGGAAATGGCTCGGTTTTTTTTTCCTTTTTTTGAGAGAGAGAGAGGAGAGAGATAAAAAAAATCAATTGGCTGCCTCTTGCATGCCCCCTACTGGGGATTGAGCTTGTAACCTGGGCATGTGCCCTGACCTGGAATTAAACACATGACCTCTTGATTCATGGGTCAACACTCAGCCACCGAGCCAACCGGCTGGGCAGTACCTTGCTCTTGAAGTCCTTAGTATGAGGATCCCATGAATGGTAGCATGAGACCTAGGGTGTTTAAGGTACTTTAGAATGATTGCAAATATGGCTTAAGGTGCCAGGAACATTTCTGGAATAGATGCTATAGGAAAAGGTGCGTTATGACGTTGCACTTGAGAGCCTTAATTCTAAATTCAGAACACGAGTACTGTATCCATTTTTACATTCCGTGGGCTTTCAGGAATATTATCAGAAACTAGAGAAGAAGGAGGCAGATGAAGAGCTGCTTGGACAAAGGAGCAAGGTGGAGTCCCTCAAGCTGGTAACACCTTACATTCAGAAGGCAGAGGCTTACGAGTCAGGTAGGCTCAGGGCTGACCTGCTGGGTTGGGCAGACCATCTGGGTGGACAGAGGGTAGAAAGGAGAGGGAAATATGCCTGTCTTGACTCCTTTCCTGCAGTGGTTCGATTCGAGGGTTCCCTGGGCCAGGTGGCCATGTCGACGTGTTTTAGCCCTCGCAGAGCTATTGATGCTGTACCCCATGGAACTCCAGAACCGGTAGGAATGTTGTCTTCCCAGAACCCTTTTTTCTCCTCCCTGTTCTGGAGAAGAGTCTTAAGCATCATCATGCTTGAGTTCAGATTGTGACCTAAGAGAGGGAGAAGTGTGATCAGACTTTGTGTTAGCCTTTCCAGCTTAATGTTTAGCTCCCCTGAGGCCTGGGTTGCTGCTGTGGAGGTGTGGCTGATGGCTGGGGACTCTTTCTTCTAGGAGATAGGAGCTGCAAGCAGCCAGAGGCTTCGGGTGTTGTCCTGGATTGAGAAGGTGAGATCAGCTCCTAGAGATGAGTTCCTAACTACTCCTTGAAAATGGGATATTGCTCAAATTGACCTCTTCTTCCTCTTTTCCCACCCTCAAATTCCCAGATGTTTCTTCAATTACTAGAGATAGAGGAGGGCCAGAAGAATGGGCCTCCACAGTCCTGCTACTCTGAGCAGCAGAGAAACCAGGTTGAGAAGCTCTTCCAGGCCTTAAAGACCCAGGAGCAGGATAATCTGGAGTGAGCGTGGGAGGTCATCTCTCCGCCCAGGAAGGGGAGGATCAGCAAATTTGCTTTAGCTGCTCCTTTCTGGCATGTAGCCCTCTCCATTACGTACAGCCCTGAAAATACTCTATCTCACTCGTAGGGAGGCAGCAGATGGCTTCCTGCAGGTGCTCTCTGTGAGGAAGGGGAAAGCCCTAGTGGCCCGGCTGCTCCCCTTCCTGCCCCGGGATCTAGCTGTCAGCCTCCTTCTGGCTATCATCCACCATCTGCCACTCCTGGTCAAGAGGGATGCAGCCGATCAGGTACTGTGGCACCAAGTGGAGAAGAGGATGATTTCATGGATGAGATAGAGATCTTTCCTCCTCTTCCAGTTCCCACCCCCAGAGATGCCAGAGAAGGCTGGGCAGTGAGGGGTGTCGACCCTGCCACCTCAGGTGAGGGAGTTACAGAAGAAACTATAGGAACAGCTGATCATCTTTAGGTGTAATGAACACAAGAAAATATACAGGTGTGAGTGTGCTGTGGAGGGTGAGAAAATAAGGACTCCCTGACAAGTATTGAGCCCTGTATCTACTTTTCTTAGGGAAGGCATCCTAGAACAAGTAGGTATTGAAGGACCAGTGTTGGTGATGGAGAGGCTTTAGTGGTGATAGGTCTGGTAAATAACCTGCCCAGGTAGGTGATCAAGGCAGGTCAGCAAGAAAAGGGACGGAAGGCAAGGTGGGAGGAGGTGAAGTTGTAGTAAAGTCTGAGAGAGGCACTCACTGACCTTCCTGTAGGTCCTACAAATGTTATTCAAGCCTCTGGGCAAATATATCAGACACTTGACCTTCCAAGAACTCCTCCAAGGACTTCAGGGACTAATGCTGCTTCCACCTGGCTCCTCAGAGCGGCCAGTCACTGTGGTGCTTCAGAATCAGGTAATATATCTGGGAGGCTTTTTTTTTTCTGGGAGGCTTTTGTCTTTCCATAGATCAGTGGTTCTCAACCTTCCTAAAGCCGCAACCCTTTAATACAGTTCCTCATGTTGTGGTGACCCCAATTTCATTGTTACAAATTGAACATAATTAAAGCATAGTGACTAATCACAAAAACAATATGTAATTATATGTGTTTTCTGATGGTCTTAGGCGACCCCTGTGAAAGGGTCATTCAACCCCCAAAGGGGTCGCGACCCACAGGTTGAGAACCGCTGCCATAGGTCGTCTCCAGGCTGTTATCACTGGCAAGGAATAAATGAGGGAATGTTCTCATCTCTGCAGTCTCCTCCTCTCTCCTGGTTATCCTTTCCAGCGCTTATCAACTTCTAGTGAGCATGAGGATCACCTTTGGCCCACTGCCTGAGTCATTGAGTAGACCCGGGTGGGGCCCACACATCTGCTTTCCTAATAAGCTCTCCGGTGATGGTGCTGCTCTAGACCTCTAGAGCAGAAGTCACCAAAGTTTTAATAGAAATAAATTCTGGCCCATATCACCTATGTGTGTATTTATAAGTAGTTTATATGTAACACTATACTACTATTAGGCACATAATAAATACACAAGTAGAACATTTTAAAAGATGAGACTCTAGATATGAAGTTCTGATATCTTCTAATATGCCAGTGGATTGTCTTATGAACCTCTCTCTGAAGATCTTTCCTAAAACAGTGCTTCTTAAAGTGGGGTCAGCAGACTACCTGTATCAGGTTCCCAGGTCCATTCCTAATTTACAGACTCTGGGGGCAGAACTCATGAGTGTGCATCTAGTACACTCCCCAGAAGAATCTTTAGGGTAGTTCAGAGCAGTGAAAGGTCTGAGAGTTCTTCGGCCAGCCAGTGTAAACTCTGACAGTTGTATGGGTGTTGGACTCCATTTGTGCACGTAAACTTGTCCTTTTAGTTGGGAAGACAGAGCCAGGTAAGCACCGGATGCCTCGGATGAACTCATTTCCCCTGGGTACTTTATCACTTGCAGTTTGGAATATCTTTGCTCTACACCCTGCTGAGTCATGGGGCACAGCTGGTATCCCTGGATCCATCCCTGGAGGAACCCAGCAGTGACCATACAGCTTGGTAAGATCATAATGACCTGTACGTATTATTTCAGTACATCTGGGATGTATAGGCTGGGCCAGATATTTCCTGAGTAGTGTATTCAAACATCAGGGAAGAAGTTGGTCAAAGGAAAAATTCCCAGAGTTGTAGCTGCTCTGCCTTTTCCCCTCCTTATAGTCCCCTAGAGTTTATTTTCCATGGGAGGCAGTGTAATATAGTAATTAAGGGGACAAGCGTTAGCATTAAACAGACCTACGTTTGAATTTTGCCTCCATCACTTATTAGCACTCTAAGTTTTGGGAATGTTACTTAACCTTTTCTTAGCCTGTTTCCTCATTTACAAACTAGGGATCTAGGGATGACAGTACTAGCCCCTTAGAGTTCTTAAGATTAAGAAAAATGATGTGTAAAGCATTAAGCTGTGCCCTGGAATATGTCAAATGTGCAAATATTCTCCCTTATTTGCTACATGCATAGAGGGTGATGGTGGTATTAAAGGGTAATAAGGATCTTGGCTTTGGATCTGTTTCCTGCAAAAATACAAATACTTTGATGTATTTCCTCCTCTCTGGTCTCCAGGACAGACATAGTGATTTTGATCGCCTGGGAAATAGCTCAGATGCCTACAGCCTCTTTGGCTGAACCCCTAGCCTTCCCCACCAACCTCCTTCCCCTGTTCTGTCGCCACGTGGACAAACAATTGATACAGCAGCTAGAGGCTACAATGCAGTAAGTTATGGCAGAAACAAGGTCATTGCCCCTTGTTCAAGCCCAATCTGGGGTCTATCATTTACGTCTCTATTTCTTTTAAACCAAGAGCATGGACAATAGCTTGCTTTTATTATTTTTTTAATATATTTTTAATGATTTCAAAGAGCAAAGGAGAGGGAAATAGAAACATCAATGATGAGAGAGAATCATTGATCAGCTGCCTCCTGCACATCCCACACTGGGGATGGAGCCCATAACCAGGGCATGTGCCCTGACAAGAAATGGAGCCGTAGCCTCCTGGTTCATAGGTTGACTCTCAACCACTGAGCCACGCCAGTTGGGCGAGAATAGCTTGTTTTCAGAAGTAGTTCCAGACACTGGCATTTACTGAGTAAAGAGTCTACCTCAAGTTAGGACCCTATGGTATCTTCAAATAAACCGTTGAATTGATTCCCAGGTGCTTTGGTCACTTATGCTAAGCTATTTGAGGGTAAGACTTAATTTGAGAAACTGAATCGTTAATTCAAGAAATATTTGAGGGACAACTGTTCAAAAACATAAACAGGAACAATACGGAGGCCATCTCTTTCCTCAGAATTTACCATCTGCTGGAGTCGGATGTTAATTAAATCACCTAATACTTCAGAAAATGTAATTGTTTGCAGTTAACATCTGTTCCCTTTGTAGGCTTGCCTGGATCTACTGATCTCATTGTTCTGGAATACGGACATGTGGGGAGAGTTTAATCATCAGAAACTAGCTGTGCGAGCTACGTCTACAGGGATCCAAGAGTCTGAAGACATTTCTTATGCCTTGATACATTGGAGGACCCTACCCAAAACATTTTCTTAGCTGTCTTCAAAAACCTGAGTGATGTGCCTAAAAAGGCATGGCATAATAAGGTATAATTAAAGAGATAATGATGTGTTGGAACTTGTTTGTAAGAGAAAGTACCCCTAGCTGAGCTACGATTGTGGAATATACATATACATATCTCTTTGGGGATCTGAAATGTTTGGTTTAACTTGACAAACAAGGTTATCAGCAAAGACTGGAGTGCCTTTATGAACCAGGCACCGTTTTAGGCGTCAGGGTACCCGTGGTAAGCAAGAAAAAGTCCCTGCTCTTCTGAAACTTGCTTTCTGTTTGGACAGGGACTAACCCCAAACATCAGGTGGTGATAAAAACCACGGTGAAAACAAAACTGGGTGATGAGTGACTGGAGTGGAAGCTCTGTCAATAGAGGTTATATTTAAGTTGGAATGAAAAGTATTTCATGTAAAGGCACTACTGAGCACAAAGCCCCCAAAGTGAATGAATTTGGTGTGTTTCAGGAAAAGACTGAAGTACACAGAAAGTGGGGAGGGTGATGAGGCTGGAAAGAGGGAGGCAGGGTGTAAGATCTATAAGTCATGATTTTTAAAAATTTGGATTTTTAACTGCGATGAAGTCAGAATTTTAAACAGGAAGGTAATGTGACATGATTTCACTTTTAGAAGACCACTCTAAAAATGTTACCAAACATTGTTAGTGGTGTTACCAACGTTGAAAAGAAAGTACATTAAAAAAAAAAAGAAAAAAAAGAAAAGAAAGTACATTAAGAAGGGAGTGAGGAATGATAGGTTGGTTGTGGCAGTCTAGAGATCATTCATTTTGAGGGAGAGTTTTGGTGGAGATGGCAGCCTGATCAGAGGGTTGAGGTAAGGAGAGGGAGTTTTTCTGACCACAAGAAGAGTCAACTTGGAATTTTCTAAAAGGGAAGCAGAAATTTGACAGTAGGTAGCTGTTGGTGTAGGATAAGAGAAGTCATTTTCTTTTTTAAAGAATGACATATGTTTTAGAACAGAAAGTTTGTCCACCCAGCACTAGCAAAGCCAAAGACTAAACACTGAGAATTGCAGTAGAGAAATATTGGCTATTTATTTTATTTTAAAATATATTTTGATTTTAGAGAGGAAGGGAGAAGGAGAGATAGCAATATCAATGATGAGAGAGAATCACTGATTGGCTGC
The DNA here is from genome assembly GCF_000327345.1 of Myotis davidii. Taxonomy (NCBI): domain Eukaryota; kingdom Metazoa; phylum Chordata; class Mammalia; order Chiroptera; family Vespertilionidae; genus Myotis; species Myotis davidii. The sequence continues at coordinate 1,640,081 of NW_006383006.1, forward strand.
CTCCTGCACGCCTCCTACTGGGGATCGAGCCCGCAACCCAGGCATGCGCCCTTGGCTGGAATCAAACCTGGGACCCCTCAGTCCACAGACTGACGCACTATCCATTGAGCCAAACCAGCTAGGGCATATTGGCTATTTATTGACGAATGGCCTTATCGAGGAGAATGGGAAGCTAATGCTCAAAAGCTGGAAATCCTTGATGGCCTGTAGATTACAGATCATATAGGGCAACTGATTGGTCGGAGGTGAGGGAAGGGTAATGAATCATTTCTTCAGGTCTTGAGGACAACTCTGAAGTCTTTTCAGACTCCCTCTGGTCTCACGGAAAGTAGCCAGGGGGTTGCTCCATCATAGGACTCAAAAACTGAAACATAATTTAGGTCAAGATGTTATCTTTCGTTTGCCAGAGGTCTGATCAGTATGACTATTGGTCAGGTCGGGGCTACTATCTTCTGATTCAGAGGTTGCTGGGAGAAAGGCTGTGTCTACGGGGTGTATATATATAGAGAGATTACTTCTAGAGCCAAGACTTAACACTAAATTTAACCAAAGTCACAAGGAACCACCAGTTTCACACATTAGAGCACGTCTGCATGATAATGAAGTCACCCCAATAAAGAGGGAGAAAGCAATGCAGGAGAAAAAGAACTTTGTACACACCGAGCCCTACAACAGTGATGGCGAACCTTTTGAGCTCAGCGTGTCAGCATTTTGAAAAACCCTAACTTAACTCTGGTGCCGTGTCACATACAGAAATTTTTTGATATTTGCAACCATAGTAAAACAAAGATTTATATTTTTGATATTTATTTTATATATTTAAATGCCATTTAACAAAGAAAAATCAACCAAAAAAATGAGTTCGCGTGTCATAGGTTCGCCATCACTGCCCTAGAACTAGAGCAGTGGTTCTCAACCTTGGCTGCACATTAGAATCACCTGGGAATCTTTTTAAAATCCTGATTTCTGGGCCTCATCCTCTGGAAATTCTGTTCTTTGTTACTAATGTTGTGACCCCCACCGCATAACAAAGAAACAGCATTTCCGGAGGATGAGGCTCAGAAATCAGGATTTTAAAGAGATTCCCAGGTGATTCCAATGTGCAGCCAAGGTTGAGAACCACTGGGCTAGAGGATGCGAGTCAAAGCAAAAGGAGGCGCTAAGCTTTGGGAGCCTGTGGGCCCACCTGACGGCGGGTGAGAAAGGCACTGCTATTAGGGCCCTTTTCCCAAATGCCTGCTCCACACCGC